>NC_092353.1:67735988-68052446 GCF_963676685.1 Mytilus edulis | reverse complement strand
CTGCCTTTACTAATTGTTGTTTGTGATATATTATCTGATTTTAAGTGTTTGCATCTAGATGCGTACGTATTTCATAGATAGAATACTTTCTGTATCTCTGTTACGATATCAACCTGATGCGTTTTGTTTCAGCAGTAAACCAATGATATTGAGGTAAACATTCACTCAGAAAAAATAAATTTTGAAAAACAATTCGGACGATAAATATAAGTTAAAACAGTAAAGTTCATTATGAAAATATTATGAACCAAAGCTATTCAATTATTTTCCTGAGTCAATTTATCAGATAAAGTACCGTTTCGAACGAATATGTATTGCATTATCTGATGTGCAATATTACATTAGATAATCGATTGACTTATATACGAATTAATCAAACAACTTTTAATATTCATCAGTGTCACTGACTGTGAAAAACAAAGTGTAAACTAACATATTTGATATTTACCCAAAGCATTTTGCAAGTACTTCTGCATTCTGCTTTATCAAATGTGCCTCAACTTTTTCGAGCGAAGATAGTTCTTTTAAATTTGTATTTTCCCCTAGTTTCTGTAAGAGGAACATAAAATAAAGCAATTGCCATTAATATATAAATTAACTAAATAGTTTATTCTGTAAACGTGAAATTAAAATATAAAATCACACAGTTTTTGATACAATTTTGATCCGGACCATTTAAGGATTTGCACCGTATGGTCATGATCATGAGCATATATACTCGTATGGTCCGGATTTTTAAGACGATAAACATTTATCAGATATGAACCTTTATGGTCTCATTACTTGAGGAATTCCTAAGTAAGAATTAAGGAAGTAAATAAAACAAAAGCTGCTTTTATTGTCACATGTGTCATTACAGTCACTTTATAGAAGAAGAGAAGGGGGGAAGATAAAATATTTCTAGCTTATTAATACATCGTCTTCAACTCACACTCCAAAGCTTCAGGGAAGACAAAATTTCTGTTCCTATGCCACAGGTGCAAACATTCTCAATAAACAGTTTCACTACTAGCGTCCTTGTCCAATCACATCTGAAATCAATACTCTTATTCTAAGCATGATTTACGCACTAATAATGCAACATAGGTCGCATCATATTATGAGTCTTGACATCGAAATAAGAGAAAAAAAACTCTAGTGGAGTTAAACACTAATATAAAAAGTATCCCGTCATACTTTGAACGACAATTTTTTTTATTATGATATTACTTTTATTGTTAAATCTGTTTTTTCTTATATCCATTTGACGTGACTCTGTACTTATGTATCCCGTCATACTTTGAATGACAAAAATATTCTATTTTGTTAATATCACTTTTACAGTTAGTCTGTTTTATGTTATATCCATTTGAGGTGACTCTGTTCTTATGTATCCCGTCATACTTTGAACGAAAAAATATCTTATTTCATTAATATTACTTTTATTGTTAAGTCTGTTTTTTGCGATATCCATATGACGTGACTCTGTACTTATGTATTCTGTCATACTTTCAACGACGAAATTATTTCGAATGTAGGACAGAAAGTATCCCGTCATACTTTGAACGACAATTTTTTTATTATGATATTACTGTTATTGTTAAATCTGGTTTTTTTTATATCCATTTGACGTGACTCTGTACTTATGTATCCCGTCATACTTTAAACGACACAAATATCTTAAATCATTAATATTACTTTTACTGTTAAGTCTGGTTTTTTTTTTATATCTTTTTGACATGACTCTGTACTTATGTATCCCGTCATACTTTGAATGACGAAACTATTCTATTTTGTTAATATCACTTTTACTGTTAGTCTGTTTTATGTTATATCCATTTGAGGTGACTCTGTTCTTATGTATCCCGTCATATTTTGAACGATAAAAATATCTTATTTCATTAATATTACTTTTACTGTTAATTCTGTTTTTTGCGATATCCATATGACGTGACTCTGTACTTATGTATCCTGTCATACTTTCAACGACGAAATTATTTCGAACGTAGGACAGAAAGCCACAGGACAAAAAGTCACAGAAAAAAAGTCATAGACAACAAATCACGGAAAAGAAGTCACAATTCATTTTTTCTGATTATTTTCTTTGAATAAAAAACGCTTATTTCTACAAAAATATTTTTGTATTTTTCTTGAACTATTGTATATGAACCAACTTTGTAAACAACATTTATCAAAAAATATCAAAGATGATTAAATAATTGTTAAAAAAAAAAAAATGTCAAAACATATTATTTGTGACTTTTTGTCCTATCACTTTTGTGACTTTTTGTCCTATCACTTTTGTGACTTTATGTCCTGTGACTTTTTGTCCTGTGACTTTCTGTCCGTTTACCGTAATATCTACCTGTCAAACGCACGATTCTACGCCAGTACTTAAAATCTTTCAATCCGTTATCGGTGGATTTTACAAAGATAAATACAATCGTATAATGAAAAAGCAAATTGAGGATGTTTAAAATTTGAAGCACGTATCATTGTCACCATATTGGAATTTGATTCCACTGTCATACAAGTGAGAAGTTTAGCTAGCTATAAAACCAGGTTCAATCTGCCATATATCTACATAAAAACATGCCTGTACCAAGTAGGGAATATGAAAGTTGTTATCCGTTCGTTTCACTTGTTTGAATTTTGATTTTGCAAATTCGATTAAGGTCTTGAAATTTCCTCAGAGTTCAGTATTTTTGTGATTTCCCGTTTTCATCTGAACGTTACATAAATGGTGTTTTTGACAAAAATGTTTCATGGTCTTAATTTAAATTCCATTATACAGGCAAGAATATTAGAAACGTTTATCATTCATTACATGAAATACCTGGTCTTCAAAATAGCATTTTCACATCTTCTGTAGTAGGAATCATTTGCATTGCATGCCATATTAAAATTTGCAAAGATTCTTTCAATAACAGGTCTATATTCACAAACTTTTCGCAACCATTTTGCTCTTGCTTCAGGATTGTACAAAGAATCTCGTGAAGGCTTTATATCTTCCATTAGCAGAGTGAGGGCAAGTATGTCTATAGTCTACAATGGTGAAACACATATTTTGAATTTGACATATAAAACAGAAGTTATAGTGTGACGTGCAGATGAGACAGTAAATGACAAAATATAAAAAGATAAATTAAATATCCCCTTTTCTTTAAACAGTCTAAGATTATTTATAACCATGGCCTTGTCAGCTCGTTTTCGACATATGAGTGTGAATATCTATTTGGTATTTTCACCTCATGTATACTGAATTAATCATGTAAATGTACTCACAGTATTCGATATATACATTTTATTTCATATTCGAGGGTTTTTGGTGGAAGAAAGATATTTAAATTCGGATAATAGTCTTCGCCGAAAACAAACATTGGAATATCAATATCTCCCAAAAAAATGGGTTATTTATATCCTTATTTGAAATAAACTGTTAATAAGTGTGCACCTTCAATTAAATTCACGAACCATCATAAAAGCAATATAAACTAAAAAAGTTTAAATACTTACTATTTCTTCTGTGGTCACAAGAATATTTTGACCCGACTTCTGAATTTGAAAAATTCTCTCACAGCATTCTGGCCAAACACATACCACGTGTGAAAAGTTTGTAAATTGAGCTGAATGTAATTCATACACTACATGACAAGCAACCATTGATGGCAAAATATTACCATATTCTCCTTTCAGCAACACCTTGCATCCAATTACTAAGTTTTCACAAACCAACTGAAAACGGTAATCACGTAATATTTATTTGTTTTGTGTAAATGTGGGTGTCAAATTCTACTGTACTGAAGAGAAATTATTAAAGTGCTTTCTTGTTAATTATCCCGTGGATACAATTTGTGATGTTTTGCTGGTATTTAATGTTTACTTATTCAAATGAACAATTTTAACGACCTTGACTGGCTATATAGCCCTTGCAGGATCGGTATTTTTACTTATTCAGGGTTATATCTAGTACATAAACAATTACTATAAATTTTCACTTCTTCGTACCATGAACATGAAAATTATTTATTTTGTAAATACATCTCCTTTCTCTTATTAAATGTTTACCTCAAAACAAAATTATTTCCATTTACTTGTGTTTAATATTATGGAAAATGGCGGATTTTTGTTCAAGCATATTGTTGTTTTTCTGAAACTTGACATTTCACAGCAGTAGAATACTGTTCATGAATTATTCATTCAGTGTATGTTCACTTGTATTAATATGTCTTTTGATTGAGATTTTCCATTTCAATTGAGATTTTATAGTTCAATCTATGTATTGATGTTACGTACACTATTGTTTCCGATAAGAGTGGAGCTTTTGTACATTAAAAAGTTTAAACCCGCTGCAATTGTATGCACCTGTCCAAGTCAGAAATCTGATGTTCAGTAGTTGTCGTTTGTTGATATGGTTCATAAGTGTTCCTCGATTTTCGTTTTTTATATAGATTAGACCGTTGGTTTTCCAGTTTAAATGGTTTTACACAAGTAATTTGTTGGGCCTTTTCTATATAGCTTGCTGTTCGTTGTGAGTAAATCGTGACTTGGACAGGTCCTTTGAACTAAACAATGTGCTATTCTGTTATTCACAACCAAGAAAATACAATAATATTACCGACAAAAATATCGTTACGACACAGCAAACTAACAGGAAGTGAATACTAACAACAGATTAACTTAGTTTAAACAATATTTATTCAGATAAATCAACATTAAAAGATATTACACAAATGAAATAATATTGAGATTAATTTATGTTTTTGATTCAATAATGGCATCGTGTAACTATTTGTTGAAACATGTAAGTCTTTTTCGGTGAGATCACACATTAGAAGATCACGTAATACGGACTTTCAAAAGCTGAACAAGTAGCTTGCAAAATATTATATGATACAATTATTTTTTTTCTCAAATGATATTAGCTTTTAAAATAATTAAAAGATTAACAAGTATGTGTCCATAGTACACGGATGCCCCACTCGCACTATCATTTTATAGGTTCAGTTTATGATTAAATTGGGGTAAAAACTCTAATTTGGTAAAAATTAAAATTAGCAAGATCATCTCATAGAGAACATGTGTACTAAGTTTTATGTTGATTGGACGTCAACTTCATCAAAAACAACCTTGACCAATTACTTTAACCTGAAGCGCAACAGACGGACGAACGAACGAACGGACTGACGAACAACGGATGCACAGACCAGAAAACACAATGTCCCTCTACTATCGTAGGTGGGGCATAAAAACATTTAATTTGTTAACGTTACATTTTAAGTAAATTACCTTGCATTCATCCTCGGAATGAAAAGGGTATACAATGTGCACAAAGTCTTCTATGTAACATTTAAGAACATCGTGTATGTTTGATCCATCTGCTGAACTAAGTAAATTTCCCAAAGGAATGGACTGGAAAATTTCACTCACTTTCAAAGTTACACGAGTATGATCGTCTGTGAAAAATATTTATACATATTAAGAAACCAATATTAAAGTTAAAGTACATGCATATGTAAACATTAACAACTATTTTCTGATCCCCATAAACAATAAGATATGCGGTATGTTTTACAGTGAAAGGACTATCCTACAGAGTCAATAATATGCCAATGTCTAGCGTTCATCAATCAGCGTATACATGTACGTAACGTATGGTCATGAAAAAATGGCCACGGCATTACAATATGTGAAAAAAAAATCACAAAAAAGAAACTGATTTATTTCAAAACAATAATCGTAAAAACATATTATTATACATTTTTAAGACGCCAACCTACATCTAACCACTGATAACCAGGTACCCTACTTGAAACAAGCAAACTAATAATGTGGCGCGCTGAAACCGTGACACATTAAAAAAAATTGCCTGAACTTGTGAAATTCCAAAATATTAGTCCTTATAAATATTTGCATTTCTTGTATGTTTGTGGTGGTAATTTTTTATATAGTAGTACTAGTTGATAGGCACAATAAACTATTTTAAAAAACATGTCTCACTTTCATATAATTATGAAATTAACAGGGCAAATGTTTGAACTAAAATCGCAATATGTTTATTTTTGTACAAATGAGAAGATTTGGTATGTTTGTCAATGAGAAAACTGTCCACTAAAGTTCAAATGAAAGTGGGAGTTAGTAATTATAGGCAAACAATGAGAGAAAAAAAAACATACCGTGTGATCGACTATAAAAAAGCCCAAACATGAAAAATCAACAGTAAGGTTATAAGCTAATTTTATTACAATTACATACCAAATATCGTTGACCTAACATAAATGGTTCACTCCAGTTTCATAGGGGCAATACTTCATTTATTATAAGCAATCAGAATACATTGTTGGTCCTTGTCGTCATTTCATAACTAGATTTACGACAAACATGAAAATATGAAGATTTCTGTCAAGTTTTACTCGAATTGTCGATACAGCTTTTGTAGATAAACAAAGTGTGAATAGATGACGGACAATACTTTATATGACTCTTTGGGCCAATAGGTGCAGACATTTTATTCTGTATTTTCCCCTTTGTTTTTATCAAACGGCTGATATTTAACAGAAACTCTGGGAATTTATTTCATTTGTAAACACTGAAATATAGTTTTCTTAATATGTTTGGCATCACAAAGTAGCTGTCTTATTGATGTTAACCCATAATTTCGTTTTAATCATTAAATTAAATTTTGTCTTGTGTTGTCTTTTACGAAAGGTATGAAACGTTAATGCTACCTTTATTCTCTTCAGAGTCTATTACATGTCTCATTATATTCCGTATCTGTTCAAATACAATCCAAGAAAAGGGCATTTTAGCTGAAAACAATTTTCCTTCTACTGATGTCGTTTTTGTAGACGCTTCCATTACTTCTAGATGTTTTGTTGGAGAAACCATATCCTCATATCTTATCTGAGTAATATCTGGAGTATTCCAAATGTCCAACCAAAGACTCACACTCCACTTCTGACTTGTGTTTTTGACCAGAATGTCTAAATTTCTATTTGTATCAATAAACGCAAATATCCCTGTCAATATTGACAGAACTCTGGACTCTAAGCAGAGAACAATACTTTTCCTGAAAGTCGTTATTAAAATATAAAAAAAATAAAAATAAAGAACTTTTTTGCCAGTAATTCGTTTTAATATAATATTGCAATACTAGCACTAGAATGCATACCCTGAACTATTTTCAAATATGTTTTTGGACTGGTCTTACGTGATAGATTATTTTCATGTTATATACGGTACCATTCATCTAGTTGTATACATTTTATAAAGATGAGGAATTCATTTTGTTTGTTCCTTTATATTCATTCTAGAATAATTGCAGTACGAAATACCAACCTTTCTTACATTTTGCGACGAAAACAACAAAGCAATTGATATACTATAATACAACTCCATGTATGTGAAAGTGTACAAAATAATGTTAAGATCAATTGAAGTAAACTCATACAAATGTCTCAGTAATAAATACAGCACTAAAGCTTATAAATAATATTTTTTGTGCAGTTTTCAAAAGTTTCTCTGTATACTCGCAATACGTAAAGAAAGATAGTAAGAAATTAACGAACGAAAGCGATGCAAACTGAGTTATTCGCAGCTATCTTATATTCGGAACAGTAGGCTAGCACAGTAACACAACACCACCATGGTGGAGAGAAGTAGGAAATCCATTTATTCAAAATTATAACAATTATTTGTCAGACATTGTATAGACTGTCTTTACCTGCATCTTAACAGTAACATTAACTTAGAAAGATGTATTTAGCCCACTGCTGCCTTTATCCTTATACAATTGGACATTTTAAGTGAGCGGAACGCAAAGGCTATCCAAGAAAATACCGTAATGTAAACTATGATCTCAACATTTACACCTTTCAACGTCAGAATTTAAAAACAGACTGCATTTTATATGTTGAAACTTACCTAAATGTACCTGCTTTGTTGATATTTTCAACCTTTGAGACTTCTAATGATAACCAATTGGATGTTGATCCAAACCTCCTTTCCTTTTCATTTATCAGATTTATAACGTGCTTTTTAATCCCAGAAAGAACCAAATTTGAATCTATGAAAAAATATTTAAACGCATGAAATGACACAAATATATAACATACCATACAAATATATCTTTTTATCGAAGACCACAAAACTTTCGAAATAAGAACTCGGCACATTTTTGTCTTGTATGTTTTTATTATTTCTCATTTTGTACTGCAATGATGTAATTTTTTCTCAATACCTAAACATTAAATTACTATATAAAGGCAACAGTAGTATACCGCTGTTCAAAAGTCATAAATCTGTACTAGATTTTTTTTTAAATAATAATTTGTCAGATTGTTTCAAAATATAACCATACCTTCACTATTTTCTAATAAATCCAGAGTATTTTTCAACCTTTCTGTGGCCCTTAATAGGTCGTCCTCAGGATCCTTCAAAGATGCAAGAGCTCGCTGGATACAATTAAGAATCAAATGATCAAGCAGTCTATATGCTTCCGTCTTCTGTTGATTTGCACAATCATAGTGATCTTCTGAGTTCAAATTATGATCTGTATTTGAAAAGTTGTTGTCTCTTCTTGTCTGTATGTTCATCCGTTCATTTAAGGAAGCTGTTATTTCACTTTCCTTTGTGCTAGAGAGAACAGATGCCACAGATTTTCCAAACAAGAACATTATAGGTGGAATATTGTTTGATGCCCGGAGATCGTCTATATGCACAGATTGCCAAGTCCCGCACTGCAAACACAAATATTTATGTATATCCAAAAATATTATCTATTCTGACTATTTTTGTTTATACAAAAGTCACATAACAATTGAGGACAATCTTTTATCAATCTTAATTTTAATACTAACTAGTGAATTCGATTTTTATGACGGATGATTCGATGAAAGAAGTGGGAACTAGAGTATATTTAAAGCAATATAAATATGCTGAATCTGTTAACTGAAAATTTATAAATTCAATAAATTATTTCTACAAAGTTCCCATACGATGATTAATTTTAGTACAGCGTTTCAAAACAAACGCAATTATGTACCTGAAACCCTGAAAAATAACTTCCAGCCATTCCCGACAGCTGAATTAAGAATATAACATAAACTTTTGATATATTGTCTTCTTGAAATATTTCCTGTAGTTCTCTCTGGACAGAATATCTAGCACACGCAATCAGTTCAGAGTTTTGATCACCACGTTCACTTTGTATTATCAACAAAGATGCTTTACCAGTCTTTTTAACAAAACAGTTTCTGTAAAATAATGATATAACTATTAACGGTAATATCATTAATAATTATATGAAAATTAGAATAACATAAATATATGTCTTCATTTACAATTATTCCCGTAGAATAAATATAGCCATAACTTTACATTGTTTTTCTTTTATTGAGTATTTCAATTTAAATAATTGGAAAATCATGGAAAACGAAGTCAGGAACAAGGTTAATAATTGGCTCATGTAAAGAACATGTTAACTCTTATAAACTGTAAAACAAGGATTGTTATAGAGTGCTTAATAATTATATTTATTTCTGTTTTTGGTTCAACCTTTTTGGTTCTAATTAGCTGAAGAGTCATATATCATTTTTCCTATATTTTTACTAGATATATTTTTAAAAGATTTTCATTGATAATTTTATAAAAACACATAAAAATGACAATGCATGAATTGAAATAGGATATGCTTTGTGTAGTTGCTATCGAAGAACATCAAATGAATACATTAAGTAATAATAAGAAGATAATTTATAAACAATAAGGGGACTTAATTTATATTCGAAACACTTTAAGTCTGGTATAATGACCTTCCTTCTCGTAACCACCTCGTTTCTAAGGTGATATCGTTCTCGCATTGAGTTGCATAAATGCGTCGGGTTAACACCTGGCAGGTCAGAAAAAGTCTAAGGTTTTGAAATTGTTACTAATCATTAGGACAATAACATTTTTTTTTATTTCAATCCATAATATTTGCAATGCAAATTACTGTTACCTAAAATTGTCTCACAACAATTAATAAATAAACAGTTTCAGACGTTAATAAAATAATCTGAAATCAATTCAATCAATAACAATCACCAAAGAATGCTTAAATGGTTATATGTAAAATGTTTCTATGTGTAAATTTGTTTTTTACATAAATTATCGTATGTTCTAAGAATTCCTTTTTATATCAATGAAGCACACAATAACAACACAATGTGTATACAATTATGTGGCTTACACTTAAGAGCAATTAATTGTACCACTATCAACATATTCAGGAATATGGCAAATGTTCGAAGCATTCACGATTTTATCAGTCGTTTAACCGATTTAGCAATGTAAAGCAGGGACACAACAGTTACAAATCAATTGTACGAGTAACAAAAAGCATTACAACAACAGATGTCATTCGTGATTAAATACCACAAGTGAGCGATAATTAGTAATGCAAAACCGACAAATGTAAAATTTGCATGGGAACGACATTTTTGTCTTAGTATATTTAGACGATATGAAATTGACATTTTGTATTTGCTGATTTCCGCTAAGCATTCAGTATTCATGGGTAAAACCGAAGGTTGTTTGCTCCAATGTCATATTAATTGGTGCTGTAAAAGTATCATGTTTTCAATAAACATATTTTTTTTAATGAAATTTCATACAATATTTCAAAAAAAATCAATAGACATCAACGACAGACATCAACGATGCCATGTTTTTTTATGAAATTTCATCCAATATTTCAAACAGAATCAATAGACATCAACGATAGACATCAACGATGCCATGTTTTTTTTTCATTGCTGGTGTTGTGAAAATTAGATTCATCAGTTGGGCTTCAAGAGAATGGAAGTATTTTATATGCCACATTAACTACAAATAAGCACTGGATACAAAAATCCTAGTAAAAATGTGTTAAATTTTGCCAATAGTATATATGCATGGAGTTAAACAAGTTATTGCGTTTAACCATTTGAAGCTTAAGCAAGACAAATTTCGTACATACTACATACTTAACTTGTCTGCTGAATTGTTGTTCTGTGTGAAATGATTGTAAGGTAAGCAAATGAACATTTCTCGTTGGTACCGTAATAGTATTGCATAGATCAGCTAATTCAGCAATGGACAGTATTCTTGAATTTGTTGTAATCTGTAGGTAAATGTAGTTTTCATTGTAAATATTGCATTCGTGAATTCTGATAACAGGTTAAAACATCGTGTGATATTGAGAACGAATACATTATAATTGTAAAATATACCTTATTCTGTTTTTATTAGATATATATAGTTTAATTGAACTTGAAAACATTAGTAGTATTTACTACTGTCAAGCATTGAATTCAAGAAAACATTTGTAAATATCAAAATGAACTATTAAATGTACAACAGAGAAAAGTCCGAAATAAACAGATTTGTAATGGTAATCATTAATTTAAGGTAGGTTATAAAAGGAATAGCATTGCAATAATTTTTAACTAAAGCAAAATCCTTTTGCAATTTTGAATCCTTATAGCTCTTCAACATTGAACTTAACTTGGTCTCTTTTATTCATTTCATTCAGACTTCACTGGCATACAAATTACAATCTTGGTAACAATCATTAGTAATAGATAATAACTTTACATATACAGATTTTAAAATCAGTAACAATAAACTTGAGTGTTTTCCTTCTTCAATTTCAAAATTATTTCTTACAACAATTATAAGTCTGTCGATTGTAATTAAGGTGATAGGCTTACGAAATATTTTTTCACCTATCTAAAAAAAATTGTTGTATATCATCAAATAGAGTATAAGATCTTGGCCGCAGATATTATATAAAGGCAATTGTTCCTGCTTAATGTATTTCAAAATAGAGACTGTTAAAAAAAACCTATACTATATTGTATCTGCATTTTTGTCGTTTTCTTTCGTTCTTAATGACGTTTACCCAAAACTTTAATTACATCCATATCAATGAGATGTGTGAACGAAAGGTCTTCATTAGTTAATTTAACTAAAAAATCAAGAATTAAAGAAAACATGTAATGTTCCTATTACAGCAAATTGAAGTTATCACCTGAATAAAGCGTGATGAATCATCTAATAACATTCTATTGCTGATGTAATCAGTCAAGCTGTCATGTTGTTGCTCTGTGAAATACTTTTTTATATCTTCATCATTTCCGGCTTGTAGTATTGCAGCAGGTGTTGCACACCATAACATCATTGACTTTGCTCCTGAAGAATCTAGATAGAGAAAACTTTAAAATATTATGTAGCAAAAACAACCAGGGAAATGACAATTAGTTGCCATTATGTTTACATCTGAAAAAAAAATATTGATATATGAATGGAAGGTATTTCACGGGAATCAGAATTTATATATTAAATCTTATGATTTATTTTTATATGTGTAAACAATTTTTATGCCCCACCTACGATAGTAGAGGGGCATTATGTTTTCTGGTCTGTGCGTCCGTCCGTCCGTTCGTTCGTCCGTCCGTCTGTCCGTTCGTTCGTCCGTCCGTCTGTCCCGCTTCAGGTTAAAGTTTTTGGTCAAGGTAGTTTTTGATGAAGTTTAAGTCTAATCGACTTCAAACTTAGTACACATGTCCCCTATGATATGATCTTTCTAATTTTAATGCCAAATTAGAGTTTTTACCCCGATTTCACGGTCCACTGAACATGGAAAATGATAGTGCGAGTGGGGCATTCGTGTACTGAGGACACATTCTTGTTTGTTCTCCCCTCGATTATTTTTATATCCTTTGAATATAGGCTAAACAATAACAAAAACATTACATTGCATATCTGTGAATTTTACTTATTTTTTTTATTGACAAGTGTTTATCAAGCGAACGACAGTCTCTCTTGTCTTATACATCGCAGGTTTTCTACCAACTGGTATCTGTTACAAGAAAAGAAAATAGTTATTTGGAAGTCGTCCCCTTTTTTATTTGTTTTTAAGCACCAACTAGAATACATTACCTCTTCTTCATTCTTGAAAGATTCATTATCATCATCGATTTCTGAATATTGTGTAACCTTTTTGATAATTGTAGGACAAGTGTCTGGATGATATCCAATAAAGGCTTCACCTATCTCTCTTTGTTTTTTACTTCTGAAAGGAAACACGTTAAGAAATGGATTATAAAATTCATTTTAAATCAATGAAATTTGAGAACGGAATTTGAGAAATGATACTAAATTAATAATAAAGGTTCAAAATTTGAAAATATTTAAAATTATAAAATTAAGGTTTTTCTTGCAAAACACTGAGTTCAGTGCGATCAAATTTAAGCTAATAATTTTCCCTTGAAATAATGAATGAAAAAATTCAATCTCAGTCAACTATAATTTTGCATAACAAAAGTTTAGACTAATTCGGAAGAAGTGTAGTATACCTTACATGATAACGACTTTACGGTTCAGCTACATTGTAACAAGCCAACTAACCAAGGATTCTACCTTTCATTACACACTCAATAAAATCAGCTGTATTTTAGGTCTGGAGCTGGCATGTAAGTAACTGCTTGTAGTCCTTTGTTAATCTATGTATTATTGTCATTTTGTTTAGTTTCTTTTGTTACCTTTTCTTACTCGGACTTCTCTTTAACTGAGTTTTACAGTGCATATTGCTATGTGTTTTTTTTTTACTACTTTGGATGTATAGGGGGAGGGTTGAGATCTCAAAAAGTGTTCAACCTCGCTGCATGATTTGGCCTATCCCAAGTCAGGAGCCTCTGGCCTTTGATATTCTTGACTGATTTCAATATTAGTTTCTTGTGTATAATTCGGAGTTTAGTATGACGTCCATTGTCACTGAACTAATATACATATTTGTGCCAGCTAAAGGACTCCTCTGGGTGCGGAGATTCTTGCTGTATTGAAGACCCATTGGTGGCCTTCGTCTGCTGTCTGTTCTATATGGTTAAGATGTTGTTTCTTTGACTCATTCCTATTTCCATTCTCAATTTTGTACGGTATTGGTTAAACACATTTTGTATAGTTTCATCCATTGATAAAGTCCGTCGGTTGCGTATTTTATCCCAAAATATACCTCACTGGTATTTTTATCGTTCGGCTGCTGTCCTATTGACGTATGTGCAATATCTAAAATCATCTAAACCCTGTGGATCATATTGGATGATATATTACATTTTAAGTTTTCTGAAAACGTGCTTTGTATATAAAAAGAAGAAGATAAGGTATGAGTGTCAAATGACATCTCTTTCCATCAAAGACGCAATCTACTAAACTAAGTTTGTCTAATGGGTAATTGTGTTTATCACTGTTGTTTTGTTGATGTCCGGTGGACGAATACATAAAATCTCCGTGTCAACACCCAACATATTTATGGATATATATTGTGTAATTCAAACACTTGTTTCTTCGCATAGAAATAACAATTCCTTAATCTGAGCATGGAACGAATACTTTATATCACTAACTATAAATGTGGATACAAAAAACGAAAATTTAAGCAAAATTGTTAATTCCGCATTGCACGAAAAAATGTGTTGTATTTCAGTAAAAAACACGTGTTCTTGTTTGATTGTAATCACGTCTTACTCCATCATGCATTGTTACTTTTTCAGTGGATTGGTCAAAAACCCAGGTAAAAATAAACTGCGTTACACGTAAACAAACAATTACCATGTGCAATTTATGCATTGCCATATAAGGTAGAGTTCCCGATCTGTTGAAGGTTTTATATGTTTCAAATTTGACAATATCCGAAATTACAAATGTAGTCCTTTTCACGCAAAACACAGGCTTTTATTAATTATTAATTAATTATCAATCGTAAGAATCCATTAATGCATTGTGTACAATGAATACTAATTGATTTTCCCTTGTTACTATAAATTGTATAAACTAAACATAGTCGAGCATGTCTACACAAAACAATTGATTTGCTTTTGAATCGGATAATAGAATGAGATAAATTAGAGAAAATTTCAAGGGAGTAATCGAGGGTCCAATAAAATCAACAACACCATAGTTTAAACAATAAAACTACAAAATGACGAAGAACGTACCAATCATAACACAACAAGCAGCAACCCGATCCCCTGTCAAGAAACGTGAGTAAAATCAGGATGGCCGCAGATTTAGCATTCCCAGCTAAATATGTTGCTTATGAATTGTTAATTCCGTTTTAATGTCGCATATATTATGTCACAACTGAGGAAATAAAGACGGGATTGTGGCTTCGTCAAGTTAAATACTTATATGGTATTTTGCTTTATACGTTTACCTTATCAAAATGCTCTCTGTTAAGAAAATAATGAATCACAAGCCCTGGAATCTTTTATCAACTCAGAGATAAGTTCTTAAACTTTTGCAGATGTTATTCAATATAAAAGGCTGTACATATGACATACTTTATTTCAACTTAATTTTGTTAAATGAAGTCAATATGGTACCTATACTTTGATTTATTTAGTGAAAGGACATGCGTTACTTCTAAAGCGTAAAATGGAGTTAATGTATAATTCCAGCCACTTATCATTTGTTCTGAGAAGCTTTGATGAAGTCATCATCATAATAATTGAGGTAAATATCCTCAAACAGAGGTACACGGTTGGTTCTAATGAGAATGTTGATTACCTATTGAAATCGTCCTTCAAACTTAACAAATAGGTTAACCGTCAATAAAAAATCTACCTTTTTCAGATTGAGAATACTTTATGTTGGTTTCAAAGTGTTCTATTCGGATTTTTGATTTTAACCTACAGTTGGGCAATTTCACTCTGATCTTACGACCGTTGACCCTTATGAAAACTAGTGTAGTAAATCAATATTAAGGGCATACGATACAGTTACAGGGGAGGTTTTGACGTTGCTGACGTAAATTGTTATTTTCGCGACGTCAAACTATGACTTATCGGGAAAAGATTCAGTTTTCGACTGATTTTTATCATTCAAACTTATTTAACTTGAAAACGAGTTCATGGACCCCTGTTTTTTTAAATGCCATTTGGTTTGGTTACGCGAGAAGATTATGTGCGCCAATTTTCATGAAAACGTAAATAGTGCAATGTTTTTAAATTTGATAAATATACAACAAAAAATGATGTTTTTTTTCTACATTCATGAACATTTGATAAAGAAGAGTTATTTCTGAATAAAAAATGTATAAATTGTTAGGATACTTATAAAATACAGACAATACAATTTATCTAACAAAACACAATTTGTGTTTATCTTTTACAACAAAAAAGTTAGGTCTTTCTTTTGAAAGAGAAAATATTGCCACAAATCCGAATTTTAAGCAAACATACAAATTTTCAACCCCAGTTTACTGAAAAAGTAGCTCATGAAGGTATATTTTTTATTACATATTTGATTTCATCAGGTAAAAAATAGTCTATATGGAATTTGTTTTATCAAAATGTTAATACGGGATCAAAACTGTATCGTATGCCCTTAAGCTATTTGATTAGGAGAACTTTGATTGATTTTATTATGTTTTAGAGTATGTTTTATTGGTACTGGAAGATAGAGCTCCCGGAGAAAACAACTTAACTGTGACACTATAACATAATCTTAGTCAAACAGGTATAATAAAAATACAAAGTCCCAAGGTTAAATAAAAAAAAAAAGTCAATGTAAACACCTTTACAGTACTAAAGTAGTTTTAAAATTACACGCAAATCCGTTTTAAATGAATGCTGATATAACAAATGATAATTAATTATGTTAATTTAAAAAAACTGTTAACTGCTTCACTTTGGAACCAAGCAAATAAATTTATTTAAAATTAAAGCGACATAAACAAACATATAACATACCTGTGTACAAATGATCTTTCCTCACAAAACGTTCCTGACCATTCCAGAAGTTGTCTGCTTAAATGCAATTGACGGGTAGTTAACATTGTCGTCATGGACAAAAAATGTTTCTCCAGTCGATTAATCAGCGGAATTGGAAATTTTGAATACACAATTTGCTTTTCTGCCACAACTATTAGTCTGAAAAGATAAATTATTCAATGGATAATACAAACAGTCCTAGTTTGACACTTTTCATGCCATTTAATAGGAATATTATATCAGGTTGCATGGGGAGTGTTTTAAGATACCAGATAGACATTCGGATACATAACGATAAACACAACTTATACTAACGACTGAGCAAAACACGAAACACAACAAAAACAGGGATATATGTTCCTTTTTGCGAGTAATATCATAACATGTTTTTCTAAAGTAGATTTTATTATTCATACAATCAAAAAATAGAATCCTTTCATTTAAAGTTTGTGAGTTTTTTACTCTTATTCCAAGTGTAATTGACCGGCCAATTTGCCATTAATATTTGTAATGAGTCAAAAAGATATTGAAAAAGAAAATCATCTAAGGAGATATCATAACGAATGGCCATTATATTTTCATCAGATGCAAAATATTCTAGGTATTTAAGTGCACATGATACAGATACAGTCACAGGGAAGGTAATAACATCGCAAACGTAAAATTTTATCTACCATAGCGTTAAAATGTGATACATCGAGTAAAGGTGTATTTTTATAGATGTTGTAATCTTTTTTGACAAAATTTGACTTACAACTCTGACATATCTCCTATGGATGGCTATGTAACACAATTTAGAGCGAATATAAGAGCTGGTCGTAATTATAAAAAAAAACTTTAATTACATTTCGTTGATAGGAATCTGATGTACAGTAGTTGTCGTTTGTTTATGTAATATATACGTGTTTCTCGTTTCTCGTTTTGTTTATATAGATTAGACCGTTGGTTTTCCCGTTTGAATGGTTTTACACTAGTAATTTTGGGGCCCTTTATAGCTTGTTGTTCGGTGTGAGCTAAGGCTCCGTGTTGAAGGCCGTACTTTAACCTATAATGGTTTACTTTTTAAATTGTTATTTGTATGGAGAGTTGTCTCATTGGCACTCACACCACATCTTCCTATATCTAATGACTCCATTTGAAATTATTCGCATTAAAATTTGTAAGTTTTTGCAGATCTAGGAAGACTCCCCTTGATCATTGTATTTGTTTACAATCTCTATTTTAACAAGCAAACTCTAGTCCAAATTTTTGCAGATGTCAGGAATGAGGAACTTTTGAAAATATGTATGAACTACAATTGGACATTGAACATATGCTTGATCAATTTTTCAGTGCATTATCAGTGAAAAAAATTACGATTTTATTGCGTTGGTAAACGAGATCCTTTACTATTCTTTGTGCATGAATATTTCTACTTCGGATTATTTGGAGGTTCTTAAATGTGTTTTTTATAAATATTTTCAATAGTGCAAATGTAATCGTTAATCCCTAAATTATGCTAATGTCAGTTAAATAGCTAGGCAAAAAATGAGCTTCATTTGAAGCATATTTTAGCAACATTTAAAATTACCAGTAAGTCTCTTGTTTCAAATACCTGAATTTCCGGTGTACGCGACATTTAACTCTATGAGAGCCTAGTCCAAGATCAACATATCGTTCGTCTCCAAACTCAACATAATACTGAAATTGAAAGCAGGACTTTTTTTAAAAGGAGGTAGATGTATAGTAATTACCACTTCATCGTCCATTGTTTTCTTTTTTGAATCAATAAACCATTTAGCATAATCATATATCAAATAAATATACAGAGAAGTAACGTATACGTCAATTATACAGATATCAACAAATAATACTAAACGAAACGTCTTTTATGGGGCACCACACATATATTGGTTTCTTTACGTTGCATTCAGTGGTTAATTCTCAGGAAGATAGTTACGAATGAATTAAGCAGAAACTTCTACTGTATTCTTTATATACTGATCTATATGTCTACAAGTTAACATTTTCTCAATTGATTCTTAAGGAAAGGAAATGAGTTCAAATACCCACGTAATGATTCAAATAAAATTGAGAATGGAAATTGGGAATGTGTCAAAGAGACAACAACCCGATCATAGAGCAGACAACAGCAATATGTCACCAACAGGTCTTCAATGCAGCGAAAAATTTCCGCACCCGGAGGCGTCCTTCAGCTGGCCCCTTAACAAATATGTATACTACTTCAGTGATAATGAACACCATAATAAACTCCAAATTGTACACAAGAAACTAAAAGTTGAAATAATACAAGACTAACAAAGGCCAGAGGCTTCTGACTTGGAACAGGCGCAAAAAATGTACAGTTGAACATCGAAAGGTCGGATTCGAAATGACCTGACATAACTGTCCAATGTATCTATGTCGCGGGTTACATTAATTTGTTTATTTAAGTATTGTACCCTGAATCGTCAATCTGTTCTGTTAAGGTGGAAGACGTATTATTTATTGAGACCCATCCCTATTGTTAGTACATGTATATTTGGATATTCTTTATCAGTTCACATAATGATGTTTACAAAGATAAGAAATGATAAAACACGGAATAAATTGGTAGATGTATTAAAAGAGTAGAAATAATCCATATTGATACTTGCTTGATTCAATGCGTCATAAAGACTTTCATACAAGTTTTCCAAATTTAATAAAACAGCAGTACTGCCAGTCTCCATACATACTTTGATTCGATTGATATTGCGACACACCTATCAAAATAGTTTAATTTCAGAATGTTATCATGGTAATCATTGCATTAGTATCATCAATTTGAGTCAATGTTTTGACAATTGGACATTATAATAAATCTTAAAAAACAAGTAGTTGATAGTCTCTCATATTTAAACATTTCCGAGACACTCCTTTTACCAATCATTATTCTTTTATATGATTTTCAATAAAATCTATTAAGAATTGAACGTGTGTGAAAGCTTAAACACTTTTTAATCTATAAACTGATAAGCACCATTCATAAATAAAACGGCTAGCTTTTTTTTTTTCTAAAGTGTGTATTTTAAATCATGTAATGGGATAGGCTTATCATCTAGTCGTGATATAAATGTTTTGTTATACCTGTGTATACTCTTGGTCACTTGGGAAGCTACTTCCAAAAATGACAACAACATTGTTAATGGCCAGGAGTTCCTGCTGCAAAATAGCCAGTGCTCCATAGTTTTCAACTAGCAGCAACAAATACCTACTTTCACTGTTGAAACAAAAGATATCATGAATGAAAAAGGAAAACACTTTGCTTTTCGAAAAATTATAATGATGAATAAATATCGTTTAACTTGTCAATTTTTGCGAAGTTTTTCCGAATAGTATTTAACGGTACATACAAATAATGCTTATTCTTTTAAAATCGTGAATTATTAATAAAACTGTCAATTTTTCCAGTTTTGGTATGGGCATAATAATATTTCATATGGGATAGTTTTTGCAGCACTTAAATCCATTTTCTGTTGAGGCTTGTAGAGCAAGCAATACCATATTTTGGGGGCTGTATAATTAATTACAAAATTACAAAATCTTAAAAGTTTCAAAGTGCTTCAACATATTCTAGTGATTACTTAAAGTAGAATACAATTCAACTGTTTCAGTTCTTATACATCTGCTTTCAAGCGTTTCAGAGATGGTGAAGTTAACGAAAGAAAACGGTTCGGATGCATGAAATTTTTACATTGTTGTATCCATTATTTGAACGCTTTTGTTATTGAATAACTTTGGCCCTACCTAAATGTACTATCGTCTCCTTTCAAACATGATTGAATCATACCAGAAGATGAACATTCTGGATCAGTTGATCTTTTCTGAAATTTAAAAATTAATGTCATTCAATGCACGTTTTGGTTATCATGAAACACAGGTTATTTATTACGAAAGCAATTCTGGAAGAAAATTCAATCCGTGAAAAAAAATCAATTCAAATCTATACGAAATAGAAACTAAGTTAAATATTTTAATATATCAAATTTGTTTTAAAAAAAAGCTTTCAGTTGTGTATCAAAGTTATTATACTAATTTTTAGGCT
Organism: Mytilus edulis; assembly: GCF_963676685.1. Classification (NCBI taxonomy): domain Eukaryota; kingdom Metazoa; phylum Mollusca; class Bivalvia; order Mytilida; family Mytilidae; genus Mytilus; species Mytilus edulis. The sequence continues at coordinate 68,031,611 of NC_092353.1, read as the reverse complement.
TTACGAAATAATTTCTGACAAGATCTTTCACGTACTTGTTCATTTCCGTCCATTTGAGAGGAAAGGTTGTTTAGAAATATCGCTACTGGATCAACTACTTCAAGACCTCCAAAATTTCGAAGAACTGAGTGTTTCAACTGAAAGAGGGTTGGTTTCTCTCTTGATCTTGACACAAAACCATACAGCATCTTTATCAAACTGTAGAATACAAAAAAGACAAGTCGAAGAATGTACTTGGTAGTGTAAACAAGTAATTTTCAAACGAACGAGGCTTTTACATTAAAAACAACACACGATCCGTAAAGTGTTTTATAGTGGTCATGTAATTTAACTTAAAAAAGAGAAGAAAAATATGTAGAACACAAACAACGAAATGGTTCTAAAAAGAATCACAGACAGTCAATAGTACTCAAAACACATCATAGAAAGCTAAAAACTGAGCAACACGAACCCCAACAAAAACTAGGGCTGATCTAAGGTTAGCCGGAAGATCCTGCTGTACACGTGGCACCCGTTGTGTCCCTTATGTTTATACAAACCCAGTAACAAGTCTAACTCGGTAGGCCATTTTGGTGAAAAGGGGACGTGGTTGTAGTTATCCACTATCTATATTCATTAATGGTCAACCAACTCGTTATGGCGTCCGAAAATGTTAGAAGCGATGATTTCAACTTCACTTTGTGTGAAATGTTTTGGCCTGTTTTGTGGGTTTTTTTCTGAAATGTTTCCAATTTTTGCTTAATAATGTATGGTCTGCATTTTTGAAACAATATCCCTCAGCGTAGGTTTTGACTGTCGTTCCATTAGGTTTTTTTTACAGGCTATGAAACAAGGTTTGATTCACCATTTTCTACATGACTAAAATATCTGTACCAAGTCAGGAACATGACAGTTGTTATCCATTCGTTTGATATGTTCGAGCTTTTGAGTTTGTAAGGGACTTTCAGATTTTAATATGAAGCACTTCGGTGCTTCTTAAAAAATGTACTTCTGTCACACTTTTACAGTCCAATAACTTTACAAAAAGAAACTTCAATTCTTGAGGTGGTATTGGTGTCTTTCGCCATCTTGGATTGTAAAAAAACATAGAACCTAAAGTCAAGATTTTCAATCAAGTTAGCATAATTCGATGCAGGAAAGCAGACAACTAATGTGAATTTTCATTTAAAAGGTACAAATGTACAAGATTATAACTTATAAATGTTAATATTTTTACAAGTGTTGATTATTTTTGCTTGATTTTTAAAGTTTTAAAATTGGCCATAAGTGAAGATATCTCTGAAATAGTGCATATTCTAAAGCTATTTTTATGGAATTTTGAGTTCTTGTATTTTAGCCGGGGAAAAAACGTACGGTGTTCAAATTTTTCTTAGAGCATTATTAGCTGTCTTCTAGTATTTTATTTTATAATTCTATCAGCTTCAAATCAAATAATGGTGTTTTTTTCTGTATAATCCATACAACATGTCTCATTTTGTCACAATCAGTAGCGTTAGAAAATGCGCGGTATATATAATACGTTTTGGCAAAGTATGAACAAATTCATTTTAAATTTATAATCCTATACCACCTTAAATAATTTTACTTGTACCTTGTATAATAAGCAAGAGTCGACGTATAAGTTAAATGTACTCAACTTATAACTGTATTGCATACAGTAAAATTATTTAAAAATTACTTTTATTTAATCATTCTTTTCAGATTTATATCATGTTAATAGGAATTGACTTTGCCTTATCTAAAGAAAATGTATCTTGACAAGCAAAAAGTGTTTTAATGATATCCAACAATACAATGGGTGTCAATATCAAATGAAACAATGTGATATAAATGATAAAATTTTGAACTCACCTGTAAAAATCTCTCAATCCAAAAAATTCTCGCATTTCCTTTGACGCTTCAGCAAATAACTGTAAATATGAGACAGCCATTGGAGCAATCATTGGGCCTAAAAGGGATTGCACATCCTCGTCTGATGAACAAATACCACTATAATCAATAAACAAAAAACAATTTATAGTGCTCTCCTTTTAATAATAGAATTATTTTATTTAAGGTTTGAAGATGTTCTCTTCTGCCAGTGTTGCGTATTTGTATACGAGTCTGGGAAAGAAGTAACTATGTTTAAAAGCCAAAAAAAAATATTTGGCACAAAGCATTTGATTTGTTAATACAAAGAGAGAGCATTCACCCATTTGCAAAATTTGGAAATCGCGCCAATCATGTTATGGTCGGGTTCGTGTTGCTTATTCTTTAGTTTTCTATTTTGTATCATGTGTACTATTGTTTGTCTGTTTGTCTTTTTCATTTTTAGCCATGGCGTTGTCAGTTTATTTTCGATTTATGAGTTTGACTGTCCCTCTGGTATCTTTCGTCCTTCTTTTATGGTTATATTCTTGAGTTCCAATTACAAAGACTACACTCTACATTGAAACATAATAGAACTCTTTTTTTTTTATTGGAAACGGATTCTTATTTTATTGGTTTATTGCGGTAGTGGTTTTTCTATTTGATATATCAACAATGTAATTTTCATAAAAAGTAAACAAAGGGTTCAAAAACTTAATGTTAACTTCGATGATTTGCAATTTTTTTTATAAATTTCATCAGTGCATAACATAACAGGTTTGTCCTTTCCCCATCTTTTAGTTCATTAACTATTTATATCGACTTTAAAGATCGTCCAAATACATTGAACGATATTTTTTTTCAAACTTGGTATTTGCAATTTTCATCAATTGTAGCAAAGTCTGCTTTGTTTTTGCCTAATTCGGATGAATTATCTTTTAATCGATAATAATGGTTGAACTAATCTTTAAACTATAATAAACCGAAGATCATTAAAATTTGTAAATTTTACTCAAAATAAAACTACAAGATATCAAACTCGCCTGATCGTTTGGTTTTTGTGTTCAACAATTATAACAAATCGTAGTGAACACATAGTTTACATTTTTGTTTGAAATTGAAAGATCAATATCTTGCTCTAGAACCTAATATCAAAATGTACAATGAGAGTAATACATTAATAAACTACAAACAAAACTAAAATATTACAAAGCAGTGTTGATCAATTCTTCTTTATCTGGAACTTCTCTCTGAACAAGAATTCCTCTGTTCATTTTAGCAGGATCTAATGCCCAGTTTGAAATTCCAATAAATGCAACCTAAAATATGATAACAAGTCAACAAATGAATTAATGAAAAAAATAATAAACATCATATACGTTTTACTGACATTAAACAACGAACTATATGTCTTTCGCAGTTTTTTTAAAACACTACTAAAAAGTAAAATCACAAAAATACTAAACTCCGAGGAAAATTCAAAACTGAAAGTCGATCCCTCATCAAATGGCAAAATCAAATACAATCCCACAATTAACTCTAATATTCTTTTTAGAAACAGAGAAATAGCTTCTACCCTGATGTATATCTTCCTTCAATCTGCATAGGTTGCAATGCAATCAATTAATAGAGTCTTAAGCTATCATCAAAAAACTCAAAAACTTTATTTCAGTATGATGAACCTTCTTTTTGACTCATTGGAGTTAAATTAATCAATATTTCTCTCTACTGTATCTTCCATCGGTAAAGTTTAAATTAAGCAATTTAGGAAGGTAAGTAAAATTCAGATTGTTTTTCTTAATTTTTTGTATTTTGTAATCATTGATCAAATTGAGAATGGAAATTGGGAACGTGCCAAAGAGACAACAACCGACCATAGAGCAGACAACAGCCAAAGGCCACCAATGGGTAAAAAAAAAAAGAAGCAAAAAACACCCGCACCCGGAGGCGTCCTTCAGCTGGCCCCTTAACAAATATGGTTTACTTTTATAAATTGTTATTTGGATGGAGATTTGTCTCGTTGGCACTCACACCACATCTTCTTATATTTATGTATACTAGTTCAGTGATTATACAAGATGAACTAAGGCCAAAGGCTCCTGACTTAGGACAGGCGTAAAATTGTTGCGGGGTTAAACAGGTTTTTTGGGATCTCAACCTTTCACCTATACATGTAGAAAAAACAAACACACAACGATACGTTTGCTTTGGATTTTAACTTTGACCCTTAGAAAGAATCTGTTTCATATACTAGTTAAATTCCAGTAAAACAATGTAAAAACGGAAATAATCAAGTTATCATTTCAGAACCGCGTGCAGCAGAACAGATGGACTGACATAGGGATGGAAAGAATGACAAATGAACAAATACATTTTTATGTTCTCCCAGATTATTTACGGATACCTGTTGTCGATTCTGTAAACATTGAGATTGTGAGTTCGAACCCCGTTATACATATAGGGATTATTTGATGATATGTAACAAATTCGCATTGATATTTATTTTTATACATTAGATGTTCATTTATGCTATTATGAATTTGTTTGTATCCACCCTCATGTTTTGATTCGCAGGTCTGGAGTACAAAATTATCAGTGGTTATCTTTTGATGAGATTTACCTTCTTGTAAGCTGCTGGCTCCTCATTGTCGGTACATCCATCTTCTAACAGTGGATGGAGAGTCTACGTAAAAAAATAAGGTTGTAAATAAAAGTACACATATCATTTTTAAATTGTCTTGTTCACTCTGACAAAAAAGCTTGACATATTCAAAATAATAATAGTGTACTTAAACCAAACAAAATATTGTCCCTAGATAAAAATGTTCCAAAAGATTCAACATTGCAAAATGTAAGAGTTTCATTAATCTCTAGTACGTCATGAAGTCAATTAATAGTAATAACATAAACTATATAACAACAGACACAAAGTGACACTGACATCATTTTCTATCATTTGATTCAAATTTAATCGTGCTCAAAGTCCTTGATTTGGCATTTACATCATGTATCACATTTGAAATATTCAGTTGCTCGCCAAAGGCGTAGCGTAAATTTAAAACAAATAGTGGCATAGCCCATTTACTGACACTTTACATTAAGCGTTATATCATATCAGTGTGTCTGCTCAATTTCTACGTAAAATGATCCCAAATGTATGTTTTTTTATAAAACCAACAATACTTTTCTCCCTCTTGATGTAAACATGGTAAAGGTATAAGTGTGTCAAGAGTAATGGACGAGTAGCCATACAAATTTTTTTCTGCCGATGCACATTATTGGTCTATGTTCTTATAGCATCACTTCCAAATTTTGTTATAAAAAACTATATATAAGATAAAAGGTGAACATCTTACAAAGGAACACGATTTTTCTAGGCATCACGTTTACAAAAATGACATTTTGGGGTAATTGTCAGCCTGCAGTTAACCGATTAATGTGAACAGATTATTTCTAACAAAGTTAAATGAATGTGTACTGATTTAAGCAATACCCGTTGAGTTTTTTTTAACCAAAAAAATCGAAATTTAAAATTATCTTCGAATTCCAAATTAGTCAAATTACAAAATACTTGACTAGAACATCTTTTTTAAATGCCACTAATGTTCCATTCATTTGTCCCAAAAAACAGAAGAAGCGAATAAATTCAAGTGAGTAAAGAATTCTTTTGAATATAAAACAAGGCATAATTACCTTTAAAGGCATTCTTGGTGAGTCTTCTGCTAGACCTATCTCATCTAACACAACCACGGAGACAAATCTGTCAAGATCTTTGTCCATCTGGTATGAAGCACACTGGTTAAAAGTTCCAACAATGCCATCTGGAGTTGACAGAGGACTGCATTGAAACGCTACCATTTGTACCTATTGTTATAAAAGCAAAAAGGTGTTGACGAAAATCTGACGAAAATCAATGAACAGTTTACTTACAAACTATGACTAAAACAGTTAACTATCGAATATATCCACAGTGATATGAAGCAAAACGATGCTGTAACATTTCATTCCAATAAACGTCGCATGGATGGCATGCATTCATGCAATCAGATTAGTTATCTTAGTAACACCAAATATGAGATGGTAAAATCAGACAATAGATTTCTAATGATGAAGTTACATTGAAATCATGACATTAGTAAGTACAATCTCAGTTTGAAAAGCTAGTGATCTGATGTCTTCGTTAAGAGTAAAAGTAGCATATATGTTTTTCTGATACCCCAGCAGAGAGTGAAACAAATAAAATCATCATTGTGCCTATGCCACAGCGGTGGTGAAATATGAACGATACGTAACGGGAAAAATGCAAAAGACATAAACTACTTTTCCGTGGTATTTTCACTTTCTTTTTCCACGTCTACAGAAATACAAGTAAATTAATTTAAACTGTTCAAACGGCCTTTTCCCTGTTGGTTCGGTATTATGTACAATTAAAAAACATAATCGTATAGAATGCAACATATATCACATATTACACATGGCATTGTGAATCATATTTTTAAATTACCATTTTTTCCATTCTTATGAATTGAATTTATATGCCATTATTATTGAAATATGCAAGAATGAAATATAATATCGATTGAGAAATTAAATTTTACAACGATAACTAATATAAATACCTGTTTGAAACTTTTGAAAAACTCGTGATGAGAAGCATTTCCTTGCAGGGTGTCTGCTACAATGGTTTTTGCCAGCGACTTTGAACTTCCTGGTTTTCCAACTAGAAACATTGGTATTCTCAACTCTATACATACAATCATCATGAACACATTTTCTCTTAATGCCTGATTCTTTGCTATATTATCTGCCAATTCAATATGGTTGAGAAATGCAGTCTGACATCTAAAAATAGACACTGAATCGATAAAATCTTAAAATAAAGATCGTTATTGAACAAGAAAGAATGGTAATGTTATCGATATTGCAAACTATACCAGACAAAACAAAATTTATTCTATTATTTTAAATCTAGATACAGTTATTGATTGATAGATCTAAAATACAAACACTGACCAGAGTGAACAATTATCGGTTTAGTGATGGCAAAAGTAAAAATCTTTCAAGTGAGAAAACTAAAGGCCTAATTGGTATATAAAACAAATAACGAACACCAAATAGAATAAACAACAACAAACGACAACCACAAAATTGGCCCCTGACTCGGTACAGGCGCATACTGAATTTGGTTGTTGTACTTTACTTAACGTTCTTTAACACAATTGACTAGTGTTTTTGTCACAAGTATGCATATTTCGATATATTTAATATTTGTACACTACTGAAACAATTGTTAAAATTCATGTCACATAAACTAAGAAAAATAGTAGCTAATCTTTGCAGCTTGAAGTAAATCACAGTGAATATGTCACGTTGTATAAAATGTAATGCAAAACAACGTACGAAATCATGCCACTTAGTCCGACATTTAATCAATAAATATACAATCCTGAATCTTATACCTTATTATTTCTTCCTCAATTTGATTTGCACCTCCTGGTAAGTTCAAAGGATTGCTAAAGTATCTAGCTATCCTTTGTCTATATTCAGCTCTTTTTCTCAAACATGAATGGTAGCAAACTCCTAACGCCAAAACAAGAGATCTCGTTACATGGCAAATAGGCTAAAAGTATAAGGAAATATAATTATAGCAGCAATAAATGTACAAACAATGTCACATTTTTTTTTTAAAAAGAGAAAGAGTGATAAAATCAGACTTTTGTTTAACAATGTTAACACTAGAGAGGCGTGTATTGTAACGTTTGTCCAATGAAATACACTCTTTGTTGTAGACGAATGTATGTTTATACCTGTGATTTTTTTGTAGATATAAAATTTTGTGTTGTTGGGGCGGTGCATTATTTGTGTAGCTCATATTTGTTAACTATTTTTTTATAATTTTGTGAAATTTTGTGAAATTTATCGCATGTTTTTCAGTACTTTTTTTGAAGCCAGACTACTGCATAAGGAGGAAATATACATATATATGTCCATATGTTATATTGCTTGTTTTCCTATATAATTCTTTCTTGAATAGTAGTAACGAGGCCATAATGTACTTACACAAATTGAAATGACAAAGTTAATGTAACTTTCAAATGTTGCACAAAAGCAAATTTGAATTGAGTGTCCTTACTTTGAATATCTTTATTATAAAAATGACCAGAAATATACACTTTTTGTAGCCAGAATTCTATACTCGACTCTTTCAGTTTCCAACGAAAGGAACATTAACTGTCTACCCTTTCGGGATAGGCATGACAGATGCGTTAATCTTCACTTTTTGTTTAGTTTGTAGTGCTCGATCATTTGTATTCTTTTTAGTGTTATGTTATCGTTTGATAGCATGGTGATGTCTGCTTTCATTCGGCTTATGGTTTTTGATTGCCCTCTAGGTATGTTCAATCACTATGTTTTATTATTTTTGAATTGGGACACACCTTTATGGAAAAAAACCATATGGACAGGATAAGACGTAACAGGAAAAACATATGGTACGTTGGAGAGGTCTTGGTATTCTGGTTAAGCGTATTTATTGTCAAAGAATCTGAATATTTGGAGTTTTCATGACAATTTTACAAGTTAACTAGAAGGCGGGATACGATAACTAGGGACAAAAACACTGTAAACTGGAGACATGGTTTGCTAAATCATACATTCGTTTCAATAAACATATCTTCTTCATCACTACTGTCTTCGCTATCGCTGGACCGGAGAAAGTGGTCTTCATCGAAAGTTGTTTTGTAGAACCAGCTCATTACATCTAAAACTCTTTCAACGTCACGTAAACTAACAAAACTACATTCATCCTGCAATTAGTATTTGTATGATGCATGATAAGGAGTATATAAGAGAAGATTATAAATTTTGAAAACGAAAATAATAATAAACATAAACATGTTATTCGTGCATATAGTTTGTACATCATGTCCTCCTCTACTGTTAATTTTTCATTGTTCTCCCCAACCAAGTTATGAATAAACGATTCTGGGAAATTTCTATGTATAATTTGTAATAAATTATATATTTTCAAATGAGCAACTGTACCATTTTCAAACTTTTTCCAAACAAATTTATGATCGTATATTTTAACTTTTTCCAAACAATTTTATGATCGTATATTCTAGATTAAACCATACCATTTAGGAGGATTATTAATAGTCCATCAAAAATTGATGTGTGCAGAAGTAAATGTTATAATCTGCACACATTGTTAAGCTAGTTATCCAATAAAAAATTCGTTTGGTCAGCAGTTTCGTAATTCAGATTGAAATACCGGCAAGATATAAAGAACGAACGGTTTTAAATGAAAACAAAATGGTGTGACAAATTCTGTTATCCTAAAATAAAAACAAATATGATCGGATTAGAGTGTAAAGCATGCTGAATCATTGTTTTTTTTGTGTTATCTTTTAATTATATTCTTTTTAAAATTGACTGGATATAAAAAAAAATCAATCTCTGTGAATTTTCACGTGAAAATGGTGGAGATTGGACAGTCAAAGAATATAGTAACAGGCCAACGGAAGAAGTAAAAACACCTATTCGTGTATCGGCTGTGTGGTAAGCTGTGTTTCCTTTATTCAGTCAAGAAATATTTGAGCTTATATAGAGAATTTTTCAGCAATCCAATGATGTACCAGATTAGATTATATTTTAGAACTATAATTCCAAATTCGTTCTGACATTAAATGAAGTCCATATTGACAGCAATAATGAATTGTGTAAATGGAAAAAATAAGTATAGCAAACATTGGTTCAACATCAATTCTTCAATTCTTCATTCAATCTTGGTTAAATGTTTCACATCTCTATTTAGTCAAATCAATTTTCATACATGCAATGCAAATACACCAAAAGAACTTTTTTACACACTAAATGTATAATTTCCAAACGGAATTTGGACATCCAAAGAAAGTGTGTACAACGTAATTTTAAGTAGAAATATTGTTACTTGAAGTGTTAAAATTTTCAATAGACAAATAAAAAATGTGACAATGAAACATCTAATCTGACTTCATGCTTTCAAGTTAATTTTTTTTTATCATTTCTACCACTTCTCTAAGGCAAATATGAAATGCAGCTACCTCTTGTTGTCTCATGAATTCTTGCGATACTGTTAAAATTTTACTAATCACTCGATCAAGGTCTGTCAAGCGAGGAATCTGACGATCATTCATCTGAAATAAGGTATTCAGCTTCATTAACATACTTTTCTTATTTGAATAATCACACGATAAATTTACATAATTAACAATCCTTTTTAAAATAACGTTAACAATTTGTTTAATTTGATGACATAAATGAAACGTTTTAAAAGTCCGGATTTTTTTCTCATGACATGTATAGTTTGAGTTGTCTGGTAGGTATATTTATTAGAACAAATATGCTTCATGCATGAATGTCATCCTCAAGTGCATAGTTGAAAACTCTTACAAAATCGAAGCATTCAATCGTGCTCATTAATTTGATTCACACTTTGGTACTGAGTGATTCATATTAAGGTTTTGCAAGGAACACTAGCGATTAAAATAGAACTTGGTAAAATATATTTATATGATAACAATACTACTCATAGCCTTGCTTACTTTCCTAATAACCATTTGCCTGATGTACAATTCCTCTACCACTATATTCAACTGTCCGAAGTCCCAAACGAGAGGAAGCATACTCTGTGGTAATGGCTGAACCCTGTATACTAAGCGTCGCATTGGAACTCGTCCTTTAAATTATATATTAGACAAAATATTTTTCAATTTTGGTGAAATTAAAATGATATTTTGTTTTATTTAACATACTTGCATTTGTTACTTTTTTAACTTGAGTACCTTCTAATGTCAAACAACACTTATCATATAAATTATGCTGTATAATATTACCAAGGAAACGTACTTCACAACACTGTTGATGCTTAAATGTAAATCATCATTTTTCCAATTAGAAAATACTCTAAGTATAATTTACCAATGAGAGAGAAACTCGTACTTTCCTTTGTATTTATTTTCGTGCTGTTGAAGTGAACTATCTATCCGAGATGTTATGACACATCTATTTTTTTTTTTATTAATATATTTTTTCAGATAGAGATCGGTTTTGAGGTAATAATCATGTTAATATATGTCTTATCTGCCAGTCATGGCTACTACATATCCTTTAATGTCTCTCAATTAGTCTTTTACCTAATGTGTCACTTGTATTGTCAGCATCCACGTGATAACCGAGGCCTGCTTGTTCTAATCTTTTTATTAACTCATCGGAATGTCTAAAATTCAAAAACACAATTTTGGAAAAAGTAATGATAATTGTTATGTTATTATTGTCCTAAAACGGTGCATTTACATAATTGACAAATGCGTGTACATGAAACTCAATCATTTTAATTCTTAGATGTTAAAAAATAAACTGTTGCTTTATAAGACTAATTTAGTTATAATGACTTTAAACTGACGCAGAATTAAGTTGCTTTGTTGTGTTTCCATTATATCAATACATCTCATTTATTTAATGGCGTTTTCAAACGATTTACCACCTTATGAAATAAATTTCATAAATAAATATTCTCATGTCTAAACAACTATAAAACAAATGTTTTCAAGTAATACATATTTTACTAATATCAACTATATGCATACTAGTTAGTTTCGTGTTGACACTTATGATGTATCTTAACAGGAACAGTATGTGAGTAATCATTTATATTACTTCCAGTAATGACCTTTGCAGCCAACACACACAAATATGACAACATATATGAAACAAACGAAAATGTCTTAAAGAAAAATACAATTAACTTCAATATTGAATACTTACTTTCGGTATGGATTGCATGCTGCAACAATTTTAAGTCTTTGATGTATTTCAATTTGTCGCCCTTTTAAAGTCTTATCGCACATAATTTCCTTTATAGCACCTATAGCTTCAGTGGTATTAGCCTCATCAAAGAATAGCACAGTATCCATATGTTTAAAGGTATGCAGATTTTTGTGCTCTCGTATAATTTCAGCATTTTTTCTCGCAATATCTTCGGCTTTCTTGACTTGTCTAAATATGTCTGCTGATGTAGTGCCACCATGTACCTTTTAATACCAAGAAGAACAATTCTTGAAAATGATATTTCAAATATCAAATGACGAATTATAAAAAAAAGAAAGCTTTGGATTGCTATGTATTATCATACTTTAATGTGATATTAAGTTTATGTGCTGTTTAAGTATGGTAAAGGTGTTATTTATTTCCTTTGTTCATATTTTTATAAGCCTGTCCTAGACCCGGACGTATCATAGTAAAAATAATTTGTTCATGATGAACACTTTCTCTAAAACAAATTAAATTATCTGTAACCGGTTCCCTCAAAATTCCAACGCATTATTCAGATTGAAAAAAAATGATTGAAAAACCTTTGATAATGTCACACCAGAAATTCCATTTAAATTTCTAAAGTTGATGATTTGGTAAATCGTAACATTCTACAGTCCATGGACTAGATTTTATAAGGTTTATCGATTCACTACAAACTTAACACTGGTGTTGGTATTTTTTAAATTTTGATTCGCTTATATTATGATTATCAAAAGGTTTGCCGTTAAATTATCCTTGTCAATTTAAAATAATCTATTAGTCTTAATTAATTGCCTGTATCTATTTATCTTTATGAAACTATCACCGCATTTTTGTTGCAAGGTAAAACAAGTAAAGGCAAATTGTTCATTAATCGAGTATTGGATCGTAACTTGCATACTTATATTATATTTTTGTATTCTATATCTCAGTATAGGTAATACCCTCTTGTCCTGAAAAAATCATTCATCTAAACATTTTTTCTGACGACTGACCAATATGGAAACATATGTAACGCGTTCTATTTGAAAAAGAGAAAATCTATTTTATTCTCTTTTTAGTGTGGTTTCAAATTCGGTAAACAAAAAGATTGTCAACGTTTATTGTAAAAAACATCTTTATTTGAAGAAGCGAGGCGATTCCGTTGCTAAAAATTAGTGAAAATTTATCCAGAATTACACCTGATGTTAACTTTATATCCATGCAGCAACAAAGAATGATGAAACTCATTGAAATTTTTCCTCATCTATTATCATAATGAATTTAAAAATAAATGAAAATGGGGAAATATCCCCGGAATAAAATGACCTTTAGACTGGGGAAATATCCCCAGAAAAAAGACCTTCAGACTGGGGAAATATCCCCACTTTTCTTCAAATATAATTATAAGTTTGAGAAGTATGTGTAAGTAACTGTAATTAACATCATGAATAAAGTGGGGAAATATCCCCAAATTAAATATGACTTTCAATATGGTGATAAAAGAATACGAAATGGGGAAATTTCCCCATTAAATTACAAGTAGTGGGAAAACATCCATACAGGAAGACAACACATACGTGAACACTTAACAATATTGGGGAAATTTCCCCACATGAAAATAATCTTTAAAACAAGCTGTGTAATTGGTCATTTTCTATGTCGAAGAAATAAAAAATATACATGGAATGGGGAAATGTCCCCATTATGTGTATTTATCCATTTCTACAGCATTTTGCAAAGATTTACTTTCCGTCTAAAAATGTCAATCTTGAATATAAAAATGACGAACATTTATCAGGTGAAGCTTGGAAAAGCAGTGTGATTCTCAATGCACTTTTCGACTGATTTTTTTTTATATTGCAAACAAGTCAAGCTAATGAAAATACTGCTTTAAATTCTTTTTGCAAAGTTAGATAGCGGGCCTTAGATTTGAAGGTCATAATTAACACTAACTAATGTACATGTGCAAGACTTTAAATGACTTTGAAACATTCAAATACGAAATAAAAGATGAATCTTGGTGATTCGCACTGTCCAGTGGGAAATAAATATGCATATTCAGGACAAGAACAAGTTAATGTAACATGAAAAATAACTTTACTTTTCACTTGAACCACACGCAGAGTCGGATTTTCAACAAGCTAATTCATAAAGGAGGAGTAAAAGATACCAGAGGGACATTCAAACTCATAAATCGAAAGTAAACTAACGCCATGGCTACAAAAGAAAAGACAAACAATAGTGAGGAAGAAACGTCAAAGAAATAAAAACCTACAAGCAACACGCATCCCACCAAAAGCTTGGGGTGATCTCGGCAACTCCGAAAGGGAAGAAAATACTGCTTCACATGTGACAACCGTCACGTTGTTCATAAGATAACAGTCCACCGAAACGGACATAGCATTATCACTTCGAGCCAATCAATCCTTTGATCAAACTCCTTCATGCTGCGTGCTAAGCGGAGAAGCAACAAATACAAATTCTAAAGTCTCCGTTTTCATCCAGCTGGGTTCCAAACTACGACCTCTCGCGCTCGAGGTGATCACGCTACCACGTATTCGTGTATCCATCAAATTAAAGGAAAGTAAACGAGATAGAAATCAATGTTTTTTCAAGAGAAAACATAATTACAAACTGTGTAATGTCAGTACAGCACAAGTAGAAAATTTAAACTCTTGAAAATTACATATTAAAGCATGCACATTATTTTGAATAAAACATAATTGTTCTGTTGCTGTTGAAACCATATGTTGTTCAACTGCTAGGTAAAATAGCCACAACAAATATGATACCTCATGTATATAACAAATCAAATAAAAAAAGAAAATGAGTTCTATTAGTTCCTGTATTATAGAATAAAATATCTGTTTCTTTTGACATATATAGCCATATACATATGAGCTATATATGGTGCGTCTAGTTGTCATGTTCTTCGTATTTCCTGAAAATAAATAAAAAAACGATTGATTTCGACCTTAAATGTTGTTAGTTGATGATTAAAGAAAAACAAATAAATATTATAAAGTAGTCAATTACCGATTTCGAGTTGAGTTTGCTAATAAAACGTCCAGATGTTTTGCTCAAATGAAAAATATTTAATTTGAAAAGAAGATAAATATTTAGTTTTCTCAGTGATATTAGCAAGCAAAGACAACGCGTTTGACATTTGATCCGTGAAGAGACATTTCCAGTCATTAATTCCACTTTCAATTTTTTCGATAAATATTTTGTCAAAAACTGGCGTGGATACTTTTGGTACACCCTTTGGCAATTCTACTTCACCTTTATCGTTAAACATGAACATTCCACTTGTTGAAATCTTCCAAGGCCCCACATGATTGGATTTGTAACACAGTTTAATCTTATTAGATACTCCATCCATTGTAAATCTATAATGTAATGGCTTGATATGTTTCCGTACATCAGCAATAAATGGTTGAAGCCAGTTCCTAATATCGTATTGCCAAATTAAGTTGCTTGGATTTGGTAAGAGATCCAAAAGCTCAGGGATTTTTTCTGCGTCATTTCGACGGAGGGAATCTACTATTTTGCTGAAAACCGGCGTCAATATCCTCATGTGTGTGTCCAACATACAGAAAAACTTCGAGCCAATCAATCATTTGATCAAACTCCTTCATGCTGCGTGCTAAGCGGAGAAGCAACAAATACAAATTCTAAAGTCTCCGTTTTCATCCAGCTGGGTTCCAAACTACGACCTCTCGCGCTCGAGGTGATCACGCTACCACGTATTCGTGTATCCATCAAATTAAAGGAAAGTAAACGAGATAGAAATCAATGTTTTTTCAAGAGAAAACATAATTACAAACTGTGTAATGTCAGTACAGCACAAGTAGAAAATTTAAACTCTTGAAAATTACATATTAAAGCATGCACATTATTTTGAATAAAACATAATTGTTCTGTTGCTGTTGAAACCATATGTTGTTCAACTGCTAGGTAAAATAGCCACAACAAATATGATACCTCATGTATATAACAAATCAAATAAAAAAAGAAAATGAGTTCTATTAGTTCCTGTATTATAGAATAAAATATCTGTTTCTTTTGACATATATAGCCATATACATATGAGCTATATATGGTGCGTCTAGTTGTCATGTTCTTCGTATTTCCTGAAAATAAATAAAAAAACGATTGATTTCGACCTTAAATGTTGTTAGTTGATGATTAAAGAAAAACAAATAAATATTATAAAGTAGTCAATTACCGATTTCGAGTTGAGTTTGCTAATAAAACGTCCAGATGTTTTGCTCAAATGAAAAATATTTAATTTGAAAAGAAGATAAATATTTAGTTTTCTCAGTGATATTAGCAAGCAAAGACAACGCGTTTGACATTTGATCCGTGAAGAGACATTTCCAGTCATTAATTCCACTTTCAATTTTTTCGATAAATATTTTGTCAAAAACTGGCGTGGATACTTTTGGTACACCCTTTGGCAATTCTACTTCACCTTTATCGTTAAACATGAACATTCCACTTGTTGAAATCTTCCAAGGCCCCACATGATTGGATTTGTAACACAGTTTAATCTTATTAGATACTTCATCCATTGTAAATCTATAATGTAATGGCTTGATATGTTTCCGTACATCAGCAATAAATGGTTGAAGCCAGTTCCTAATATCGTATTGCCAAATTAAGTTGCTTGGATTTGGTAAGAGATCCAAAAGCTCAGGGATTTTTTCTGCGTCATTTCGACGGAGGGAATCTACTATTTTGCTGAAAACCGGCGTCAATATCCTCATGTGTGTGTCCAACAGACAGAAAAGAAAGGTGAACCTGCAAAAAAAAATATTTTCATAAAAAATTCTATCAAATTATATATTGATTTATATTTTAAAACTGTCCGCATTACGATTCTTGTATGTGCATTCTTTTGCTAATTGTTTTGACATTTCTCTGAAGCAATATTGCGACAGTCATGATAGTGGATGTATGTGGAGTATTTATATATTACACTTGATACATTATTTCAGGGACGGTGTTCCATATCATGAATTCAGTTAGTCTAAAAATACGACGGGTGTCCCTCGAGGAGCTGTTAACCGAGTTTTCCGGTGGTATTGGAGTTACTTTATATTTTTATGTAATGGTTTGTCTTAGTTGTTTTACTGTTGAATATTGAGATGATTTATTTTAATCGACTTTTCATTATGATTCTCCGTCGGTATATTTTCTCTCTTTATTATATCTTATTCATCATGTTCATTTGGATACAGTTATTCATGTTAATACATAATGATACGACCCTTATAACAATGGTAGGAGGAATCACCGATCAATTCAGTAGGAACAAGAATGTGTCCTCAGTACACGAATGCCCCACTCGCACTTTCATTTTCTATGTTCAGTGGACCGTGACATTGGGATAAAAACTCTAATTTGGCATTAAAATTAGAAAGATTATATCATAGGGAACATGTGTACTAAGTTTGAAGTTGATTGGACTTCAACTTCATCAAAAACTACCTTGACCAAAAACTTTAACCTGAAGCGGGACAGACGGACGAACACTGGGACGGACGAACGGACGGACGAACAGACGAACGGACGAACGGACGCACAGACCAGAAAACATAATGCCCCTCTACTATCGTAGGTGGGGCATAAAAATACGTGTGTCCATTGTCATGATTGTATTCCCTGAATTTTTTTAGATACGAATTCTATTATCTAACAGTAGTATGATTACTGTGGGCTATAAGATATCAAATGTCTACCTCTTGAAATACTTTCATGTGCACCAGTAACTCGCAAAACGATAAAACATATTTATTTTTGTTTTCCCGCCAGCAGTTGTCCGCTTGAATATACAATACTGGAGGCAACGTTCCACCCTGCAAAAATTATAAACATGTTATTTTATTTATCTTGCTCATTCATTACTTGATGTGTCAAAACAGGAGTTTGTTGTCCACTAAATAGCTGTAGCTGACTAAAATAATTGCAAGTATATAATACTGCCTTAGCAAGTACAGTATGTCCAATGAACATACACACTAATATGTGTTATTCCTCCCTACCGTGTTGCTTCTAGTTGTTTTGTCATCGTAGTTGTAATGTTTTCCCCCTTCTTGATGTGGTATGGTATATGCTATATTTGTAACATAACCGAATTAAACTTCGATATTAATTATGAAAAGACAAAATATTGGTTGAAATCCATGTTGCTTTTTGTATATCAAGATACATTGTATTAAGAATGTCCCAGACACCCGCAGAAGTCGACTTAAACACATACGTATGCATGTAAACACATATAAATTTTTCATAGATTTTATATTCAATTATAATGCAAAATATTCTATAAGAATACTAAACCACCGAGGCTGTACCATTTTAGTAGGCTTGACTTCTAACAGATAACCAAAAAAAAATGATATTTCTTTTTTTATGTCTCTTCATGATTAACCATGAACTTAATATGTAGTTCATCCTTAAAGTGGAAAAGTAAAGATAATCGGTTTAATAGATATTACTATCTAGTAATAGCATAATTTAGTCAGTCATAATGTGAATCTTTTCAGTCAATATAATTATGTATGCACAAAACTGATAATCTGTGTATCGCACTATTTCGGATCATTTCTACTGAGGGCTATTTGAAATTTTCTAGTTTGAATTGTTCTATATTTGCATTGTTGTTTTGTAATATTTATAGCTGATTATGGACATTGATTTTACTCATTGTTGAAGGCTGTGTGGTGATCTATAATTGTAATATTTGGTGGCATTGAACTCTTGTCACATTCCAGCACTCTGCAATGGTGGTTTCTATAAATTTATCATTTATGATTATGAAATACATGCTTTTCTATTTCAAATAAATCAATACAGGTAAAGGCAAAGGCAGAGATAATCGTGTGTAAAATAGCAGAACAAATGTGTCGTCAAATAAAATAATCATTGTAAATGACATTAAAACAATGACATGATTAAACAATTCCTTAATAATTAAATTAACCTATACTGAGCCAAAAAAGTTTAGCAACACTTTTTTTTTTAATTTTTTTGGTTGTTTCTGGATTTTTTTTTAATAAACATCATTGATATAATCCTTAGTATTACCTGTATTTTTAAGCAGTCGTACTTTTTTCCAGGTGATTGATTTTGCGCCATTTTAGCTTTGCGCGTGTAATTGATGTTTTACCTTCTGTACCTGTACTTTTAAGACGAAATTTAATTTGTTTTTGCACTAACGTTCAGAAACACACCATTGGTAAGAAAAACACATAAACGTTTGAAAAAATTGCATGGGGCGTCAACCAGGCCTCTCCGAAAATGACCGTCAGATGGCTCTTGGAATGGTTGATGCTTGCATGAGTGTTACTGACGTAGTGGATCGATTTAATGTGCATAAGTCAACAGTTTATAGACTAAAAAACAGTTATCAACAAACAGCACTGGATAGGTCAATATGTCGTAGACCAAAAACAACCATCGTCAAGGGAGGAGCGCTACATTCGCTTTACGTCAACACGGGACAAGTTTTTTGTGGCCACAACAGTAGTGCATTGACTAAGGGCAGCTGCTGGTGTGCCTGCCAATACTTAAGTGATGCCATGAAAGCATGGTCGAGAAATTGATTTTGAATAACACAATACTCAATTCCGCTTTTTGACCCTCTCGCGCTCCATACAAAAAATATTCTAATGAATATGCGTGTTAAACATACATTTTGCTTCTCACATGTCATAATTCATAAAAACAAATATGTAACCCATAAAAAAACGACAACCACTGAATTACAGGCTCCTGACATGGAACAGGCACATACATACATAATGGGGGGGTGGGGGGTGGGTAATCATGTTCACGGGATCATAATCCTCCCCTAACCTGGGGCAGTGGTACAACGGTACAACATGAGAATGTATTTTGTGACTTTTCAAAAGTAATCCGTTTTTTCTTCTTTATCCTGTTCACTAGCCCAAATATATTTATTTTATTTTATTAAAGAAAACCGATATGCAATGACTTTGTAAACTATGCTCAACAGCAAAATAAACTGACCATCGCCATTTTTTTTTAGTACATGTCTTAGGCAGCCTTTGAATGTTGATTTTAAGAACGAAACCGTATTAAAGAAAATTGTAGTATGTTTTAGTAAAAAAAAAATATAGGTTGCTGTTGCTTTTTTTAACGCAATTTGTACTTAATAAAAGTATATCCCATGCCTATCAATTATGCAATAAAAAAAGTATCACGCAAAGAGTAGAAAATTCTTTTGAGGCCTATTAGGTCTGAGTAAACTATGTTAATTTTCCTTTTATGACAATGCAGAGTGAACGAAGCATCTAGTAATAAAACATATCGGCTGCACACATCGATCAATTAAATTAATCATAGTTTTAATTTTGAATACCATATTATCTTCATAAAATGTCTGTGGCAAAAAAAAATCGTTTTATAACCCCAGCTTCATAGTGCGTGATTTATGACAACTTGCCACTGGGTGCGTAAATATTAACACCGATGTGAAGTGCCTACTTCTTAAAGCTTTTATATAAACAAAATAATTAATGCATTTGTACATTTTGATTGGAATAGTTTCTATCTGTTATTAAAGGATTAACCACGATTATTGAGGGAAATCCTCTCGTTGTGAAAGTAGTTACTATCATGCGTGTTAAGGAATTTTTGATTCTCGGACTATCATTTTTTTCGACATTCGATTTTTATCTCAATATGAACAATTTTGTTTTTAAATCCTGTTATTTTCAATGGGAACCCACAATAATTATTTAAAAAGTTCTTGCCGCCTCCACCTCCACAAAAAATGAATGGTCAATGTCTAATATAAAATCATTAATAAAATGATATCGTAAGATATGCTTTAAGTTTACTCGGGGGTGGAGAGTGGGCACTTACTATGCAATGAGTGACAGGAATGGGCCGCTGGAATAGGTTAAAATTTCTTGCTACATGATATATAATAGTTGATAAATTCAAATATCAATTATGGGTTCATATTATCACTTGCTTGATAATATCAGAAGTATCTGAAACAAATCAGATGCCAGTATTTATTTTTAATGCGGTTAAACCACAGTCGACTTGTAAATGCATTAGCTATTTGTCAAACTAATTAATCTCTATTATTCTAATGTAGTATTTCCACTGATGCTAGTCATAGATGCTATAAATCCGATTATTTTGACATTTGCACCTAATTATCATATCCAAAGGTTTGTATACATGAAACACTATACCATTGATCAGTGGCAGATCCAGAATTTTTCACAAGCCGGGGCCCACTGACTGCCTAAGAGGGGGCCCGCTCCGGTCCTGCTTCAGTAATTCCCTATATCATAATCAACCAAATTTAGCATCAGTAGTCAGAGCTCATGTTTTGTCTGTTATTGTGTATATATAAGCCGACCCTAAACAAAATTTACTTACTTAGTACTTACTTTTCTTAATCTTACGTATACATGTATATGGGTTATATTTAGTTTTTAAAGATCATTAAAACCGAATATTTTTTTTGTTTCGATTTGTTTTGTTGTAATAGTTCACTACGTCAATTGATAAAAAGCATCAATATAAATACAAACATGTTTAAACCCGCCGCATTTTTGCGCCTGTCCCAAGTCAGGAGCCTCTGGCCTTTGTTAGTCTTGTATTATTTTAATTTTAGTTTCTTGTGTACAATTTGGAAATTAGTATGGCGTTCATTATCACTGAACTAGCATATATTTGTTTAGGGGCCAGCTGAAGGACGCCTCCGGGTGCGGTAATTTCTCGCTACATTGAAGACCTGTTGGTGACCTTCTGCTGTTGTTTTTTTATTTGGTCGGGTTGTTGTCTCTTTGACACATTTCCCATTTCCATTCTCAATTTTATTTCACATATTTAGACGTTATAATAACCCCTATCTAATAATTTCACTTTGACATTAGTTACATCGTTTATTGATTTGTTATGGCCACTTATATTTCTTATTTGCCGTATTGCTTCACCTATAATAAATCCTCGGAATACATGCTGTGATTGACAGCTACTTTTGTATTTCTGTGTGTATAGATATAGTTTCTTTAAAATGTATTTCAAGGTCAAGAATGCCAGGTGTTGTAAATTATCAATTTTTACAGCGGATGAGGGCATTCCGGTGTATTGCTATCGCCTAGATTTCCATTACGTAATATTCGTTTTGGTTTTTTGAACCGATCTATAAACATGATGAAGACATCATCAAGTGCAAACTTATATTCCATTTCTTCAATGAATACTCATCACATACTTTTTTTAAAAAGATAAATTAATAATATTAAAATGTTTTGTTATACGTATAAACATTTAATGAAAAATCATTTAAAATAAATATGCACACGCATGCGGTAGAATATCTCAAGAACGTTTGCAATCTTAAGCAACGATAACTCAACCATGCACTAGCACTGCACTATTATTAATATAGAAGAATAGAATGATATACAATGAAAATACACGTAACTGTAATATACAAGTATTAATATACTATATAACAATAATATACCTGAGTAATTATACGGATTTGTATCACGTACTTCAATAGAATAGTCATTACGGTGAGGATGAATTCCCTGTCATTAATTTATCTACGCACGAACTTGTCCAAGAAAAAAATTATATCTGCACATAAAACCTCATTTTCAGGTATAGATATGGGGTTTTTTCTGAGACAAGTGCTTCTCGGACCATTCACAAGAACTTGCGGTCATCCGATTTTCAGTATTTCAGTACTTTGGTTTCATTCTTCGAACAGAACCCTGCATAACTGGATAATTTTGGGTCAAGGGAAAACGTTACGTAGCCCTAAGCAATAAACCATACAGGCCTCATTTCGTAGCATATTATGTTGAAGTAGATTTCATATTATAACTTAAATATTTTAGTTAAATACAATGACGATGATGGCGGCCTAAGGCTCTTCGCGGTTTTATTTTGCATTTGTTTTTGTGCAGTAGTGTTGTGTTCAATTGAAATAACATATATTGTATACTGAGCATGTTTAGTGAGAATATAAAAAAGAAGATGTGGTATGATTACCAATGACACAACTATCCACAAAATACCAAAATGACACACACATTAACAACTATAGGTCACCGTACGGCCTTCAACAATGAACAAAGCCCATACCGCATAGTCAGCTATAAAAGTCCCCGATAAGACAATGTAAAACAATTCAAACGAGAAAACTAACGGCCTTATTTATGTCAAAAAATTAATGAAAACAAATATGTAACACATAAACAAACGACAACCACTGAATTACAGGCTCCTGACTTGGGACAGGCACACACATAAATAATGTGGCGGGGTTAAACATGTCAGTCATGTTAGTAACTCCGGAAATAATTATACTGAATCTGATCGTTCATGTAAATCATGAAACAAGACATTGAGGAATTAGCAGATGGGAATTTGTTGGGATAAACTTCAGATTTTGCGGTCATTAGTTATCTCGTACATTACTTAATAACTATCATGCAATCGTTGGTCATTTTATTTTCTCAGGAGGATTGATTACTACACAAATTGTCTGTTCACTACTGCATGGCTATGTAAATATTTCTAAATTAATAAACTATGGCATGAGAAATAAATCATACATGCAGAATACTTGCAGTTTTAATAAGTTAAATATTGTTTCTAGATAAACATTGTGGTCAAATCTATAGAGACAAATAAACTTATGACGCTTGAAAATAAAAAAAAAATCGCAAAGGCTTCAACGGAATAGTGATTTCTGCTGTCATTTTGAAAGCGTAATGTTGACTGTAAAATTGAATCCATGCATTTATCTGTAAAATACCGAATTACCAAAAGGATCAAACCATTTCTGTATTTACTATTTCATGACTTTGGAGATTATATTTTATCAAAGTAGCATTATATACCATGGAGTTTACAAAAGTATAATGTTAAAAAAAATTACCTAAACTTACTAAAAACGTATAATGTGTTATTTGTTCTTATTAATTTTGTTCACTATTTCTCACAAACTAAAAGCACGAAAAGAGGCTTATAAAGATAGATATATATATATTGTATTCAAACATTTATTATTCAACAAAAATTTAGAGTCCTGGGGCCTGGTTTTCGAAAGTATCATAAGATATGTCATAAGATATATCTTAGGACATATTTTATGATCATCGTATGACTATCGTATGATATGTCATAGGATGTAAATCAAAGCTGTCTTAAGAGAGTCGTAGCTTTGGTGCTCTTATGACTGTCATAAGTGAACAATATTTTCTAATATTTTAAGTAATGATTAAAAAGTGATAAATATAAAAATTAAAATGAAAAGTATGAACATATTAATATTTACGAATATTTTATTTCTTTCATATAATGGACATGAAATTTTATATAAAAAGGAATTGATATTTGACTTGAAAATTTGTTAAAAATTAGTTTGTGATAAATAATAAACTTGAACTTCGTTTTCGTGTATAATCATACTTTTTTTTAAATGTGAATACTTTTTAGATTCGGTACATCGAGTACCCGCTTATCGAAATGCCCGTGCACATACGTTGATATAGTTCTATCAGAGACATATATATGTCTCTGGTTCTATTAACTATACTAGGAACTAAGTAATATGTATATGTATTATACAAAACCATGACTATTAGAAAAGAATTCAAAATTATATGTCGCAGGAGATTCAAATTTTAGTTCACGTAGTTGAGAAAAATAAAATCCTTACTATTAAGCTAACTGAGATACACAACAAATATTTGTATTGCAATTAACATGAAATTAAACATGAAAAGTAATTAAAATTTTAGTTTACAATCATAAGACCATCATAAGTCATGTCGCGAGGGGTCTTAAGTTTACCACAAAAGTTATGACAATTCGTAACTTAGGACACTTTCGAAAACATATCTTACGACTATGACATGTCATAAGACCATCATAAGACATGTCTTAGTCATAAGATACTTTCGAAAACCAGGCCCCTGACTCACTAAATTTTGAGGTAAATCATGACTGAAAACTGTAACAATAGCCTTTTATTGAATTATCAATTGTTTAGCAATAAGGTCTTTAAGTTAGTCTAAATATGTATATCAATTAAAAAAAAAACATTCAGATTGTAGTTTGGTCATGAAACTACGGTGGCAGAATGCGAACATGAAAGAAAAAAAATATGTTGTTCCCTCATGATACTATGTCGTTCCTTCAAGATGATATGTCCTTCCCACAAGATAGCTATCTCGTTCCCTCAAGATGCTATGTCGTTCACTTAAGATACTATGTCGTTCCCACAAGATATTATGTCGTTCCCTCAAGATACTATGTCGTTCCTTCAAGATGTTATGTTGTTCCCTCAAGATGCTATGTCGTTCCCTCAAGATACTATGTTGTTCCCTCAAGATGTTATGTCGTTCCCTCAAGATACTATGTTGTTCCTTCAAGATGTTATGTTGTTCCCTCAAGATGCTATGTCGTTCCCTCAAGATACTATGTTGTTCCCTCAAGATGTTATGTCGTTTCCTCATGTTATTATGTCGTTTCCTCAAAATACTATGTTGTTCCCTCAACATAGTTTTAACATTGTATTGATATTGCTATGTTGAAGGAACGAGATAACTATCTTGAGGGAACAACATAGCATCTTGAGGGAACGACATATCATCTTGAGGGGAAAACATCGTTTCTTGAGGGAAAGACATAATATCTTGAGGGAACGACATGATCTCTTGAGGGAACGACATATCATCTTGAGGGAACAAGATGACTATCTTGGGGGAACAACATAACATCTTGAGGGAACGACATATCATCTTTAGGAAACGAGATATTTATCTTGTGGGAACAACATAGTATCTTGAGGGAACGATTTGAAAGATCGTCGAGTCCAGTTCGTAAAATGTATGCATTTGTTTTTTGAATGAAGTAAAGCGTTTCCAACGAGTTTTTAAATCTAAATTATTTTTAAACAATCTATAGCTCCATTCGATCATATTTTTCATCTCGATATCCCTTAATTTTATTCAATATATATATTTTCAAAATACAGAAAAGAAGATTAAGTTTTGTTGAATCGACCATGAGTATAGTATGTGATATTTTTTTCTCATTGTTAAAGACCTACGGGTAGCCTGTAAATCCTTACGACCGCTTTATTGTAATGCTTTTGCGCCACTTTGCACACAATGCAGTGATTTGTTATGTTAAATCTACGCAAAAAAAAAACAAACCCAACAACATTTAACTTAGAATAACTATTTTATAACACTAATTTTAAAAAACGTGCATACATAAAAGTAATAGTTATGAAAAAAAAACATGTCGTCATATATTTATTCTTTACATGTAATATCTTCATCAGTCGTTCTGTTCATTTTTTTTTTTTAAATACTGTGCCATGTCACACATCAGATCTAGACTAATTACTATAAAACATCCCAAAAATTAATTATGCTGTTTTACCATGATATTATATAGATAAAATTTCTCTGAAAAAAGTTTAATACCGTAAATAATAGTTAGTTTTCTTACGCTTTTGTTTTGTATGTGTTTGATAGCTAGCACAGTATTACATGTATTATGCATCATAGATGGTTGTTTAATGGAAATAGTTTTAAAGTCGAAAATAGTAAACCACTCATATATACACTAGCTTTCATTCATTTTATAACACGGATATCATTTAATATTAAACGTTTCCGGGCAGTTGAAGAATCAAACCACATGGGATCTTTCTTGTGTAGCTGAATAAAGGAGTGGTGTAGTGCATACACCTTTCAGATGATGTAAAATGTAAAACCAATTGACAAGTCGATTACTAGTTATTGTATTGATATATGTCAGAGATAATATAGTTTCTAATGAACGAACGAATCTTTGTAAATGTAAAATTACTGATCTTTATCTGCGATGAAAACTCAAGTTAAAGCTTGTAGTAAAAATTATAACAACATTACCACATCTCGCGTCTGAGACAGTAAACATATTATGATACAAACACGAGCTATTTTATCGTAATCATAAATAAACAATTATGTATACTAGTATACAAAAATCTGGAAAACCAGATAGGTTCATTATACATGCACCTAAACTGGCCATTCGTTAAAGAGCGGAACAAATGAATACCATGTAATACTCTATGCTTATTCGTATTTATACATTTATTCATAAAAATCGTTTGTACATTGTAAGTGAGTAAAACGTTTTTTAAGCGTCTTAGGATGTTTATTCATGTTGTTTTTAGGATTTTTGCAAGATATTCGAAATCCTCTGGGTTTTTTCTATGTACTTTCCCAAAATATTTTGCCCGCTAACCCCTACTTTTATATATTTTCATAATGTTATTACACAAAGTTCTATTTAAAAATCTAATAAAATCCTTGTTATTTTTTTAAAAGTTTTTGTAAGAAAAAAGGTGCAAATGTTAAATGTATGAAAAATATAGAGAGAATGATTTCCCGCCAAATTTTCAATGCCCTTTTTTTTTATATTAGCTCACGGATGATTTTGGCAGTCTAATTGTTTTACCTTTATTCCTCCTTTATTCATAACCATTCTTATTTTTATTTTAACTGTTGCTGTGTGCAAATTAAGGACAACCGATAGACAAATGCAATAACATCAATAATTTAAGACCTCATTAAAGATTAAAACAAAATAAAATTACATTAGACACATTTAAAACTTGACGGTGGGGGGGGGGGGGGGGGTAGGGGGGGGGGGGGGGGGCTAGGATGAAAAATCTTTTCCTGCATTTTTTTTTAGTTTTAATCTCTGTCCTGCCTTTTTATTTTTCACTTTATCCGGTCCTGCTTTTTTTTTCTTAGTTTATCCTGACTTTTTTTACATAAATTGTCATCCTGACTTTTTTGCAAGTGTCTCATCCTGCCTTTTTTTTTTTTTAACTCAAAACTCCTGTCCTGCCTATTTTTTTCAAATTTCATCCTAGCACCCCCCCCCCCCTTCCCCCCCATAAAAATTAAATGGAGGATCCCTTATATAGTATAAGATGCATCTGTCTAGTTCTATTTGTAAAATGTTATCTAGTATACGAATAAATACGTTGCCTTGAAGGATACTTAATAATGGACAGCTATACAGTATAAACTGCTACTTTTTTGTATTTCAAAAACATGCAACTAAACGTTAAGCATGCAATTATCAGTTAATCGATCAACGTTTTTAAATAAAGTTAAACGGTGTTTGTATATTCGCTTATATTATATTTCCTTTATCCTGCAATCAGCCAACTATTGTACAAACAACAGGTACACTAATATTTTTGTTGTTGCTTTATTTATACTTGTTCAAATTAATGTTCTGTTGTCCGACTTCCATATTGAACGAGCGGTAATGCGGATATTCCTTTTTTTACGTAACAGTTAATTTTTGGGGTCCGCGTTAAGCTACATGTCAAATTCTTTGAAAAATAAGGGACAATTTTTTTAGATTTTATACAACTAAAATTTCAAGTGAATGGTGTAAATTTCAGGATAAAAATAATATACGTTTATTTTCGGAGAAAACAAATATAAGTACTTGCTACGAGTCTGAGAAAAGCTCGGCGAAGTTAGTTTTTCGTCATGTTTCGAATGCTCATACACATAAGTTGTATATTTTCCGACAATGTACACATGTACATATATCATATATCTATCACACTCGGGGAGAAAATAGATACATGCGTGGAATGAAAAATGTGCTGAAAATACACGTTTGCAATATTGGAAATTCCTTTGTGGTTTTAAGGAATGGTAATTCTTGTTTACGCACTTGAACGTAACCTTTATTGCTTTTTTTTCATAAAGTGTATATCATATTATGCGTACATTCGCCATGATAACGATTTTAATTTGAAAATAAGTTGAAATAAAATTATACATACCTGTCCCTTTTCTGTCTCATCTTCGCTGTCGCTAAATACGGCATCGGATATCATAAGCATTGAAAGAAATAAAAAGAACACATTTTAAATTAGGAAAACCATGGTGGAATTATAAAATCGACGATTATTTCAAAGTACACATCTAGACCGATGTGGGCGTGTCAAATACCGGCTGTTTTCAAGAGAAGGGTCAAATTTTTACTGTGATTGACATGCAGGCTAGGGTGAGAAGTATAAATTAGTGTGAACATATTATTAATTAAACACTCATTGGTAGGATATTCATTATGGCAAGTTGGGACATTGTATTAAACAGTGGTGATTTTTATCTTGTGCTTGGACGTTTCAAATGGGGAAAAATAAAATATATCATACCTGGAGGATTAGGATTTTTTTTAAAAGGTACTGTAGCTTAAGTTAACTTAGTCTTGGCTTATGCCAATGCAGAAAAAAATGAGAACGATTTTTTTTATAATTTCACATTTTTCTAATTTAAAATTACATTTTTCAATACATTTTGTAGTTTTGATTGACAATTATTTTTAGCGTTTGGGCAATCAAAAGCTGACATCCACTATAATATTATAGCCAAAAGTGATGAAAGTTGCATTAAACACCAACAAGTAATCAATAAATCTTATAATTTCAACAGTTCATTAAAATTCACTTTCAAGAAAGTACATTTTGCTTGGTTTCAGTTATTGTTTTAGAAATGTTAAAGACTTTAAACGTCATTATCCACCAGGGTGCGATAATGACCGGAAATGGTTCAGTACTGGTCATGTGTTAACGAGAAGTTTTATTTTTCTTAATTGACGAATTTAACAAGTTTTCTTTTTTAGATCACCTGGCCCAAAGGGCCAAGTGAGCTTTACCCATCACTTTGCGTCCGTCGTCCGTCGTCGTTAACTTTTACAAAAATATTCTCCTCTGAAACTTCTGGGCCAAATTAAACCAAACTTGGCGACAATCATCATTGGGGTATCTAGTTTAAAAACGTGTCCGGTGACCCGGCCAACCAACCGAGATGGCCACCATGACTAAAAATAGAACATAGGGGTAAAATGCAGTTTTTGGCTTATAACTCAAAAAACCAAAGCATTTAGAGCAAAATTAATCTGTTTATCAGGACAAGATCTATCTGCCCTGAAATTTTCAGATGAATCGGACAATCCTTTGTTGGGTTGCTGCCCCTGAATTGGTAATTTTAAGGAAATTTTGCTGTTTTTGGTTATTATCTTGAATATTATTATAGATAAAGATAAACTGTAAACAGCAATAATGTTCAGCATAGTAAGATTTACAAATAAGTCAACATGAACGAAATGGTCAATCGACCCCCTAAGGAGTTATTGTCCTTAGTAGTCATTGGTAAATTTTTACTAACATTTTCCACTGAAACTACTAGGCCAAGTTCATTATAGATAGAGATAATTGTAAGCAGCAAGAATGTTCAGTAAAGTAAGATGTACAATCACATTTCCATCACCAAAACACATTTTTGTCATGAATCCATCTGCTTCCTTTGTTTAATATTCACATAGACCAAGGTGAGCGACACAGGCTCTTTAGAGCCTCTAGTTTCATTTTGTTTCAAAATAGTCTACAGTAACTATAAAAGATACATTAAAAATAATAATGAAGGCAATATATGCATTACCGAAAAGATCAAATCTAGAAGTTTAGTTATAGCACTATATACATGATATATAGTAATGACTTTTGCGTTATAACCAATTATTTTAACATCTAAAATAGATGTAGCAAGAAATGATCAACAATACGCAATTTGCACATAAGTTACAAATACTCAAATTATCAGTAACAGGATGAGTTTTACCAATATTTTACGTTTTTAAGGAAATGCGAATGCGAAAGCTATCCACCAGAGTTCAAAGCATTAAACTGGTAGTAAGCTAACTTTTCCTATAATCTTGAAAACTACAATAGCTAGAAAAATTTAAAAGGTGAAACAATTTTTAAGAAAAGGAAGATATTAATTCATTTATGTTGTTGTAAAATTGGCATTGATGCAATTGTACTTTTAACTATAATTGACTACAAATATTTTCCTTGAAATGGGTAAATACGTTTGCCCTTAAAATGTCCGATGTAATTGCGTCCTAGATTTTGGCGTCCTAAATACATGATATACATCAATTCGCAAAGCATATATTTTTTTCTAAATATAACTGAACGCGACCAGGTTCAAGGCTTTATGGTTTTTGTTAATACTAATCTTTATTGCAAAATTACACCTATAAGGGTCAAGCAATACATTTCGTTGACTTATTTGAATATTTCAGGTTTTAGGAGTGGATGGAGAGGTTCAAAGTGTTCAGCTTAAAGATTTCGATACACAGAAATCCTTATTTAAAGACCAGTTCAAAGGGACTTTATTTTCAAGATCAACCTTCTTAAAGGCGTGGAATCATATCCGTGGTAAGACTTTTGTTCATGTTGTTAGTCATTGAACATGTAGAAATTAAATGGTAGCTTCCTTAGTAACACAAATAGATAAAAAATAAATAGATTAATTTAATTCTTGAATTTGACAGCAATACAAGAAAAAATAAAATGACCTGGGATTTAGTAAGCTTAATATATATCTAAGATAGCTACATAGTTTGATGAAAATCCAAGTTGATTAGAAAAAGTTATAAAAAAATTAAAGATGCCTATCTGAATTTATATAATAATTTAATTTTTTACCTATTGTAAAATTAAATTCTTTCATTTCACAGCAATAAAATAAACTACCTAATAAGCTTGAATTTTGTAAGATCAATATTTAATTTAGTTAGATGGGCTGATTTACACCAGTCAAAACTAAATTTGAAGGTCAAGACTAGTCGAGACAGGTCGAGACTAGTCAAGACAGGTCGAGCATTGGTCAAGACCATTTCAGACTACACAAAGATCATCAAGTACTGAATCAGACTAATTAAGTAAAGTCCAGACATAGTCGAGTACATTAAAGTACAGTTAAGTACAGCCGAGACAATGTCGAGACTAGTCGAGTAAAATGTGTGTTCGATTTTACTGGTCGAGCACAAAAACTGGTCAATTCAGACTCTGAGCAGTTTGTAGTGTATGCTTACTGCTGATTGTGCGGTTAACCTTTTTAATATGATAAATTGAACCTCAAAATATTATTTTATTTGTAAAAATGGGACAGTTTTTATCAAAACAAAATATTATTTTGATAGGAAACAGAGATGACAATTGAGCTCGAGTCAAGAACTTTACATGCAAACGAGGTAAGTTGAGGATGAACTTAGGTGAAATTAAATCAAGCAAGAATTTAAGATTGTTACTATTACCCGGAAGAGCATTAGATAAGCCTCAAAATAAGCTAAATACATTGAAATGTCATGGAGCTCATTTCGAGATATTTGATTTTTAAAAGATGGCCGGATAAGGCTGACTCGAACTCTGTGTATATATCTGTCTGACAGGATTTATCTGACCTTCACCTCATCATGCTCATTGTCATCATATTTTAAAATGTCAAGTTTATGCGATACTTGTAGTTAGAGCTTATTCTTTAATAATTTCCACATGAAATCAGTGATTAGTGAATCGGACGAGACTTTTCAGTATGTGTGGTTAGTCAATTAAACAAAACACTGATTACTTTGATTTACAAACTCAATTATTTTCAAAGGAAATGAAGATACCTGAGAATCAGATAAACATCAGATCATTGGAAGTAACAAATGTGAGTATGCAGTATGAGTATGTTTTATTTGTTTCTGCTAGTCCCATGTCGTGGATTATGAAATAATTTACTGAAACTTAGATTACAAAATTGTAATGCCTTGGGCAAAGTGAATCAGTGAAATATATAACATGTGTACATGGTGTATGCAATGTAGTTTTAAGCTATCAACCGTTATATTTCTGTCTTTTCCGCAAAATATCAACGAGCACCTAAAACAAAAACATATATTTATATTATTTTTAAGTTCAGATTTGCACGTTGTGTTATAATTCAGCTTTCTTTGGAAAACCGGTTGGGATCCAGTTCGCGGAAAAGGTGGGGAGGGGGTGTAAACCTGGAACATCATGATACATTTGCATTTTTTGTGAACTTCAAACATGTCAAAAATAATCTAATAATTATTTCCAGTAATGTGTCATTGCTGGAATGATTTCACACTTAATTGAAATATTTGTTTGTTTTTTACTTGACGTTAAATTGGGCCACATTTGTACATGTTAAATGTCTGTCCCAAATCAGTAATTTAGTGGTCGTTTTGGTTGCTGTTTGTGATCTATGAAGCATTTCTATTTATCGGCCGTTGATATTCACGTTTAAATTTGTATGCCCCACCTACAATAGTAGAGGGGCATTATGTTTTCTGGTCTGTGCCTCCGTTCGTCCGTACGTCCGTTCGCTTCATTTTAAGTTTTGACCACAATTTCACGGTCCACTGAACATAGAAAATGATAGTGCGAGTGGGGCATCCGTGTACTATGGACACATTCTTGTTTGACATTATGTTCAATCGTATTTTTTAAGCTTACACTACGGCATATGATTGCTTATTGTTGAATATTGTACAGTAAAATATAGCTGCTTACATCCAAATCAATTTACGTCTATGTGATATTGTCACTAGAAATCATACCACATCTTTGTATTCCTATTTAGTTTAAAACATATCATTTTAATAAAATTAAAAGCAGCATTCAAACAGAGGTGAAATTCTAAAGAAGATTACATTGTTTAAATTTTTTTCTCAGGATTTCGCAATGAACGAAAAAGTAATGGGCTTCTGGAAACTGGAGAAGAAATGGTATAATGCAACAGTCCTAGAAAAAACTAAATCAGGTAAACCATGATATACATTAAAGAGAGATTACAAAAGAACGATGAGTAATGAGTTGATTGATTGTCAGGTAGTTTTTTGTTGTTGTTTAAGGCCACATTGTGCACTCTAGGCTATATCATAGATATAGGAAGATGTTGTATGTGTGCCAATGAGACAAGTCTCCATCCATGAATTTTTTTTATAAAAGTAAACAATTATAAGTCAAGGTATGGCCTTCAACACGGAGCTTTGGCTCATACCTAGCAGCAAGCTATAAGGTGTCAGACCACCAAATACTCCCTCAAATTTAGAACGTAAAAGTAGGCCTACTCGGGACAAAAAATAGTGCATTTGATGTCATTGTTTACTTAAACTACACAACAAATTTGCAGAAATGAAACTTTTGGTGAAAGAGAAATATATTAAGACCATTTTGAGCCCAAATTTACTTGTCTATGAGTTGAAATTAAAAATTGAGGATTAATGCGCTCCATAGTATACTAATTTAAGATTTCAAGAAAACCAGGGGTTATTTTTAGTGGTACATCCATTCGGAAGGTCTCTTCTTTCTTATATGGCTTTAAAGGTATGTCGAAAATTGGAATGAAGAAAGGTGATACCTGTACGATTCAGGACATACCTGGTTTGTAAGAGGTTAAACTTAAGATAAAAAATTTAGAAATCTATGAAAATTGCAAAATTTGGTTGAACAGATAGGGACTTTTAATTGGTGGTCTGACACCTTTTATAACGGGCCCAAAAAAATTACTAGTGTAAAACAATTCAAACAGGAAAACGAAGAGCGGTCTAATTTATATAAAAATGACCGTTTGCATTTATTGGCTGAGAAAATTGGCGTATCTGGAGAGAACACAGAGCATCACATGTCCAATCAACAGAAACAATGCACATATCATTCGAAGTAAAAGACTCACTAAGGAGTCAACATTTCGATAAAGTCTAGGGAAACATCATATGAAAGGAAAGATGTATATATGTTTGATCTAATTGTATATGCATAATTTGTGTTTGGTTTTCTGTCCCTTTGATTGGATAGTCTCTATTTTACAGGTTACAAAGTCGTATTTGCAGACGACAACTTAGTAAGAGTGTTAGGTCTACAGAATCTACGACAAAAGACATCGAAATGAATTCAGCTGAAGGTGTTTTGTTTAACAAAACACTTTCATATATATATGAACTTACAAGAAACTCACAAGTCATCTGATAATGTTCTCAAAACAGGATATAATAAACAATATCAACAACAAAAGGAAGCTGTATTTCCTTGTCCTTGAACAAAAGACATTTAACATCAGTCAAATGATCCTATATATTTATACATGTATACAAGAATGAACAAGGTTATATATGTTATTTAATCTATATTGGGACATTATCATGGTATCTTAATGACAAAAAAACAAACATTCACATAATTAGCTTGTTTGGTCTGAATGTGCTTGTAATTTAATATGACAAACTGTATGTAGAATAAGAAGTAATTATCACACCATCAATGAGACAACATCAACCACGAAAATAAATAGATGAAAAAGTATGCAAAAATCATCAACAACAGATAGATGTGCGTAGAATCGCCAAGTGTGTTACAACATTATGCACATAAAGCTGTTCAATATAGTTGCAATATTAAAATATGTAACAATGTGTCATAGAGCACTTTTTATAGTAATTAGTAAACACAATCCTAGCATATTAAAATTTATGATGATGTACTTGTGCAAGTTATTGAGTTTCATCATTAACAGAATTACTTTTATAAATTCACTAAAACATAACCACCGTTTACATACAGGATAGATATTTTCTGAACATCAACAGCTTCAGGAAAACTATTTGAAATTTGAAAATATCGATATTTGGTATAACAAATTGATTGGAATTGCTTTTTAGTAGTGCGGTCGGTAGTGTCTGCTTATTACATTTTAAACAACCATAGATTTAAATTCCTTGTTTGTGTGCGTTTTGTGGTTTTTGTGGTTTCGTAAGAATATAACAATCCCTTGTGTTTTTGTGGGTTCTTGCTGCTTTGTCTTTGGTTTTCTATGTTGTGTTTTTACTATTGTTTGTCTGTTGGTCTTCTTTTTAAACCATGGCGTTGTCCGATTATTTTCGACTTATGAGTTTGAATTTTCTTCTGGTATCATTTGCCTCTCTTTTAAGGAGGTCTGTTCCTAATGATGACGATTTAAAGTAAGCTCCTCGTGTTTAAAAGCAATCTGTATTCAAAACATTCTGCCTTCTTCATACGGATAACCACAAAATATTCAAACATTTTGTCAGGAATCTGATGTTCAGTAGATGTCGTTTGTTGATGTGGTTCATAAGTGTTTCTCGTTTCTCGTTTTTGATATAGATTAGACCTTATGTTTTCCCGTTTTAATGGTTTTACGCTAGTCATTTTGGGCCTTTTATAGCTTGTTGTTCGGTAGGAGCCAAGGCTCCGTGTTGATGACCTTTTTATACCTATAAAGTTGTTTTTTTTTTACAAATTGGGACCTGGATGAAGAGTTGTCTCATTGGTACACATTTGTTTCATAAGTAGTCAACTGTCTAAACACTGTCTAAATTTCACGACTTTGGATGACAGTTTTAGTACATACAATTATTTGATTTGCCGTAAATTTGAATCGTATGAGATTATGGGGAAATTTCCCCAATTTGAAGTCAACAATATCTAATATGAACATGATGAGATTATGGGGAAATTACCCCAATTTGTAGTCAACAATATCTAATATGAACATGATGAGATTATGGGGAAATTTCCCCAATTGATAGTCAACAATATTTTCTATGATTTGAACATAATGAGATTATGGGGAAATTTCCCCATTTGATGGTCAGCAATATTAAAGCTTGTATTTTCCAATTAATAATCTTATCGTGGGAATTTCGGCATTCTGATGTTTTTGGTTGTAGATGTGAATGTGGGGATATTTCCCCATTCTAATGTTATTGGTTTTATATGTGTAGTGTATGTGGAGATTTTCCCCACTGGTACGTTTTTCAATTCAAGAATACTAGTTTTCTTCATTGAGTGGGGAGATTTCCTCAAATTTGATAAAATCATGTAAGCGCATTTCCATTAACTTATAGATTTGTTGGCAAAAAGTGTTTATTTCAATTCACATCGTCAACCGAATTTGAAACCACCAAAAAAAGAGAATAAAATAGAAATTCTCTTTTTCAAATAGAATGCGTTATGTATGTTATATCATGATATGCAAAGACACCAAAAGATGATCAAAGATCACTTAATCTTTGGGGTTCGTTGCTCAAAAAGGCTATACAGGGTATGTACCGACATCATGTCAAGCAACTGTATATTTTTTGTATGTTATGTTTTGTTGTTTTTTTGGGGGTTGTTCTTTTTTTGCGTTGCGCGATTTCCCTTTTGATCATAGTATTTTCAGTATACATTGTTCTGATGATTTGTATTTGCTGTTGATACTTTCTCTCTCTGTTTTGTCTTTGTGTGTGTATGACAAGATAAAGAGCTAGTGCATTGACTTTAACACTTTTTAATATTTGTTTTTCCCAAATGGGAGGCTGTCTGTCAATGATTGTAAGGAACACATTCTTGCAAGATGAGAACATCTTTCATGCATTTCTGATTTTCAACACACTTGCTATCCGTAATTTCAAAGTAGACAAGAGATGGATAAGAAAGAAAAGCATACAGTATCATGAAAATGACATAGTCACATGAAGTCTGATCTCACCTTGCAGTAAAACAAATATTATCGTTCCCGACAAACTACATGGAATATACAAATAACTAAAAAGATTAATTGGTTTAAAGAGGATTTCGTTGCTTTTAATCATGTCAAAAATACAATACTTACGAAGAACGGAAGAATTTGTTTACCTTCATCAAAATCATGTTCTGAATATGTAGCTTTGTGTTTTCTTCCTGTTTGTGTATTCTACCATAGCAAACTAGTATGTCATCGTCTTCGTTTGGTTTATTTTGTTCTGTTTCAACATTTTTGAGGTTATCCTCGTCTTCAGTTGGCTCATTTATTTCTATTTCAGCATTTTCGTGGTTGTCATTTTTTTCATCATTTTCGTGGTCGTCAACTTTTTCAACTTTTGTTTCCACTTTATTGTCTATAGTGGGTAGCAAATATTCAGGCGGTCTTTGCAAGTCACACATGAATTTAATCAATCTAGTTTTTCCGCAACCAGTCTCTCCCATAATAATGACCGGTATACCACATCTGAAAATAAATAGTAAACCTTTACAAAACTGAAACAAGCAAAATGTTTTATCATGATTTAAAAGACTTTCTTTTTTGATTCTTTTGTCTTTAATTTTTCTAATCAAGGTTAACATTAATATATATTTTTAAAGATCTAAATATTTTAAATTCAATAGCATAGTTTATCGTAGAAACAAGACATTTGAAAAAGAAATATCAATCGTTAGTTATTTGAACTATAAAACAATAGTGAGAAAGTTCTAAATATTCATCGTCTGACAATGCAACGACATCATGAACTATGGTGTGATGTATACCAAAAGTTGGAAATTGTATCCTGTTACAAGGAACAGAAAATCTGTGACTGTACTGTTATTTTGTTTACATCTGATGAATTCTTAGACGTTAAGAAATGATTTATTATTTCTCAGCTAATTATATGGAATCATTAAAAAACATATTTTGACGAAACTAAAAAATGAGGTAGTACATTATGACTTTCCCTAAATATCAAATAGAATGTTTTGCCATCAAAAGTTGTTTTTAGCATTGCTATATCTTATTTCTATATTTGTCCACTTCATATTTTGAATATATTTACGTGAGAAAAATAAAGGAAACAGTATTTGTATGGATCATTTACTAGTAATTAATTTAAATTGCGAGATTGGTACCTCTATAAGTATTAGTTTTACGATATTGTTGTTGAACTTGCAGTTTTGTTGCTTTTAATTTGCAGAACTTAGTGAAAAGCCTCAACTTTACCGAATCTAAACTATTTATTACTTCTGTTACATAAGCTTGTTCGTATTGATAACTTAATGAGTTCGCTTAATGTTTCATATTGCATAACAAATAAGTGATATACTTTCATAGATATGGTTTTATTGAGTTTGGTTTTCCCTGTAGAAATCTTATTTTAAACGGGTTAGCACATCCTCAATAAATAAATACAGATTATAGATTCAAAGTTAATAATTTGTACTGTTACCTGAATCTCATATAGATAGCAAGGATTTTCTTAACATTGTCGGTTGTTAGTTCATATGACTCATCGGGATCGTGTGGATCATCCACGCCCATTACATCACAAAGTTTTCTAATTTTAAGATACCTACAAAATGTACACATTTGATTAAAAAGTGTAATTTAAGTATTAAAAATCATATTTAGCTTAAATCATTGCTTGATAACATAAATCAATTGGATGTCAATATTTACTTCTTAAGCATTAGTTCAGACGTCAGTGCTTAATTACTTACATGATTGATAACAACATATTTTTTAGTTCTCTGTAGACAAATTGAAAAATATTAAGAATCAAAGGTTCCATATCCCTCAGAAAACCATTGGCTATTGTTTTTACCGTTTGGTTGTACAGCTGTTCTAGTAATGAGATATTCATCCAACATTAGTTCTCAAATATTTGGGATGTCAATATTTACTTAGTTTTGACATTTGTGATTGAGATAAATCCAGAAATTTATAAGGAGTTACTTTCATTATTATTTTTTTTTTATAAATCTATATTGAATAGTTAGGACTAGATGTGTCGAAGCGACACGAATGTCCCCGTCCCAAACAGTTGAAAAATCTGCAATTTCAATAACACATGTGAACATAAACATGATGGTAGTCTCACATATCAAAAATCAGCTCCAAATCTGGAGGCGTATAGAAAAAAAATCTGTATAACTGTGATTTTCAATAATTTATCAAAGTCCAAAGCCCGTAATGTCAGCAAAAATTAGCAGAGCGGAACGAAACTTAAAATTGATCTGTAACTGATGATGGTTAACTCACATACCAGAAATCAGCCCAAAATATGAAGGGGTTTAAAAAAAAAGTCTGTATAACTGTGATTTTCAACAATTTCTCAAAGTCCAAAGCCCGTAATTTCGGCAAAAAATTGTGGGGCGGAACGAAACTTTAACTTGATCTGTAACTTATCATGGTTAACTTACATACCAAAAATCAGCTCAATATCTGAAGGCGTTTAGAAAAAAAACTCCGTATAATGGTTTGTTCCGGAATGACGGAATTACGGAATTACGGAATTTCGGAATTACGGAATTTCGGAATTTCGGAATATCGGACAAGGGTTAAACTATATGACAACGACAACTACGGCCATTAAAAATAGAGTCACCAATAACACTAAGCCAACAACTCTTTTTTATTTTATTTTTCAGTCATTTTAAATAATCTCATGATAAAGTTAACATTCTAAAACTAAAATGCATATGCATCTGTATGATAGTCCTATAAACGTCAAGATATATATTTGTTTATATATATAGAATGATGCGACATAGATTGTTGATACTGACTTTATCAGCAAGAATATCAAGCAAACCCGAAAGTTCGAGTTAAAATTCGAGCTGATGGAGTCAGTTTCCAAATTTGCCATTATTCTGTTTATCAGCAATTTGTTTTAACGATATGTGTTTGCGGTTGAGAATATGATTTAAAATGAATTAATTAGAAAAACTTAGTACAAAATGGTGAGATATTTGTTCTGTTGTATGAATCAACAGTAAAATTACAAAAATACTGAAATCGGAAAGTCCCTAATCATGGCAAAATCCAAATGACAAAACACATCAAAAACGAATGGACAACACCTGTCATATTCCTGACTTGGTACAGGCATTTCAAATGTAGAAAATGGTGGATTAAACATGGTTTTAT
Organism: Mytilus edulis; assembly: GCF_963676685.1. Lineage (NCBI taxonomy): Eukaryota > Metazoa > Mollusca > Bivalvia > Mytilida > Mytilidae > Mytilus > Mytilus edulis. The sequence continues at coordinate 67,991,322 of NC_092353.1, read as the reverse complement.
AGCGCTAAACATCTTACTTTGTATGACAGTCTCGTCAAATTCCGTTATATGTACAGTGATGCGTGAACTAAACGACCTAATAAATAAAATAGACAAAATATGGATACAGCAGTCGTCATCGTGTTACAATTTTGATTTCATTCCCGGTTTTTAGTGGAGTTCGTGTTGTTTCTTAATTATTATTTATAACTGTTGATGTAAATGTCCTTTGGTTTTGTGAGTCTTTGTTTACGCCTGGGTTTTGACTGTTATTGCCTTTAAAAGAAACAAAATAAAATAGCTTGCATTTCATTGATAAATTGGTGCAGATGAACATGAACGCGCGACGGTTATGTACTAGCCCGTGAAAAACATTGCCTTCTTTTTCGAGTATCAAGTCCTCTCCATGATCTAAACAAATATTAGGAAGTAAGGTCAAACGCACACTGTAGAATTACGGATAATTGCTTTTTTATACAATGTGTATGTTCTTATTATGTCAGGCCTAATGTTTTGTTTTAGTATCTGAGTACATCTGCTCCCAAATATTTGTTTCCTTTTTGTTCAACAAACATTATTCTAAATTAATAAGATATGTTATATTTTCTGTACCTTGGAAGTGTATCGAAATTTTCTGTAAGATTGACTTTGTTTCTTCGTAAACCTTCAAAAAGATTTGTACGCATGATGCCTCTCTCTAAAATATTTCTTGTCTGTAGATCTATTAAATTGCCTGTTCTCTTGTCAATGTTGAATCCAAGAAAGGTCATACTGTGTCCATCGGGGTTAAAGAAAAGATATGGATGCGGACTGGAAAAAAAATCTATTGAGTATGACATACCAGTTTTTAATACATATATGTATACATTATATTCAACTCGCATTCAAAACACAATTAAATCATCAAAGCGACTATGCTTGTTTTCAGTCTTTATTTTCCCTTGCCACCCTTTTGTAATACTCCACAGTCCCTTAATATCATGGTTCCGTGGTTTCTGGTTTTCAACTATTTTGGCATTAAAGCTAACTGTAGTTTTCGATACACATGTATGATGCAGTAAAAATTGATACCGTTATATAGTATTACTACTTGGTGAACTGTTTCTCTCAATGGGTACTCAAGCACCATATCAAGTACGTCGATAGTACCAAAGTAAAATATATATAGTTTCATTGTGTTTGCTGTTAAAATTTTGGAAATAATTTAACATTGAGGAATGTTTCTCATGTCTTTTTTAGTATTTTACTACAAATTTGGTCAACGTGGTTATAATTAAGTCTTCAGCGTTTATATGTTATATGTGTTTATTTCAAATATTTAGGCTTCGAACATCTTTGACGGGATTTAAATTGTCGAAATGCGAATCTGAAATAAAAATAATAATAAAAATTAAAAAAAAAAAGAAAAAAAGAAATGCGAATCTGATGCAGTAAAATTGGTGTTGTTTATTGTTATTTCCCATTTGTTTGCTGTAAGCGTAACATAGTTGGCCTCAATTACATGTCTATCAAATTCACAAAAATATAGACACAAAAGTAAACCTCATATTGGCATTGACTTATTTTACCTTGTTTCCCAGGTTCTGCGCATCGTATACAGTTCTATAAAATTATCTACTTGTATTTCAGCCGCATTGTCAGCATCATTTGCATTTTTCTTCAACATGTCTAAGGGCGTTTCTTCGCTTATCTTCAAAGATCTTGTAGAAAAATCCTGATCACATAAAATGATAAAAAGGACAGTTTAAGCAGAACATTTGTTTAAATTTCACAACAAAAAGAAGGGGTTTGCCACAACCGACAATAGTTCACTTCAAGACGCTCAGCAATTCAATATTTTACTGCAAATTTGCATTTAATATATTGAACGATTTATAGTATTCGCAAACAAAATGAACAAGAAGTATGTGTCCAGCAGATTAAGAAAATCTAACACATTACATTGCATAAATTGTAAAACTGCTGATTTTTATTCAGTAAAAACAAATACTGAAAAGATTGTTGGGTTAATAATGAACTCTGTAGTTAACTCAGTATTTGAGGAAACAATCCTTTTAATCAGACTGAGTTTCCAATATCAAAGAATATGTTTAATATCTTAAACGTATCGAGAAGTGCACAATCTCTAGATGTAATTGTCATCATGTTGATAGTTACAAGCTGAAGGTCCATTATGCTTGCTTAACAACATATTTATATGTATGTTAAATATGTAAATAAGGGGTAAATCTGCTAATTAAACTCGTTGTATCCAATCCCTTTGTGGGCAACTACATGTGCCATAAAAATCACCAGGGTTTATAGTTTATTATGCCATATTATATAAAACTCATTTGGATCCCTTGAATGTATTGTTTGTTTTTATCTATTAGTTTGAATGACCCTCTGGTATCTTTCGCCTCTCTTTTATAATAATACCAAAACCAAACCTAGTTCTATTAATTCATACCTTTTATATAGCTTGTATTGACACATATGCAGTTTTTGTTTGTCAGTAACGGGTTCAGTATTTTGCCGATGTTCAAAACTTTTAAAGCAATTAAAAAGAGACGAACGAAAAATATAGAATACCGAAAAACCGTTTTCTGTCAAAATGCAATATTGACCTCATTTGAAAGAAAATTTATTTATCTTAAAGATCTGAATGAATTGCATTAAGACTAAACAAAACATTCATTCAAACATGTATGATATGCATACAAAGGGTAGAAATAAACTCATCACAGATATCAGTATAAAAATCTTAATTTACGCCAGACGCGCGTTTCGTTTAGAAATGACTCATCAGGGACGCTCGAATCTAAAAAGTTAAAAAGGCCAAATAAAGTACGAAGTTGAAGTGCATTGAGGATCAAAATTCCAAAACGTTTTGCCAATACAGCTAATAAATACTTTTTACTTTGCATGAACAATCTTTCGGAATAAAAAAAATACTATTCTTTTAAAATAATACGAGGAATACTTACACGTGACATCTGTATGAGAAATTTCAGCACAAATTGGGGAAATCCCGGTAAATCTTCGAGTACAGCAGTACAGCAAAAATTGGAAACCTCAAAATCTTGTAACTATTTGTCTAGGAAACTAACAAAATGGTACAATTCCGCCCATGAGGGATCTTTAATCCCACAATGTCTGAAATAAAAACACAAATTCACTGGAGAAATATGATATAATATGTGATTAAGATTATAACACAAAGTTGACTGTTGAACCCCTATTTTTTATCATTTTTACCTAAAATGTCTTTTTTGTTCACACATTGTTGTAAATATAATTGAATTTGATGTGACTGTCATACACGTGAGAGGTTTATATAGCTATAAAACCAGGTTTATTCCACTATTTTATACTTAAGAAAATGCCTGTACCAAGTCAGTAATATGACAGTTGTTATCCATTCGTTTGATGTGTTGGGTTTTTGATTTTGCCATTTGATTATGGACTATCCGTTTTGAATTTTCCAAGGAGTTCAGTATTTTAGTGATTTTCCTTTTTATTAGCGTTCAATTTTAAAATTCTTGTACCTTTGTTAATTTTTTACTAGATAATATTAAAACAAGCAGTTTACTGTATTATAAAACACTTTTGAAAATGTGTATATTATGTATAAGTTGTTTATTACTAAGTGAGGAAACCTTACTCATGAAAACATGCGCCTGTTTCATATGTAATGTTGAAACAATATTTTAGAGAAAATATGCAACACATTGTATTACTGAAACAATACGTATACTGCTACCTTATTTTTCCAATTAATATCAAGTACCTCAATAACGTTTCCAGACAATGAATCTGATCCCCTTCCGTTAAACAAGGCTTTACATCATGTAAGGACGAATCAGAATCCAATCTTTTCAAATACTGGTATGGTCTTTGAAAAGTTGTACTTTCAAATTCAAAGCGGTCGAAAATTCTATCCCGTTCCGTAAAACCTTTTGGTTTCTCCCTACCCTTCAAAATTGTGATTGATTCCAATGGAGAACAACATACTATGCTTGGTAAAATGTCAAGGCAATGGTGAATACTATGATAATTTTCACCCTAGAAAAGAAATCTTTAATATATGTGCGACATAACTTATATAATTATATAATAGAAATAATTCATTTCAATTTACAGCGTGTTACAAGTACAGAATTGAGTCATTTAGCAAACCCCGTATCGAGGAACTTGATTCAACAAGTCTAAAAAGATATTAAGAAAACAATATTTTTTTATTGTTTATTTGAATTCAAGCGAAAATCTTTTTCTTATTTTTGAGCTAATCCTCTGATATTGAAACATAATTTCATTTGCTAAATCAAGGAAAGTTGATAGTAAGCGGTTATGAACATTTGTCTTCATTTGCGCATAAAGAATTGTGTCCATGAATTTGATAATCCTGCAACATATTCTTACGTAAAGTTGAATATATATTATTTCGATGGATTTTTCTCTTTGATTTGCATATTGAACTCATAAATAAGTTGAAAGTTACCTTGGTGTCTGCTACAATTGACAACAAAGGCATTGATTCTATTATGTAGTAATCGATGTGTGATTTTCTCCAAATATAACCAGAATTGTGGTGTAAACAGCCTAATATAAGCAATTGGAATAAGAAATCATCGACACCGTCATGCACCTAAAAAAGTCAACAGACGTTAGTTTTTTTTCATATTTACTATCACAAATTGTGCTTCAAATATGTTGTTCAAACTTTAAGATGTTATTCCTATAATTGCCCTCTGCGAATCCCTATTAAGGCAACTAAAATACAGGACATTTGTCTTTATAATTTAATAAAGAATTTGTGACAACCACGCGCATAGTTCGAAAACACAATTATCACTTATTGTAGATATTTGATCTTTGTCTGTCTACAAAAGTTTAGTTTGTTAGATTGATAAGTGGAAATTGATGAAATGATGACAATAACATTTACAACTACAAACAAACACACTCACACTCTGTACAACATCATTGACGTGTAAAGATTTATTGTCTTTTTCTTGTAGATGTCCTTTTAATTTGCTTTGTTAAACTTCATAAGTATTTGAGTTTGATTTTTGCAATGTTATTGAAGACAATTTTTACTTCATATTTACCTCATGCGCTATATCAAAGTGGAATATTCTAGGGTAACGTGTATGAGGTGGGAGTATTTCATCCAGGAGAACAGCAACGACATCGTCTATGTTTATTTTCTTCTCATGGAGTGGGATAGTTAAACAATGGGGTCTGCTTTCTGGTGTAAGTTTCAAAACCTTACTCATTTCCTTTTTCATTCTGTCTTTGAATAAGGTTTTCCCTACACCAGCCCTCGATGATCTAACAACTCTCACCGTACATCTTAAACGAGATTTAAGATTAATGAATGATTTTTCGTTAAAGAAAGGCAACATTAGTATACCGCTATTCGAATCTCATTTCAATCTGATTAAGAAATGTGTAATGTTCCAATTATCAATATGTCTTAAATTCCATGAAATTATAGTCAATGTTATATAACTTTGATCTTGAACAGATACATGAATGACTAAGAATGACATGTCTAGAAAAAATCCCCATGTTTATCAAAATTATCAGTTGTGATATTTAGGCTTCATAATTATGTATTCGAACAGTATTGAAATTAAGAAATGTGTAATGTCACAATTATCAACATGTCTTAAATTCCATGAAACTATAGAAATGTTATAGAACTTTGATCTTGAACAGATACATAAACAGTAAGATATTCTATGGACAAATATCTCGATGATCTCTTTTTTTGTTAATCAACTAAAAAAAGGTTAACTACAAAACAAACTACAAAGTTCTTTCAAACAAGCTGATGTTGTTAAACTTGAATTGTAAGTGAATTAATTTATGACAATGTCCTTGGCCTTCCAATTCAAAATTAAGTTTCGGACTGATTACAATTCCGTTGCATCCGATTTCTTGTTTCTTATTCAAAAAGTATTTATTAGAATCAATCACTGACAAATTAACAATTTACCACTAATACCTCAATTTTGTGAAACAGTAAAATAAAAGGAGTTACGTTTCGATCGGTCATAAATATGAGTTAACTGTATAATATTGTTCAAGTAAATTTAAATAAAGATGTGGCTTGTCTCACTTGTCAAAATCAACACAGCTGGCATGCTTGATATCGAAGGGTGATGTAGAAACTGAGGTCAGTTTTGTTAGAACATAAGATCGCACGTTGTTCAGGTGAATAGGCAGCTGCTGTCTCTGATATTTTGCTAATGCTCTTGAAATAACCGAATGATTTTCATTTTCAGTACTGCATATTACAACAAGTCTGAATGGATTTTCTATAATGTAAAATAAGATTTCAACAGCTGTAGTGTTGGGTAAATTGATAAACAACGAAAACTTTCTCAGGTGTTAGTTGTTATATTCCATGGCTTAAAAGTAGTTTTATTGACATTCAATATATTTAGTAGAAAGAAGTACAGTTTTTTTGTTCTTCTTCTTCTTCTTAGGCATCTTATTCTCGATTACGACCGTACTGAATATTTTCAAATCAGAAATTACTGTGTACTTCAAAATTCATGTCAATTTCCTAAAGAATTCAACATATGTTTTAGTATAAATTATTTTCTTTTTTGTTAATAAACCTTTAAGAAAATTGATGTGTAATTGATACTAGATCTGAATCTTTATTCCTATGGTGTTTAAAGCAATTATTTTCGAAACCTACACTTTTTAAGATAAGATAAGCAATACGTCAACTTCTCGGTACATTCAGTGCGGTGTTTTTATCCCCGCCTTATAACTTCTAATCTTTTACTTTCAAATAATAATGAACGAATATCCTGTTCCATATGTTGTTTGTGGTATTATTTGGATTTCAAGAGAAAATATTTTATATTGTTGCTTACACCCACGTCATCTAGTAGAATTATTCCATATATCTATGTTTTTCTATAAGAAATATTTACCAATGAATTCAGCATCTGTTAGTAATGCTTGCAAAACTTTCTCCGCTCTACTGCTCACTTCATAATCTAGCTGACCAACGTTTACGAGGCAATATATTTGATTGCTTGTATGATATAAAGATCTCCGTAAAAATATATCAACCTAAACAAGAGTATAATGTATCACTTTAAAGCTCAACTTAATTTACTTAAGACATGTTAACAAGAGGGAGGGTAAGCTTGTATTCGTTTCATTGGTGAAAGATTAACTATTTATCTCGTTAATTTTATTGGGTTTCCTCCTTGTTTAATTTATGCTTGAATTCCGTAATTTGGTTAAACTTCGTAACCTTTTTTTTATTATCCGCATATATTTACCGTTGGCGTCCTTTTTTATCATATCAAATCGATACCATTAACATAACGAGTTAATCTTTTTTAAAAAGGAAATTGGAATTGCATGAAAAAAGTAAAATCACAAAAATACTGATCTCCGAGGGAAACTCAAAACGGAAAGTCCCAAATCAAATGGCATAATCTAATGATAAATAAAGGCAACAGTAGTTGATAATATATAAAACACATCAAACGAATGGACAACAATTGTAAAAATAGGGGTAAAGCAGTCATCAGTGTGTCACAATCTCAATCAGATAGAAAAAAAATATTAAACAAAGAAGTATAAAAAGCATCTATCAAGTTTAACAACTACATTCATTGCTAAGAGTCGGGTGTTTAAGTGATTTCATTCATTTCAATGTAACTTTAAGAGAGAGAAAATATCAAATGAATGTAAGTTTGTCAAATGAACAAAACTCAACGGAGTAACTGCTTACATCCACATCATTTGAACTAGGTAGATACATGTCGTTATCATACCACATTTTTTTATTTTTATGCAGGTATATAATTTTTTAAAGATTCTTATCAGAAAGGGGAAAGGCTTTTCTACGGCTACATATAATTGAAATGTCAGGATCTAGTTCGGTGTATAATAGGTAATCATACCAAGTTTGTTCTATTAAAGTAAGCTTAAATTTATTTTCACCGTATCCAATGATGTCTCAGATCCGCACAGGAGAACCTCATCCGACTGTGGTAGTGGCTGATCAAATTCATGACTGTATATTGACAAAAGTGTATTATAAAGGTCACCTACAAAATATTTCAACCGTTTAGAATTTTGTCTGGTTAATCTAAAAATACACGTGTCTTACGCTTTCAGTTTTCATATGTTTGATATTAACTACTAATGCATATTGTACATGTTGTAAAAAATGAGAGAAATGTGTCAACTCCATTTTGGTAGAAACAGGTTTACTATTTATCAAAACGCATAAGTTATAACTAATAACACGAACTTACATTGTTCACAAATAATGAGGTTTGGTTCCCCTTCTTTTAGATACGTCTGCATAGTTCTGTTCACTTCAAAAGTATCTGTAAATATAAAAAAAAACAAGATACGCTTAATCTGTGAAACGATTAATACTTAAGAAATCATTTGGTAGTATCGATTAATACACAAAAAAATAAGAATATCATTTAAACAGATTCTTGTTAGATTTTTCATACCGTGGATTCATTATTATTCGTTGCATACCAATTTTCGTGGTTTTCGTGGGTACAGGTGAACCACGAATTCAAATGTTCAACAAATTACACATTTTCTATAGGATGTGTAAACAGGGATTAGTAAAACCACGAAATTCAATACCCACGAAAATGCAACTTTTCCCCAATCCACGAAATTGATACCCACTAAAATAAATGAATCCACAGTATGCAAATATTTTTTAGACAGTACAGCTAACGGTATTCTGTACCCCGAAAGCAATTTTATTATCAAATTAACTTTCAGTTGTTGAGGTCAGTCATATTGATGAATATATCATTTTCTTACATTATTATATGTTTCATGTAAATGAAAGTCCACTTATTATTAGGAATTTTCAAAATGTATTATAAGCACCCTCATTATTGATGTCAATGTGTTAAGAACTCTAGATCTTCTTAATAACAAGATTGCTTTGCATGGATTACATAGGTTTCAATGTTTAATGCACTATGTTAAACTTTGCAAGGTGAAAATCTCAAAAAGAGATAAATCATTTTCAATATTTCAACAAGGTATGAATTATCAATAAGTGATAGATGGCGACCGAATTGTTCACTTGATCAAGACAAGAGGGGCAATATTCATATTCAAATTGTTCCTATGTAGACGATGTTGTCTTTAGTTATGGAAATCAATCATTATAATAGATGTTGTTCAGTTTTGTTCAGTGATCTGAATGTTAAGATTGATTAAAGTGACAAGCAGAGTCCTTGGCAAACAAGGACTTTGCAAACAAAAGACATATTTAGTAATAAAATAAAATTGGGTCTTTATGATAAAGTAACACTACTAAACAATATACATATATTTGTCAGTAAACCAGTAATACATGTCAAATTGTATATGGATTTATTAAACCTTAGTCTATTGAAACAGAATTTAAGAATATATGTGCGAAGATTTTTTTCAACAAAATATATCATCATCTAAGTTATTACCAAGTTCATTAAGTTTATTTAATATTATCCCGAGGTGTTCAATACTCAAATAATCTGACAAACTTGATGATATCGAGTGCAGGAATTTCTGCCACAACTTCCTCAATGCCTTCTTTAGTTTTCTAGACTCATTTTGACTAAAAATACAGGTAAAATAACAAATTATCTCAATTAAAAAAATCTATAATGTACATTTTTTTTATTATAGTTAAACAATTAAGTGTTAAGGGTCTATTGTGGAGAGTTGTCTCATTGGTTATCATACCACATCTACTTTTTTAAAAGGCAACTTTTACATTTCGAAAATATGAATTTCTTGATGATTAAACTTAGTTCACATAATATTTTATTTTCCATACGCTCAAATTTTTCGGTATTTGATCATTAAACAGGCGATTAAGAATATGTTCATATTGTATTAAATAAACATATTCCAGGAGACCTCAATCTTGTCCTATTTCATTTTGTTGTTGTCATAATCAAATGTACCGAAACATATAAAATATTTTATACGAAAAACACGGCGGTCGCTACTAGTGGAACAGAAACGGTTTATCATTTCGAACCACACGAGTTCGCTCTTTTCGTAAGGTTCGTTAGATATTTGTCTTGTTTAAAGATAAGCTTTTATACAGTCGTTGTATTTTGGTTGTGTTTTTTGTTTTCTATGTCATGTCTGTTTGTTTATGACTTATGAATTTCTCATGGCAACTTTCGCATTTTTTCTGAGGTCTACAGATTATATTTTATTTATTTTCTTCTTTAAGTAGTTGTGTTTTATGCAATGTTTCAAGTAAGTAGTTTGCCTGCCACCTTTTACGTGATTTATGCAGTTTGATTAACGTAGGGTTGATTGCAAATATAAATTTCAATACTATAGGCTTTCCGCCGTAAAGGTTGGTGTGTAATTTCAAACGATGATTCTAACTATAAACATACTCTTTTAAATCTATTTCTGTAACTAAACTGGAAGTTAATGTTGCCATTGTATGTTCGGTGTCAAACCATCCCATAAATGATGTTTGAGTCCTTTCACTTTGGATAACATCGGTTTCCGTATAGGTGTCATCATGATCATAACACCAATCGATTGCTACATAATAAACATCATAGATTGGTAACACATAAAATTATAAATATTAAGACTGGTAAATAATTTAACACCCATGTGTTGTTCTTGGTATAGATAGAATATTCATAACCTACGAAAATATGTAACGAAAAAGTAACATATGCTTTCTTAAAAATACGATGTGTTATGATTGCAGTTGATGTGTTTCCCTTGGTTTAAGGTTGTATCCCGGATTTGCTTTTTGTTTTTTTCTCAATCGATTAATGTCTTTTGAACAGGGGTATACTACTGTTGCCTTTGTGTACTTCAATATGTTTAAAGAAAATATTACCTAATACATACCAATAGAGCTTACAAAAATAAATAAAGCAAAAGAATGGATAAAAAAAAATCACGTTGTAAAGTTAAATAAATGTATGTTGCTTTTATAAGTCCATACCATCTTCAACGCTTTTGCATTTGTTCAATGCTTCTTTAGCCAGTAATCGTGAAAAACCACATTTGATTATTTCCTGTATACTTTCATTTTCAACCTCATCAACCTGTGCATGTTTGCTTTCTTCATCGAGAGAACTACCAGAATCCAATGCAGAAATATGTATCTTTGCTGCTGTCATTGCTGCTATCAGATCATCTCTTGAACATTCTTTCTTCACAGCTGACAGTAATGGATAAATTGAGGGTGGAGGATCAACACAGGTGCCCATTTTTACTAACTGCTGTTGTAATATCACAATTTGGTCGGTTGTAAAGAAATTCAATAAAGGATATTCTCGTCTCTTGTTGTTGATATAATCAAGCCACTCAAAGTGAAATTTTTCTAGGATTTTGGCTAATTTTGGAATCATTGCACTGACATCTTCAGTGTGTTTATCCGTGCGACCTTTTACTGTGAGCATGCTTTGTCCATGTCCAAAATGTAAGAAGGCACATGCAGGTCTATTCTTGTCACAAAGGAATGTGGCATGCCAGTTATTGAATAAGACGCAACCATCTGTAACTAATTTTACATATATGTTTCCAAGCCTAGCCACAGCATCAAATATCTAAAAAAAAATCAATTTGGATGAATAGCCTATTGTCTAATGAACAGATATAGGAAGATGTGGTATGAGAATCAACTCTCCATACTAATAACAATTTATAAAAGTAAACCATTATAGGTACGCATATTTTATGTAGTTTGTTTTTCACAATTGCTATAATATAAAGTTTGTCAAGATTCATGATGGCAGAGTCAAATCGGAAAACAAGGATACGGTGGTGGTCTGTTATTATCTCTTTAGATTGAGGTTAGAATTGATCTTTACGGTTAGTAAATGAAAATAACAATGTCTACATGTGATACGTGTGAAACATTCCTCTTGATATACGTTCTTTATGCACGCTAACAACGATGATTTTAGGCCAAGGATATAACTGTATTTTAACTTGATGAGGTTTGCACCCAAAAGAAATGAAGGATAGTCACACAAGCACAGTTGAACATTGTCTGAGTATTTGAGAATTTTTATCAACGAAAATGTATTAATAAATCAAAATATGAGAGAATTTTCTACTGTACTGTAACAGTTGATTAATTTGAACGGCATCGGTAACCAAGGAAAAATCAAAATGTTACTATTTGATAAATGCTAATTCTTAGTCAAGGGAAATAACAATAAAAGAGAAATTGTTATGAAGTTTAAGAACACTATAAAAATATATTCCATTTCTACCTTCAACAAGTCCACAAAATCGAGAAATGGGAAAAGCTAACGAAAACAGAATTTTATTTAAGGATAGTGTGCAATTGGTAAAGCACCAACTTAATTGTATAAAATGAAACTAAATCAAAACAAAACAGTTATGATTTAACAAAAGAAAATCAACCTATAGAGTGTTGTTGCTTAGTTTTATATTTCCGTTGTTTTCCTCTAATTGTTGCTATGTTTCCCTCTGTTTTAGTTTGATTGTGATCCGATTTTGTTTTCTCTCAATCAATTTATGACTGTTTAATAGCGGAATACTAGTGTTGCCTTTATTTATACTATTATATATATATCTCTATCTATATTTGTTAATCTCCTTGCTGGTAAAGTGGGTTGACAAAATCATTTAATCGTTTGGCAAAACGAATAAAAATTTAAGCGAAAGTTGTTTACTGATTTTGAAATCTCAATTATACATTTAAAGGAACATTGAAAGTGAACTAATGTCATATCGTGGTATCATACATATTTGCTTTTTCGATGTTCTAAGAGTTTTGCTGTTCTTGTAATAGTCTTCAGTTGGATCTTTCGAAACACTTCAGTACACGTTTTAATAATTTTGAATTTAAATCATGTGATGTTAATGTAATTTTTTTTGCTGACAAGACACGACTCAATAAACAGCTAGAATTGAACGAATGCATATGCGTCTATGATATATCATTTGATTGACTTTTTGACTTCAAGGATAGCATAAGGTTACAGGTTACCAGTTATTACACGTGGGCTAGTATTTTTGTTTTAAATAATGACTTCTAATGACTTATAGATTCATTTAAATTGTGATGAAATATTTATCATTAATGCAGTTAACACATGAATAGGTTGAGGAAATCCGTACCAACATAAATCTGTCAACTTCATCTTTTCCTTGCTCCGCTTTTCCAGCAACAAGCATTAGTCGAGATTGTAAATCAAGTAATTGATCATATTTGTAGCGCCGAGTGTTCACTCTTAATGACTCTACATCATCAGAATCGACATCCTGCACCACATTTAACGTTAAGACTTCTTTCAGTGCCTGCACAAATAAAGTGGCAGAGATAAATATTAAATGTATCTACGACTAAAACATGTCACTGTATGATATAAAATACAAAAACTCATTGACTTAGAATATCCTTTTATTAGTTAACAATAATTTGAAGGTTTCACTTTCAAATAGCTACAACGAATCTTACACTTGTTTTTTTTTTATTTAAAAGGAGAAATATTCCTTAATAAAATGTAATCCACTCTATCAGTTACTACTATCGTCACATAATCATTTACTATATTTCACAAAGCACTCACCGGTGTCCTGCTATGATTATTCATGTCTGAGTTTCCAACCTCATATATTCCATTTGAGTTAATAGCTTTTGTCTGTGACAAAGAGCTTATTTCAATGGATCCGTGTGATTTTTTCACTGATTTAAACCAGTCCAAATGTTGGATGGTATGTTTCTGAAATATATGGTGTACAGTTTAAAAACTGTATTTGATCATGGCATGAATGATGAGTTAATCTACTCATCCAGGCATATATGAAATATAACAAATAAAACAACAATCACATAAATAGCAACAATACGATTTATCATAGAAAGTAATAATGTTAAAGAATGCAGAGCTAATCAATGTTAATAAATGAAAATAACGCTTTATAAATTATTACATACGTCGTAAACTCTTTTACTTCAACGTGTTTTATTTATAATTTTTACTTAAAATGTACAAAACATACCAATTTTTTGGGGAGCTTCTTATCAGTTTCCAATTCCTTCCAAACAGTTTCACATAGTTCAATAAATTCCATATCATTGCAGGTCTCGTTTAATGAGAATATCAAAGGAGCATACCCAGTTGCTGCAGAATGCAGAACCTGGGCTCTGTCAACCTCTATATCAGTTTCCCCGGCTGACATGCTCGCAAGATCCACAAATACGTTGAGTTCTTTTAATCCACCTGTTAATATTAAAATTAGATTGACAAGGAATATAGTGTTTAATAATAAAAAAAAAGGTATGCTAACTATAGATGTGAAAATTAAACTCAGTTTGATACGCATTTATCCGCAAAATGTCGATAGATATCTAAATTCCATACTTTGTCGGTTTGTCCCTTATAGACATATCATGATTTCTAATGACATTTTAATCTTTGGGGTGAACAGAAGAAACACTACGAAAACTTCTTATCAAAGCCAGTCACCTTGATTATTAATTTGCAACTGCAAAAAAAATATGTATTGGTCAGTACCGGATTCTTGGAAAGCTGTATTCAACGTGAGAAGCGAACAAATTACATTTCAACAATTACAAGTACATGTACATCAAAGCACTAAGGTCTTTATTATTGGCATTTACCGTATTAAAAGGGGATACTTAAATGAAGAGTTAAACAAAGGCGTTGTTTTAACTGAATTGCATGCAGCGTGTTATTTTATACATTTGGTGCGTTTGAAGCATCTCCTTATTTTACCCTCATAAAAATACGTGAAGGTACTATAGCGTTCCGAAATAAAGGATGATTTAGTATCTGCACACATGAATAGCTTTACACAAAACATGAAATGATATCAAAAGATCTGCTGCACCAATCTTAAGTATTATGTTATAAAAGCACTACCATGAATTTCCGTTTTTTCGTTAATTGATATTTCGAGTACAACTTTTGTTTGTTAAATGTATCTGAGTATATGAATAATGTTTGACTTACTCATAGATGTTTTAAGCCATGTGACAAGAGGCTGACACCTTGCAAACATGACCAAACTCTCAATTTTTTTGTCATCTATGCGTCCTAGTATAGAGCACGCTTTTACTAGACTATCATCAAATGTTTTCATGGCTGCATCTTCCCCATCCGTCTGAAATAATAATTCATAATTGAATCATGTAAAAGTTGTACAAGTTGTATTTTAAAATGCTATATTTTAGGGGTTCCTTTAAAACATATTTATATATAGTTATAAGAATATTCAAACCACTTTTAAATTTAAAAAAAGGCAATATTTCGGGAATAAAAAGTAAAAACAAGTCTACACAGAAAATATGTTACATTATGTTGACGCGTCACGTTAGCCATATGAGGCTATGTTTGTGAGTATGCCTGATAGAAAAAGTATTTCCTAAAAACGATAACTTAGTATTTATGTAAGCATTCGCCAATTGTTTATAAAATTATATCTCTTCGCATTCATTGCTCATGTAGTTGCAACACACAGGCCAATGTAAGCGAAAAGGGAACCCAGCATTTTTTTACTCCACTATGCTAGGTTTGAACTGCCCGCCAAATTAATCCGAAAAACGGTAGCCTAGGTAAACTTAAATGTTAAAATGTCTACGATGCCATTTTCAATCATTACACACGCAAATTATTATATTCATTGGCATACTGATTGTTCTGCACTTTCTTTAAACAATTGAAAAAAAACACAACATCTTCATTTTGGCGCTTACTTTCTTCGAGTGATATGTAGTGGAGTTAAAGGTTGCATTTCTGTAAATATAGACAATGCAATATCCCATAAGAACTCCCCTTGGAGCTAAAACTGTTACACTTTTACTGTGAAGTTGTGTGAAAAATTATATTCTAGAATAGAAAGTTGATATGCACTACTATTTTATTTAAAGGTTAAAACATAGGGCTGTGCAGCATATTTTAAACATTTATATATGCACTGAACTAGAGTTTAAACTTATACGAAAATAGTGTACTACCCTTACCTTTACTTTTTAACTTCTTCAGAATTAATTGTATACCGCAATATATCTCTCTTAAAAAAGATGTGGTTTGAAAAACAGCTGTATTTACAAAATGCAATCAAAAAGGGAAATACCCACTTTCTACTGTTTTCGGCGATTTAAAAATCGTATCTTAATATGGTGGTTTACAAAAAATACACAAGCCTTTAAACCATATATAAATTGATATTTAGCAGCGATTGTAAACGAATTCTGTTTTATTTTAAAAGAATAGAAACAACTTACCATGTTTATTATTTCGTTAACATGACTGAAATCACCTTTTAAGTCATATATGTGGACAATCGCCATGATGGCTTTTGCACCTTTTAGACAGTCAAATATCATTTTGTGATTCTGAAATTGATCAAGTCGAATTTGAATCCATTGTGTATCCCCCCTTGTGCTAGAATAAGCAATCTCTTTTCGTAATATTTCTGCAATTTCAGTTTCTTCCTGGTAAAAGTAATCTTCAAATTCAGTAAAAAGCAGATCACCAGTTTTTAGTTTGTAACAAATGGAATTCCAAAAGGTATATGATGGTTTCCAGACTTCTAGGATAATTTCATTGATTCTCAATTTTTTTCCTTTGTTTTTCTTTACTTCTCTACCCGTCTTTTTCCATATTTGACTAAAAGAGTATATCTTTGTATACAGTAAGATTTGCGGAATGACGTCCATATCGAATGCTTCAAATCTCAGGACAGTTACAAACGGTTGATACTGCTGTATGTCTTCAAAATTGTTGAAGAAATATGTAGGGATGCTGTGATCTCCTGTTGGTGTCTCAATACGCTCTGCTCGTTTTAACCTGCATACTTTTTCCAACGGTATTTCATTCGCTTGTTTAAAATCTGTAAGTGCTATTTCTATATCATCTGTATTCCCTAAATTAAAGTTGATTATATTGATATACAATTATCATTGATAGAAAAAATATTAATTGATTTGAAGAAATCAAAATGGAAATGGAGAATGTGTTCATGGGACACAGATGATGCCTTCACTTGCATATATCATTATGAAGGAATATGTCTAGAGAACTGGAGATGTTACGCAACGGAAATCAGACTTGCTTTGCGTTTCTGGTCACAATCATGAGTATAAGTCTGTATCATTTCGTTGAGGAAAAGCAAAATTATAGAAAGGAAACTTATTTTGGGACGTATGGACCGACGAACGGAGATACTGACGAAAAAGGATAACACTTAACTCGCTTTACCGACGCGGATCGATGCGGCATATAAATTATGTAATTACATACTTATACTCTATTGTATGATAAAATTACGTACAGCCCTTTTTTCAATAGAAATGTACTTTCATTTAAAACAATACATGAAACTATATTAAATAAGTAGAATTAACATACAATAACAGGTATATTTAAGATGTATAACAAAACTTTAAAAATAATATTATTTTTGCAAAATTTTGTTTCATTTTCTTTGGAAGTAAAATACCTTCTATCTTTCTACATACGTAGACGAACTCCTTCACATATGCTAATGTTGTTGTAAAAGCCTCCAGTTCTTTTTCTCGAATACATAAAGTTGTTTCAATAAACTCTGTTGCAAAAGCATTTATTTCCTCTACAATGGATATGAAGTTCTGTTTGCCTGACAACAAGATCTTCAGAACATCTAATGTTATTTGCCCTTGCAGAAGTTCGTTACAAGCGTCACTCATAGCCTTGATACACACGTTCATATACTGCAGACATTTCTCATGCAGTGAATTTGCAAACTCAGGGTTTTCTGTAGAAAGAAATCAATTAATTAGAATACATCTAAGCATAAAGGATAAACATATAACACATGATAAACAATATCAGTAGGTTCTTCGTTAACATAAGCAATAAAAAATGTCATATGTTTCGTAGAATGATATTATGCGCAAATATATAAATAACAGATAGCTGAGAGGGTGATAAAGCAGATTGGTACCTCGAGAAAACATTGTCAACCGTGGCGACTTTTTTTCCACTACATATGTACTGAATGTCCTATCATACGTGTCTTTTACAGATGAATTTCATTTAAAAGTATTTTCTAAGACGTCACATACATATCAACATTAACAAATATTAGAAAAATCTACAGAAGTGAAGCAAGATGTTTTATTTTTTTTAATTTTGTCAGTCAAACAATAGAATCCGAGCCAAAACGTAGAACTTAAGCATTGTCTTTAATAACTTGATGTAAATTCTGTTCATTGTCCATTAAAAAAAAATGTCACCCTATTGGCTATGTGATAGAATAAATTAACACCCTCGTATTAACCAATCAAAATATGGCATTATAACGTGAAGTATAATAACATTAATTATTTCACATACATGTATGTAAGCACTTCTTAGTTGCTGTACATTAAGGTATGTTCTACATCTTCTTAAGAATACAAACAAAATGCAAAAAAGGATTTTTTTATTTGTTGTTCTAAAGACTTGTCAATCAAAAAATAACAAAGCATTATAAACAGTGTCATACTTTAACTTAAAATATATAACATTCCATAACTACGAAACATGAAAAGAAATAAATTTATACATACACATTTTGTTTCAAATATTAAGTTTCTAAAATTCAAAAAGAGGTCTTACTTTCGTCTATTTGTGAAACATAAAAATAATTGTGTAAATATCAACTTACTGCACATTCTCACAAAAACAGGAAATGGCGGCCATGCCATTGCATGTTTAAGAAAAGATTTTTTGTCTTTTAGTTCATTTTCGTTTACATTTCTTTCAAACACATGTGACACAAGTGCCCCATAATATTTCGATTGGTTTCCTTGATACTCTTGATAACTGTCCGGCAGGTCGTGAATGCACACATAAACAGCCTAAAATTAGACAAAGCCAGCATGATGGAATTTTGAAGAGGCACTTATTGTACCTGTTCTTAATAGCAAAAGTTCTTAATCGAGTTCTATGTAATGATGATGAAATATATGGGTTTTTTTTCATTGATTCTGCCAATCAATGATAGATTTTTTAACTACAATATCTTTTGATATCCGCCATTATGTTTTTTTGTTGTTGTTAATATCTTAATTATTAATGAAAAAGTACTCCTGAAGTCTTCCAGAGGAGAAGCGCGTCATTGGTATCTGGAAACCCAGTCCCACAATTTTAAAGACGAGATCATATTCCCAGACAAAAATATGAATGACTAACATAGCGAGACTAACTGGTTTGTTTTAACTAACATCAGTGGAGATAAAGCAAGTATAGCATTGCTATCAATCCTCATTGCACATTAATTATCAGGAAAACAAGTTTAAGAAAACCAAGTCACGACGTTGAAATTGGAAAGGAATGAAAATATAGATCAAAATGAGTTTGTAGCAATCATCTCTTAATCTTCGTTACAGTTAAAGACAGTAAGACCTGTTGGATGGCAATGTCAAGCAACATATTTCATACTTGTTTTTTATGCACTAGAAAAAAAATCCTAGCTCAACGGATATACCAAGCAAAAAATATGCACGTCTTTCCGCAAATAAGGTTATAATATTGCGTCTATGGTTCGAATCAATCTTAGAAAGTCTGATCCAAACCAAGATCATTCAGAAGTTCCTTAATACAGTAGGTGAGTAATAAACAAATGTTAAATAGAACATTGGGCTATTACTAATTCTTCTTCGTAATAGTCGAAAGACTTAATTCCAAATACCTTCCAAAAACACTTTTGTTTTCCATTGTCATTCATAAACTACTGTCCTTCAACTTATTTAAATGTGTTATTTTTCTCCATATTATACGGGATTTCTGGAATAAGACGAATCGAACATTCACTATAAATGTTAAATGCATAGTTGGAGGGATGAACCTTTGATGAAAAACGATAAAGACAAATAGCAAAAACAATAAAACTTTATTATAAACCTGTGTTATAGTTTAGTATGTGTTGTCTTGCAATAGAATTGTTCTGCTATCTTTATGAGGATATATATGAAAACAAACCGCTGCTATATTGAGTGATAGGAGTTAATATATACCTCTAATGCACAAATACTGAGAATTTCTTGTAATGCTGGGTGAAAAGATTCTACTCTTGAACAGTATACGTCTATGATTTCTTTCAGTTTGTATGGTTCTTTCTGTAATAAAAGTAGTACATTATATATGAATAAGATTCTTTTTTAATAACCTGTAAAGTAGGTTTTACCTCAGGTTTCAAGTCGTAAATATGAATTCGTCACTTAATGGAATGTATACTATAACATGTAACTGTTAAGTTCTGGTGGTCGTTTGTGAGCATTTTGTACAGTTCGAAGCCACTTTGTTGTTTCCTTGACGTCAATATAAATACAGTTGACAGCAAGAAAAGAAAAAATATCTATCAAAAGATAGATATACAAGATAAAACTGACATATTAATAAAAAGTAATAGCAATTCTTATCGCCTTTTAATATTCGACTTTGAGTGTTACTGATGTAGGAAACATACAAAAGCACTTTGGACACTTTAAACAATTAAGCAATGTTTTCATTTACTACTACACTGAGTCGATAAGGCTGCTATTCCGACAAGTATGCTCATATTTTGTTTGATTTTTGATACATGTAGATAATTGACGGCACTTGACGCTATTTCGTGGCTCTAGATTTTATTCGAGTTACCGATGAGAACCACCGACCCCAGCAGGATAACTAGCTTTAGACCAATACATCAATTATCATAGTCTTGAAAAAAACCTAGCAATCCTATATTGAGCAAAATACGATATCAAAATTAAGTTCCTGATAACGTGTGCGTGATCTATAAACATATAGGTGAGTGTCTATTTTCAGATTAACATAGCGTTTAATTTTCAATAGATCTACTTTTGATAAGAGGCAAAGTGATAATGGTAAAATAAATTATGTACAAATCAATTTAAAATACTAACCCATTTTTCCAGGCATGTTCTGAAACCCGTTTGCATATGCTTTAAGTAATCTGTTTTTATTTTACCATCTGGAATTTTGATGTTAAATGATTCATCCCAAAGCTGCAAAACAATGGTTGCATTTATAAATGTTTTATAAATATTTTGATATGAGCGTCACTGATGAGTCTAATGTAGACGAAACGCGCGTCTGGCGTACTAAATTATAATCCTGGTACCTTTGATAACTATTTGCATAAAAGCAAAAATCTATAAACTAATTAAATACAATCATGTTTTCACATTAGACTAAAGAATGTGTTTTGTTTTCATATCATTGTTTTACTGCACTTTATTTACTAATCTTGATGTGTCCCTTTATTCAAAATCAAATAATTTCCTAAAATTGGTCAAATTATAACGACGGTATAATTGTTCAAGTACTCATGATGAAAATTATATTGATAAACAATCCTACTAAGTTAATGGCTTTCTACGAAACAGTTTCAGAGGATTTGCATTCAAAAGGTGTTATTTTCAAAAAACCGATTTAAATAACTCAAATTATAGCGGTATAACATAAGTTACTAGTTGCCCAATGATACAACTCAGAAGGAAAGCTTTGTACGATACGGCCTCAGAGGAAATGTGTTTTCACAACGTGTCATTGTTAAAATACTACACAAAATTTTAAAAGTTCCAATTCTCCAATAAAAAATTTCATATCAAACTTACGATAAAAAAGTAAAGAGAATATGACAATAAATATATTTTATGTAAAATGTAATCTTGAGTATTGATAAGTTTTAACGGACTGATGGAGGCCATTACCATTTCGAACTAGTTGCAATGCCACCAGTCCGTTTAAAGGCATTCATGGAGCATATAGTTTTCCGAATTAAAAGAATTAATCTTGTTTGTTCTTGTCCACAATAACGGCAGTCATATATTTAAGAGTCAATTGGTTATCAACAGCAAAAAATCATTAGCAGATGGTCTGAATGATATCCAGCATTGAGTGATGGCTATCATGTTGAATAAGATCTATGGAATATAAAGTTTGCAATTAATTACCTGTATCCATTTTTCTGTATCTTGCCACGTGTCAGTTTGTGCAACATCCAGTTCATATGCAAGTCCTTTTTTGAATTTTTCAAACATGTCAATTGGATCAAATTTCAATTCGTTTAGTTGTACTTCGTTCGTAGAAATTGAATTAAAAATCCAATTGGCAATAATACAAAATGTTTCTGAAACAGCGATCCAAAGTCTTGTTCTCAATTGTATGTCAACCTTGGTTGAAAAGAAGATTAAGTTCAGAACATCAAATCCAATAATGTAAGCTCGTTTTGCCTCGTCAAATGAGTTCAACCTGCAATGTAGTCTGACATTAGTATAGTGCTAGTAATGAAGCTGTTGATTAAACACTCATTTGAAGGAAAACTATTTCACTATCCATATCGAGGCTTTGAATATGTTAGGATAGCCTGATTAATATATATACTTACACTGATATTACAGTCATGCGTTAACAAAGTAAGTGTATTACATTTCGGACAGTATATGGTAAATTACAAAAAAAATATATTAATTTAATTTTTGATAATATCCCCATCCGTTATTTGTCAAGAATCCAACCATATCTTTTTTCATATGTTCTCTTCTCCCGATATATTTATTGTAGGAGAAAGAGAGCCGATTAATTTTGATGCATAGCTTTATTTCTGGGTCGTTTACGCAATTGTTGTAACTACATCTCAGTTATGTAAAAACAAAAAATAACCTTTAGATTGAAAGGTTTGATAAATGACAGAAAGTAGTTGTATCAAAGGCTAATGGAAGTGGGGTGTCAGCATAGGCAATATGTACATTTTTGTAGGACGTAAGAGAAAGTTATATAAGGTTAATATGCTTACTTTTGTGTATTCATTTTCAGTAACACTGACGAAACAGTGGTAAACAACTGTTTAAAACCCTATAAATAAAGATAAAAATGATTTAGAATGCTCTTCAACTTTGTACTTGTTTGACTTTATAACTAATTTGATCCGAGCGTCACTGATGAGTTTTATGAAGACGAAACGCGCGTCTGGCGTATTAAATTATAATCCTGGTACCTTTGATAATTATTTAGACCTGTTGTATTTTTTTTCATTGGCTAATCATATAAGCAAAAACTATGTACTTGTCGTGTTTACAATTTATTTCAAAATTGACACTTATTAGACGAATTCACTAAAATAGAAACAGTAAAATAATCAAGATTGTTTATGGTAAAACACATTAACACTTTGTAAGTTGAAAAAAAAATCAAACACAGTTTTAAGAATCTATTAAAAGAAATGAAACTAACTTGTTTTTCGTGTAAATCTTTTACTGAAAAGTCTTTACCCTTTAGAAACAAGAAATTTATAATGGGTAAAAACTTTTCAGTAACAAAACATGCACTACAGAAAAAAGTAATCTTGAGAATCTTATTTTCCCAATTATGAATGTTCAACTATCATCGTAGTCTAACCAATTACCATCTGCAATGAATAATAAGTGCTTGCATGATTCTGTTTTTTGTTATTTAAAGAGCTTCGAATTACAAGCGCGGCAAAATATAGTTTTGATCGGTGTCAATAAAAGTAATGTGCTTCGGATCCTTTACGAATTCGTATGGGTCAGTTGTGAACCGCATAACGGATTTATCACACATGATACTTTCCTTCCAAGTTGATATAAATAATATACAAAAAAAATACATTATGATGTCACAACCAATAGAATACTTGGCTTTATGCATGAGCTCCATTTGAAATCCACTACCTCTATACGGCTGAATAGGAGGTCTGAAATGGCTTTAAACCAATCATAACGTCACTTATAGACCCAAAAGGGTCCGGTGTTCTAATAATGGTTTTTATGTTTCCCTGTATTATATAATATTTGGTGAAAAACACAAGTCACTAATCTATATCTAATAGATTATTTACGTACTTACTTACTTTATTCACTCGAGGTACGATAAACTGTATTAGTGAATTCATAAAATGGGATATATTTACAAGTTTGTAATTAATAAACTTTGGAAAAATTTGACACACAAAGATAACCGCAAATTGCATGAAACCAAAATTTTAATCTACCTTAAACCAAACCTTTTCCTTTTTATTTCTTTGCCATGTTCCTTGAAAAATGAAATCTGAGACAAAACCTTTATATGACATATATATTATAGGATTAAAATCACATATTTTTTTCTAGAGGTTATTGATGTGTAAACCACGGCGATTAACTAACAAGCTGAAAAGCCCATATGATTCCTTAACCAAATATTCGCGACTTTAAATTAACATTTGTTTTTGTAATGGCAACTATAAATACCATCAAATTCAAAATTGATAGGTCGTAACTGAGGAGTTGGCCTCCATATTGAATTTCTAAAACCCATAAATGTTCGATAAATGCAACAGAACATAAAATGAAATAGCACCTACCTCAAAAAATTCATTTTAATGAGATATTTTCCGAATTTGAAGTGCACAAGTAACGAGACAATCTTTCGTTTTAAAAGTTTTATTCGTATGACGTCGTGTTTTCATTGACGTTAATTCCGTTAATCATTCATGAAATTTCGCGGAATTTTATTTTAATTTTAATTTTATTCGTTTTTGATGCTTTAATGCGTTATTTCTTTTTTTGTTATATATGAATTGGAACAACTGTCATGGATTGGTTTTTCAATTTTAATTTGCCGAAAATTCTGGTATCCCTGCATGAATGTCACATTATATAGAGCATGAATAGATCACAGTGAGGGTAACGAAGTTGATTTTAGAAAAATAGTTTATCGAAGTGTAAACCAAAGAAAAATGACCAATCCAATCAAAGTATTTATAGATATGCAAATCATATAAGAATGATTATTAAATATTTCACTTCATAACGAACACTTTTATGAAGTTGCATGTGAATGTGGAAACAAACTAAGACAAAGTGGCGGTACGACACACAGATTGGAAAACCTTTTGTCTTTTTTTTATAACAGTAGATAAATGTTTATTTGAAAAATAACTAGCGTTACCTGCATTGCGTCCAAATTAAGTGTTTGAAATGTGTTCACGAAGTAATATACTGCGGCCATGATAATGTCAATAGGAATGATTGTGTCATCTTTGAGTGTTGTCAAATCCTGAAATGTCATGGACGCAACCACTGTTCTTGCTAATAAGAAGTCAAGCTCAAAGAATGGTAATAGAGATCCAATCACTTTTTGTAAAGACCTTTTCAAAATAAAAGTAAACAAATTTGCATAAGTACACTGTAATACTTTTTCCTGTATTTCAAGTTCCATAATAATACACAAAAAAAATGAGATAACAGATGTAGTTATCAAAAACATTTTCCACTTCATCTGTGTTCAAATCCAAACTACCGAAATTATTAATCAAGCGTAAATATCTAAAATAACGTTAAATAACGAAGCTTATGCACACATATAATATCACATTATGCAGCAAGAACAACTGACCCATCTAAATTATTAATATTTAGTTTTCTTCAAATGTTTTCATTGTCTCTCTGTTTGTCTTCTTATTTTTTTTTATTTTTTAGTCGTGTTGTGTTTTCGAGTTTTGATATAAGTTTTCTTTCTACACGATATACCGTATGTTAAGTATAATTTAGTGACAGCAGAACCTATGAAGTGTGTATCTTTTCTTTCACTACTTGATCATAAAATATTTTTTTGAAACTAATTATGTGTAAATAAACGTAAAACAAGACATTAAAGTATGTGTTTATTGTTGAAAATAATTCCAATAAACTTGCATCTTATTTAACAACGATTTTTTAGGCCTCTGTCGTGTTCAGGTCAATTGAAGCTTAATCCTAGCATACTATGTTGTAAAAAGCATGATCTTAGATGAAACAAAATCTTTAAATATCCATATCGGGAGAAATATATCATTGTCTTTTATCCAGAAATATAACACCTACAACCATATAACGAAAATATGTGTACCTTACATCTACAAACAAAAGTTGAGATGTCTAGCTGTCCTAAATAATGTTCCCGAACAGAAACAATTGAAACGATTAAATTTTTTTTTTATTTTGAAGTATACCCTTGGTCGATAGTTAAAAACATTTTTTTTTTCAATAATTTAATGTAAATAGATAAAATATATTGCTTCCTACACACTAATTCAGTGATTATTCTGATAAATAAAGTAAGTACACTACGTATACATGGTATAAAAGCTTTGTATTACATGATTCCCCCAAAAGTTTGATCATGGTGTTTTGAAAACTTTATTTACAACAGTCTACTAATATGTCAATTTGGAGAACGATTTTAAAAGAAACCTTATGTGGACTATTAACATTTTGATTTCTTAAGATTTGTGTTTGTATTAAATTTGTTTCAACAATAAATATTGATATTCTAACTTTTGCTTATCTTTAAAGTAGTCCAGGTCGGCTTTGAAATGTTCAATGCCCCACCATACTGCAGATTTATCATGGTGGTTGACATCATCAGGAGCTTCTTGAAAGGGTTGATACTTGTCTTGAAGATAATGCAACAAAGGCATACAGTACAGATAGAAAACTTGACCTGCTTTCAACAACGCTTTCACCAATTTTAAAATGAATTCACACAACTCTCTGAAAGATAAACGGCTTCAGTAAATATAAAAAAAAACAATAAAATGTTTTGCCTAGTGTAGTATTGTTTCCCTTAAATTAACAGAGCCACGTTGTATGAATTTATGATTCTTCCATTTATGACAATTGAAGTAGTGATTCTGAATAAAAACTACCCTCACATATAGTGCAAAGGTCTTGCTACATCAACTGAATAGTATGTGACTAAAATACGAAATTATCAAACACACGAGAAAATACATTTAATAAGGTTACATCACGGAGCTCATGCACATAAATGAACTACTGACCCATCTGGATTATAAATATCTGGTTTTTCTAAAAGAAAAAAGAAGAATTGTTTCTCTGTTTGTCTTTCTTTCTTTTCTTTTTTTTCCTTTTTTTTTTGGCCGTATTGTGTTTTCAAGTTTTGATTTAGTGAAGTACGTGCATGTTTCTTACTTTACCATACCATATGTTAAGTATATAAGTGACAACAGAATCTATTCAGTATGTATCTTTTCTTTAACTACTGGATCATGAAATATCTTGAAACTAACTATGAGTATATCAGCAAAAAACCTGACATTAAATTCTTTGGTTATTGATAAATAACTCCAAAAAATTACATCTTTTATAACAACGAGGTTTTATGCATCTAATATGTTCAGTTCATTCGAAGCTTAATCGAAACATTAAATAATGTGAAACACAATGCTTTTGGATAAAAAAAACATTCAACTATTCAGAGTACTACTATATCGGTGTTTGTGTATATTGTTTGTATGCCACTTGCTGTTTTCTGTGCTTCGTATGTTCCATTGAGTTAAGCAGTGTGTAACTGATTTTTCCAATTTGTTCTTATGTTGTACTGTAACACCACTGTTCCAGATTGAGAGGGGTTAAGAACTAGAAATCATATAAAACCCCGACACATTCTTTATTTGACTGTTTCTAGTCAGATACATATAACTTAGTTGTTCTCGTTCGTTTATGTACTTCATTTCGCTTTTCATTAATTTTATTGTATGAATTAGGCCTTTAGTTTTATTGTTTGATTAGTCCAATGGTTTTCATAGAAATTGCATGGTAATTATATAATGGTAATACTATTGACCAAACAAAATTTTATAAAATAAATGTCTTTCTTACTTCATTAGCCTGCTCAATATCTTATTTTTGCTGAACATAATTGAAAATTTTCCTATCTGTTGGTTTTTATCACTTTGTTTGTTTATGATTTAGAAAAAAGACGTTTTTAATTGAATGATTTTATATCGCATTTCGTTGTAACATATTGATCTGGATGGAAAGCCGAAGGTTCAATTGGTTAGCATAGCCTAGTCAACTGTTCATGTCTCAGTTTCAAGTCCGGCATATCATAAGTAGCTGTCTAGTGTTATACAATTAGAAATAGCGGGGCATTGTTATATATTAGTCAAACTCGGTGACATGACATTTTCAAAGTTATTCCATGAAAACAAAGAGAATGCCTGCTCTAGTTAATAAAATAAACATTATTCTCAATTTGTAATAGTACTAAAACTTACTTTTTTCTCCCAGAAAAAATGTTTGTTATCTCCTTAAAAACAAGACAGCAAATCTTTTTGTTAGGAATATAAGGTAGCATAGAAGCACAGAGTTTTGACAGAGAAGAATCATCTAGTTTTACAGCGTACTCCTCCTTTAAATAAACAACTGTAGCTGCTGTTGATATGTCGATGACAATAGATTCAAGATTTCTACCATGCCCTCTGTGTTTTGCCAAATCAGAAATGCATAATTCTATGTACGGCTTCAGTATCTAAAATATCATTTTCTATTGATAAGTTTTATACTTACATACCCTCTATTTTCATACATTAAATAAAAAAAAATTATAACGCGAATTTGCTCAGAACAAGAAGATGCCATAAGTATAATTCAATATTTCTCTACAATTAGAAGCGATTAGAGCTTCAATGTGTGAAAGCTTATTTGTTTGAGACAAATAAAAGGGACTAATAATAAAAGTAACAATTAAGTTACACGAATGTATGCACCTTCTTAGTTGTTATAATTACTGTTATTACTTATACTATTTTTATTCTAATAAATGTTATGGTTTATTATATTTTTTTACATTATTAATAAATAAGAGAAACTAGGATATTTTTTAACTTTAGAAATTGCTCCGTTTATTCAACCACGATTCCAAGCAGTATTTGGAAACCGTATAAAAACACATTTAATAATTAACAAAGAGCTGATAATAAGAGATTACTCATGACTGTAATCATTATCTGAGGGTCAACACGGGGTGCATCGAAATCATTCCTATTCAATTTTTCTGGGACGAGGTGATTTCTCAATTTTGTGAGGTAAATAAGTCCTGCTGATGAAAATATATGCACTGACGGTACAGGATGGGGAAATGACTGAGATTGATTTGCTAATAAAAGTGTAAAATTGGGAAAAGTGTTTTTATTCACAGTCTTCATAGCCTACCTTTGTTTGGAAGAATTTTATATGACAGTTAAACGCAAGCATTCGTATCGTCTTCTAACTTTCATTTATTTTGATATCTAATTTTCCGGGAGGTGCACGCAATAAAAATATTTGTCGTTTAAGCTAACGAAAGTAACACCATTCTAACAGAGGACTGATTAGTCGAGTATCATTTTGGTATTCGATACTCGGTACTACCGAGCGATACTCCAGTACTCGTTGACATCCCTTATATTAACATATAATCCAAATTATAAAGATTGAAGATAATACTGATTTTAGACAGACTAATAGATTAATGAAAATCTTTCTTTTTGAATTCAAGAGATCAAGTGCGATCTCATTATTTATGCTTCTATGAGATTAATTAATATTACCTTTGAAATATGAGTATCAAAATCGGTCCATGTCGACCATAATTTTACTGTAGAGTAGTACATATTATTCATGCCTCTGACGATGTCTTGAACACGCAATATTAACTCTATCCCATTCATTCCACTCTCAGTTGAAATTTGCCATTTGGGTAGAAAATTTTTCAAAGCAAGCTCAGCATCATCTCGTAGAATTTTCAAATAAGCATCAGATCCCATCCATGCAGACAAACGTTTAAAAACTTTTGTCAACAATGGTTTGTCCTTTTCTTGGACTGGTTTTCCCCTTACAACTCCGTCAAACTGATGATGAATATCTGTATAAAAATATATTTATTTGTTCGTCTTGTTTTCAGACTATAAAAATAGCAAATATAGAAAAGTCAGTAAATATGACTACAATAATGAATTTGACAGGACTAACATCTCTTAGTTTAAATGATAGGTTAAATCATAAAAAGAAAATATTTTTTAACGTGAAATAGATCAGTCGTTGTCTATATCAAAGAGCACATTATTTAATCCAAGCTAGTTAACTAGTTTCCATTCTCAATTTTAAATGACAATGCGCATTTTTGTTTAACTGTGATTGTCCTTTTAATCGGTCGTGTGATTGGATTGCTTTTCTTGAATAGTAAATACTTTTCTGACGTCAGCGGTTAAACTAACGAAGTACTTCTTTAACTCAGTCAAGTTTAAGGAGGAGATAAAGTTATTTCACTGATCATTAAACAGGATTTTTTGTCAATTCCTACAATGTATAACAGTTCTTTATCATTGGTATTTTCAATATAATCCACTTCTAGCATGTCTAAAGAAAAGTCAGAAATCTTTTGTGGTACGTAATGCTTTATTAATGTAATATACTAACCTTTCATCGCAATTTTTTTCAAATCGATAAATCTGGTTATTGCTTCTTGATGTCCTTGGTTGTAAATAAACTCATCTACATCGTGTTTGCCACCAACTTTTACATAATAGTTATAAACTAATGATCTAGGTTGTCCCTTTTCTACGCATAACATGCCTTCATATTCGGCAAACCCGTTACCTATGACTCTGTAATTAAATCGGAAAATTCATTACGAAACATGCTATAATGGCATAGGTTTCCAACATATAAAGTTCAAACCCAAGTCTATATGTCCGCATTCCATTCAGGCCAACAATTAACTATTAACAAATATTGGGATGAGTGTACATGTACATCATACTATAAGGTCTATCTCGATGGAATAAAAGCTAGTGATTGCTAGATTGGGCTATGATGAAGCTAACTGTAATCAACATCTCATTCAACGTATATAGACAGATCTTAATGTATATATTTTTTTATCAATCTACCCTTTTTAAAACCTGAGGTTAATCGCGCTCTATGTAAATATAAAGTCGGATTTTTTGTTAAACGCAACTTCTCTTAAAATTTCAGTAAGATATTGCCAACTTCGATTGGAACAATAAATGCAAGTACTAGTACGTGGTATGTTTAAACATGAGTGTAAATACTTTTTTATTTCCAATCTATCTTTCTCAGTTAAACTGCTATCGTAATGTTGTCTTGTTGGCATTTATACCCACATCACCTTATTTTTCACTAAACCGTTAAAAGCCAACTTATGTGTCTGTCGAATTATAATATTCATGTAGATAACATTAATATCGTACCTTTTGCATTTCATTTTTAATTCTTGAGATTTTCCTTTGATTTTCACCAGCACTATATCTTTATTGTGATTTGAAAGTATAGTTGGTGATAGAATTGCATGGAAGTAGATCTGAACACATTCTCCCGTCTTGTCACTGGAATTTGAGAATTCTGTTCTTCTAATCAATAAAAAAAATGAGTGTGAGTATTTTGATAACATAGCATTTTAATGAACTAACTTATTATATCAAGAAAACCCATAAAAAATCATTTAATTGTTTTCATTTCTATTGCATCCATTTATTAAGCCCTATTATGTTTAATCAACACAAGAAATACTAAATTTGATTGTGTTCGTTTAATTCTAATACATATCGTCTAGAATAATATATTATTGGTCAAAACGTTGTCTATTTTTGTACTACTGATCCTTCAAAGTTGCCATTTGATGCACCAAAAAAAAGAAATGATGTGGAATTAATGTTTAAAGATAACTCATTTTTCTGTTTCTCCATACCTGTATATTTCATCTTCTAAATGTCTATTCGTGTTTGGGTCAATCTGAAAAAAAAGTTAAAACAATTGTTTACAAAAATATGTGATTGGAAGTTGTTGAATATTGTTTATTTGCCTGAATACATTTTGAATAACGACTGCCGAACTGCTTTGGCTTAAAACTAGTGTTGTCAAATCGTACACTTTTGCCTAACCGGTTACTCGGATAATCGTTCGACCGATTAACCGGTTAACCGGTAAAGTTTAAATTGGCGTTTGAAAGACTTATCAATATAGTCCCTACACATAGATATTAGATGTGGTATTAGTGTCAATTTGACAAGCTTTCATCCAAGTCATAAATTTACCCTTTTAGAATTGAATATTGTCTTTTGGCATTATAAGGCTTGTCTTTGATGATTCCTGGCGAAGTTTGACTTTTAATAATCAAATACACCGTATCAACAATAGCGTCTGTACCAACTTCATATTGAAAAATCAAAAAACCCTTCTTGATCTCGTAGAATTGACTATGTCTGAAACCGATTTCCTTTTCTGTTGTTGTCTCCGAAAATAATGTGGAGTGTTTCAATTTGAAATGATTAATTATAAAAAAAGATGTGATGTGATTGACAATGAGACAACTCTCCTCAAGAGACCAAAATGACACAGAAATTAAATACTTTAATTCACCGTACGACCTGTTTCTTACACAAAATTAGATCAAAAACGAACTAATGAAGTAAATCGTAAAATTTAATCGCATTACTGATTTAAAGTTACTGTTAAAAAAACATGTTTACTAATTATGTTTCTCTAAGATCCTGCCCCGAGCTGAGGGACAAGTTCTAATTAATTTTATGTTTTTAGGATTAACAATAGCAATCAATATACTGGACAATTGATCTGTCTAATTAGTTACCACGACGACATTTTTTGAATAAAACATAACTATTTTATGATTTCAATACACAATTATATCAAATCTACCAAAATTGGAAAAAAGTCTGGTTAACCGGTTAGCGATTTTGGTATTCGGTATTCGGTCGTTCGAACGGTTAACCGGTTAACCGGTTAACCGTTGACAACACTACTTAAAACAAATAATTTTTCTAGAAATGTCATTTCGTGTCCTTTTATTGCGGACTATGCGGCATGGGTTCTACTCATTGTAAAAAGTCGAACGGTGCCCTAATAACGTAAGGGTTGAGCTAGCAAACAAGATAAAACCAAAGATATTACCTTTGCATAAACACCCAATGCAATCGGCTGTTATGTAAATCTATTGTATGGTATGAAGTTGGCACTCATTGGATTCCAAGCCAATCATAAAACTAAATAAACAATGGTTATTTGTATTTATTAAGTTAAACACGCGTAGATAGAAATGTTTGTTGTGTGGAGCACAAAAAGGGAGGTATTAGTTTGTTTGACATTTTTTGTAAAGAGTTTGAAAACAATAAGGTTGTAAAAAGTTGTTACATTTTTTGTGTATATTATATCAGTTACATGAATTTAAAGGATGATCATCAGCACTATCATGAAGCATTAATAATACTTACACTGGCAGTATCTTTATGACGTTCTTTCATTCTTTTCCGTAACTCTTTTTTCTCCTGTTTCTTCTGTCTCTTTGTTTTCTTAGTACTAATCGGTTTGTCTTTGGGTGGTAAATCGTTCGATTTTGCTTCACTACCTTGTTGTTTATTAGCATGGCTCGTATTTGCTAGTTTCTCACGACCGGTAACATGTACGTCTGTACCTTCTATGTTGACCAAAGTAGCTGTTGGTGCTACCACTTGACTTGCATCTGCTTTAATTGGAGACGCTGCTACCTCTTTGAGTTCTTTGGATTTTGCATTCTGCATATTCGTGTCAGAATCTGTTAATAAAACAAAGTTGTTTCATGTATTTGATTAATTATCCATTTTATAATTTGAAGGAAAAAAAGAATTGTATGGGGTCCTACAGAATGTATGTCGTATATGCCGTGTATCAATGGAATTTTATCAAGACACATGTCTGTTTAACTTGAGATGGTGGCACATTTGAAAGCCAAAAAAAAGTTTTTTTTTTTTTTAATAGGTCGTAATTGAATCCCATTCCATTTTTATCTCTTTAAATTCAAATTAATTATTAATCTCTTTCAAATGATTGGTTGTTGGTTGCTGGACGTCCAGTGGCAAATGTTTCATGTATGTTCAGACCGAAAACAAATAGGAAATGCATATACAATCGGTAGCTGTTATAAAAACTTATTTTTGAGTGTAAATTGACATTGCGATAAGACGTGTCACGGTACTTGTCTATCCCAAATTCATGTATTTGGTTTTGATATTATTTGTTATTCTCGTGGGATTTTGTCTGATGCTGTCGTCCGTTTCTGTGTGTGTTACACTGTAGTGTTGTGTCGTTGTTCTCCTCTTATATTCAATGCGCTTCCCTCAGTTTTAGATTGCTACCCCGATTTTGTTTTTTGTCCATGGATTTATGAGTTTGAACAGCGGTATACTACTGTTGCCTTTATTTATAGAGACCGTCCAGAATGAATGTCGGGATATTTTGGACTGACACGGGAAAGTGACAGTATATTGGATAGGGCCACCTATGGACCCCTTAAAGATTAGTTGTGTGGATTTTTAACGGACAAAGAGCATATGGAACTTTTTTACTCGAGGCATTGGATTTAACGTACTGATCGGACTTATACATCCCGCACAGCCAAACGGAGGCCTAACGTTGGCGAGTTGTTTTTTTTCGATCGGAGAATACCAATATTGACCATATTTCAATCCCCAGTCATCCTTTGGGGTGGGGTAGGGGTGGATTTGCAAATCCTTTAAATTTCAACATCATATCAAAAGTAAATACCTTCAGGTTTTCTGTTTTCTAAAGCAGAAGTATTCGTTTTTACATGTGTCCTTTCGCTATTTTCCTCGTTTTCGCTAGATGAATCTTCACTGGAAGAACTGTTTGTTTGTCCTGCTTGACTATTGCCATATTCATCACCAGTCTCATCAATCGGATCTTCTTTGCCTTTGTCAAATGCATTGTCTGTCTCCGTTCTTAACTTATTAGCCTCGCTTACATCTTAAAGTAAAGTTATGCAATGCAAACGAAAGGTTATTAATGACAAAATCAAAACAATATTCAGAATGATTTCTTGTGTGCAGAGTACAAAAAGTTCAGGGTCTACTGCAAATTAAAGGATACAGATAGCTATAATTACAGGATAATTGTCCAACACCTGATAGCTGATAACTTAAAATGAAGTAAGCAATGCTAAGCTGCTGATTCTTTTAAATCCTCAATTGTACATTAAAAAAAGTGTGGTGCAAATTGCGTTTCATTGTGATTTATCTACGTCGATCACATTATTAACTATTTCCGTAATGTGCTTCCATATTGCTTTCAGCATTACAGGTAATGGCGCATGTTTGTTTCTTGGGTTTTTTTTTTTATTTACTATAAACTATTCATCTGTTACCATGTGTCTTTGTATGTAAATTAAAAAGTGACATATATGGAAAATATAAATACAAATGCAATAACTTATAATAGCCACGGACACAGACGAAAACAATATATTTTGACAATTTTGCCTTCTTTGATTGAGACCCTTATTTTCGTTTGGAAATTCACCGGAGACCAAATAACATAATGATTTCATTCACATTTTCCCGATGATTTTACATGACATGTTTCGTGAAGAATAACGATGACAAACGAAAGCTGTTTGTTTTCCCTTCTAGAATCAAGGTGAATAATAAATGTTCATGATAAAATTCAAATGTAGAAAAAAAATATGCTGTGTTTTTGGTAAATGAGGCAAAATGTTTTACACTTACCTTCGTTATCGAGTGGCACATGTTGGAGCCCTCCCACTGATTCGTCCGCAGGCACTTCTTCATGTGTGACATTTGAAGGTGACGTCTTATTTACAAATGCATTTTCTTCTACTTTCCATTTACAATTGAGGCAAAATTTCTGTGTTTCTTTTACAGTTGTAGAACACTTCGGGCATTCTATGGTCCGCACATCTTCTCCACATTCCACACAACAGTTCGCATTAGGTGATAAATCTACTCCACATTCTTTGCCGTTTACTATATTTCTACATTTCATCTTTTTCACTTGAAAGCATCATTGGTATCTAAAACTTAAAATACACTATCGATACTTGTTGGTATCAATCTTATTTGATTTATCGATTGATTAATGGTGGTACTGTTCCAGACCATAAGAACATTTGGACCGTACGCGTACGGTATTGGTCGTATGCGTATACTCGTACGGTCTAGTATTGCAATAAGTTGGATAAAGTGAAAAAGTGAATATTCATCAATTGAAGTTATATATTTATCTTCATTGTCTATCTTAATCCCCATGTGGTACTCTCAACCAGGGTGACACTTGCTGCCACAATGAACGTCAGAATTCTTTTTACATTTACATGCTTAGTTCATGCATGTTTTTAAAGTGCGTATTCCTAGTCACCATGGTGTGGATATTTCCATCATTTCATATCTTCAATCTTAAATTGGAAACAGCTTATATTTACCCTAATCTGGTTCGTACTGTCTTGGATAGTCTTCGATCATCATACCTTTTTCTTTTTATCAATTTTTACATGATATCGCCTTTGGCTATCTCTTTTTTATGTTTAGGGCATGACAATAAAGATAAATATATATTTTTTCTGGCTTAAAATGGAACATTGGCCAGTATCCATTTCACTGTCAGCTTTATTCAGATTTGTATTTCTCAGTAACCTTAATGGTAAATTTCCTTTATTTTATTAGATATATAAACATCGCTTCAAAAATTTGAATATATTGACCCGTTGAGTACACCAACATTTGATAGATTTTCAAATGGAATTTTGTCAATACATCTGTGTTCTGACATTCGTTTTTATGCAACAATTTCATTGACTATCTCGATCTTAAAATTTTCACAGTAGATCCATGTCACATACTCGGTGAAAAGTGACGTACGAAACATCATCAGTGACATATTATCTAACATATTTTTATTTGATTTTATTATCTCATTTTAAAAGGCTGATATAAGTTCTACCTGATAAACATTAGAGGCATTGTAACAGATATGTATTTACTGTTTTATTAAATAGTTGGTAACATATATTGTTAGAATCGGAACATTATCCATCCTCTAATTTTACCTTGACTGTATACAATTCTTTGTTACTTAGTACGTTAAAGCAAACGTCATATTACTCCCGCTTCCCTGGGTCTAAGTTGACACCGATGATATTATCAAACTCGGATCACCCATTTGATCTTCTAATAAAGTACTATATATAGTATACAACAGAAAATGATAAAGCAATTTAAAAAATATATTTATCTAATATTACGTTTAAAAACCTTTGTGTGAAACCTTCATAGAATCGAAATTTGTATTCATTAAACCTTAGACATGTTAGATAACAGTATTGATTTTCCTTTTAAGTAATATTCGTATTGATTTCCCTATGCATTTTTAAAAAAGTCAATATTTCGGAAGTTTATGAAAATAAAGTGGCTATGTGTTGCAAACTTGAATTCGGACAACTAAATGATTGAGAAAAATCCTATCAATGTCACAGATCGACTTTAAATATTCATAAAAAGGGAAGACAGTAGAATTTTATAGTTTTAACAAATATATTCGACGTTGTTATAAACAAGATTAATATATCATAAACTCAGCTTCTAATAATATCCCCGTTTCTCATATATAGGTAGGTATAAATGAAATATGTATATATAGTATGCTGCATTGCAAATATCGTTGCTCTCAACGTCCGTAGCCAACATGCTTAATATCGGTCCTGTTAGTACATTGTTAAACAGCTCGTTTGAACCTAGATTGATTTGAAGGAATTTTTTTCCTTAGGTCCACGTGTATCTTAATTACACAAAACAAAACGAGTGCTATAAATCTATGAAAAAATTATACGTCACACCTTTATGTATTTTTTTAACAGAAAAATACACAAAACCATAAGGTTGAGATAATATATCAAATCACAATAATAATAAACGTGTACTTTGTTAAATCATATATCATTTTCCTTTTACTTCAAACAGTTTTACTGAAAACTGATAGTGAAAATAGATATCAGTCCTTTGGTCCATATATAGATATACATGTACTATACAAAATGTCATGATTTAATCGTCGGGTGGATATATTTTTGTGATATAAATGAAACATAATCTAACTAAAGTACTCTAAAGAGTCGTTCGCCTTAATCTGCATCAATTGCCATACTCGAACATTGCAGAAAGTAATTCACGAACGCCTCAATGATATATACATAAATTATTTAATATAAATAGTTATCAATTATGCATATAGTTTAAAATTAACCATGTATGAAATTAGTTTATTGTGTTTGAAATATCGGGGTTATATACTTTGCACAAATGCCAAAAGAATTGTTCATGCATCAATCCTTCATGATATATACCTATAAATCTTCATTGACTTCTGTTCCCATAGATATTGTTTGAAGGTTGATTTGGTTCAGAATTAATTTAAATGTCGAAAAAAAATTTAAGAACATAATGTTAGCCGACAAAATTAGAAAGTGAGTTCAGAAGTTCTGTATTCTAAAACAATACAATTTAAATCGCGACAAAGGTATCTAATGCACATCCTGAAAAAATAGGTATAAAAAGCAGAAATTGTCCTGCATAACACTTATTAAAATGAAATTCAACAGTTGTATGGTTAACAACAATAATAACTTATTTCACATGGTAATGCATATGCATGGGTAGAAAGAAAAAATAAACATACCTTTCATGATCAATAACAAGTTTGTTTATCATTTCCAAAAGGTGCATTTCATACCTGTCATGCGCTTTCGATGTAGACTTTGTCCTACTTCTAATGCAAAAATGAAACTGAAACTACAATTTCGTATACTATCGATACATGTATAAGTCATGATTAATTGAACATTTATTAGAAATGTTAATTGTATTTGACGAGTGATTACTACTATTTTTATTTTCAATATCTTTAACAGATATCCGAACACACATACACACACACACACACAGAGTCAAATGCATGCACAACCGTGTAGTTAAACATTTACACTAATCATAATTTAGACAGCAAAGGACGGTTTGGAACATGATTTGGTTTAAAATTTGGAAAAATGAACTTGTACAAACAGTATGTTATACCAGTGCATTAAAATCGATCGCAGAACTCAGTGCAGGTGTAGTCTGGCCAAACTTTTTGGACAAATAAAACAAAATTACGAAATAAAGGTCAGAATAAGAAACATATGGAAACAGAAATTTCATACAAAATTCTGGGGTCCTATATTTGCAGAGGTAGGAAAGGGGTATTTAATGGACAAAAGATACAAGATATTTGTTTTTTCATTTCATTTTCCTGTATATTTATTTTATTTTATTTTTTTATTTCTTTTTTATTTCTTTTAATTCATTTTTTTTGGGAGTGGGGTGGAGGGTATTACATGTACCTGTGTTTCGGTGTCTATTTTCAAGAACTTTTGCGTTGTCATGTTCATGTAGTTTTTACCAGTGTTATTTATCTAATGTATGTCATGCAAATCATAATTAAGCAATAAAAATTAACCTTCACAAACGTTTTTGATATTATTAATCTATCAGTATACGTACAAATTTCTTAAAATTGAGGATTGAAACAGGGACTGTGTCAAAGAGACAACTCGACCGATGAGCAAAAAAAACCCACCAAAAGGCAACCAAC
Organism: Mytilus edulis; assembly: GCF_963676685.1. NCBI lineage: Eukaryota > Metazoa > Mollusca > Bivalvia > Mytilida > Mytilidae > Mytilus > Mytilus edulis. The sequence goes on along the minus strand of NC_092353.1, from coordinate 67,952,054 downwards.
CGGTATACAGGATTTGGGATCAGTATATCTAACATAGTTTCCTGTTTTTACACAACGAGCGAGAAAATCTAGCACCCGGAGGCGGGCTTTATCTGCCCCTCAACAGGAATATGTTCTAGTTCAAGGCAAATTTAATGCAAATTGATACACATCTGAGACTAGTATGTGTTAGTTGTTATCTCAGTAGAAGTGTAATACATCTTCATCGTACATGATTGTTTTTATGTTAATAACGGGTTAAAAGAAGTCACTGAAAAATGTAAGCATTTGCTGAATACGTGACATAACTATGATAACCTTTTTATTTTTCTGTTAAAAATATCTAATGTGATTAAAGGACATTGATATAATAAACTATCTTTTGAACTTTTACGCCTATTTTACATAATCTGTTATATATTTTGTTTTGACGATCGGCTATTTATATGACAGTCCGCAGTTGCCTTTTCAATTTTATATAAACGTTAGGAATGTATAAGATTGCTGTAATACGTTTATTATTTTCACTTTCCAGTCTTGCTATGTGTGATCGTGTACTTATTTATCACATAAAGCCGACATAATGTTCCATCTCCACAACATATTGTGTTCAATACAAAGACAAACAAAAATCCAAATAGTGTAAATACATCTTCGAAGTTTTTTATTTATTTAAATTTTTAATCGCATTGGTAAGATAGATATTTAATAAAAAGACATTTAAAAAAATGTTATGATAGGAAATTAAAAGTGCTCAGGGTTTCTATACCTCAGGTATTCTATAAGCACAATTAAAACAAAGCTCTTTTCAAAATTAGTATCATGTTGAAAATGTTTCGAATTCAAGGTTGGATGTAATCATTTTTAATAGGAAATAAGTTAAGACCAGACTAGTGAAATTATTACGATGAATACAATTTTTTGGAACTTTTTGACTTTTATTCTTAAGATTGAGCACAACATGGAATGTAATAATGCTATATATGTCGCAAATCAGGAGCCTGCAGTTCAGTGGTTGACTTTAGCTTATGTATGTCATATTTGTTTTTTGTAAATTGTTAGGACGTCAGTTTTCTCAATTGATTTGTTTCATATTTTTTATGTTGTGGCCATTCATAGCAGACTATACAGTTTTTTTTCATTGTTGGGCAATCATACCACACATCTGTAAATATCTCGTTGATTTAAAAACTTATTAACATCCCAGGATTCTGTCATTCCTGATCATCATTATTGTGTGTCCAATCTAGTTGTGATTCGGATGGATCAAACTCGGTTCATTTTAAATCTTGATAACTTGAGTATATTTCATAATCATTGAATCCATTGTGTGTCACTAGTTTGTAAAATACCTATATCGAGTATAATATGCACCATAAGTACTGAGTTGATGTTTAACTCTCTTGACTACACACAAGGGGTTCGCATGATGTTTTTTTAGATTTATTTTTGAACTGAGTTTTCTGATTTCTCATTTAAGATAATTTGAATTGATGTTTATGATTATCACTAATTTAAATTCATTGATAACTGTTGAGACTTAAATAAAAAATGTTTAATCGGTAAATGGACCCTTCTTTCCCCTGGGACCTAGCCCCTTAAAACTCAACCACACCTAACAGATATGTTTGTGGAACATATTTTACCTGATACAACTATGGAACACTTGGAATGAACATAAAACCAAATAAAGAAAATCTTTTACAGAGTAAGAAAACTTTAAATTCATAATTATCTGATAAAGTTTATGTTAATAGATTTAGATTGATCTTAATAAGATTGTGGCAAATGAAGAAATCTAAAATATACATCAAATTTTTATGTTCTACAAGTGTTTCCATTTTTAATATTATCTTTGTAAGCATCAGTTATCTTATGAAACAAACTATGTTTCTCTTGATTATACTACGGGTAATATGTTTATAAGATTCAAGCAGGAGTGGCATGATGTAACTTGCTACCTTGGAAGACTAGAACCTTTGAAAAGTCAATACTTGTGTCAGGACCTTTGACTTCATCATATGAGTGTTTGAATGTATATGATATATTATTCAGATTGCAGAGAGGGTATATAATATAAATTCCCAGCTGAGGGATTATATTCCCTTATCAGAAGTTTGTTTGGAGACTGCCCAAAGTTCATAAACAGTAGCAATGGTTGAAAAAGGCAAAGGGAATATAAACCCTTAGCTGGGAATGTTAAATTATATAGCCTGTCTGAAACAGGAATTACTTTTATATATCAGACAACACCCGTCTTAATGCATTTTGCAGCACTAGGCTTTTTGTTCAGCATTCAACATAAAGTATAGATATTCAGCACATGTTTTTTTCAATTTTGTTTTTCTTGCAGTTTTGTTTTTTTGTTTGTTTTTAGATGCCTTTTTTTCGTTCTGCCTTAATTTATATTTACCTTTTATTATATTGATTGTATTGAAATGCTTTATTATATATTTTGACCACTAGATATAATAATAAAACCATCCATATATTTTTCCGCAAATGAAAAACATTTTGAAATTAATCATTTTCTAGTGCATGCAACACTTTTAATACTTTTAGCTATATAAATATTGGCATGTAAATATCATAATTTTAAATTCAAAATGTAACATTGCAGGATACTTTTTGTTTCACCCTTTGTTGGCTAACATGTTTAACCCCGCCACATTATTTATGTATGTGCCTGTCCCAAGTCAGGAGCCTGTAATTCAGTGATTGTCGTTTGTTTATGTGTTACATATTTGTTTTTTGTTCATTTTTTTATATAAATAAGGCCGTTAGTTTTCTCGTTTGAATTGTTTTACATTGTCTTATCGGGGACTTTTATAGCTGAATATACAGTATGGGCTATGCTCAATGTTGAAGGCCATACGGTGACCTATAGTTGTTAATTTCTGTGTCATTTGGTCTCTTGTGGATAGTTGTCTCATTGGCAATCATAACACATCTTCCTTTTTTATAATGTTTAAATCTTGGTGAAACAAGAATGTGTCCATAGTCCATAGTACACGGATGCCCCATCTGCACTATTATTTTCTATGTTAAGTGGACTTTGAAAATGGGGAAAATCCCTCAATTGACATTAAAACTAGAGAGATCATATCGTAGGGAACATGTGCACAAGTTTCTAGTTGATTAGACTTAAACTTCATCAAAAACTACCTTGACCAAAAACTGTAACCTGAAGCGGGATAGAGGGACAAACAGACAAACAGATGGAAGGATGAACGAAAAAACGGACAATTAAACATAATGCCCATAAATGGGGCATAAAAACACTGATATACTCTTTCTTTACCTGAATATGTACTGACATATCAGTGTATCACCTTTTCTTATAGATTATCGTTGATCATCTCAATAAGATTAATTTTCTCGCTTCAGCCTGTACACGAAAGCGAGAAAAGCAATCCAGTTGAAATGAACAATAATAATCGGTTCATTGCTATTTTACCTATGACAACGTTGTCAATTTCATTAGCATGCGAGTAGCATGATATGAAAAATTATTACAAAAAAAGAATGTGTCCCAGACAGATGCCCCACACGCACTATCATTTTCTATGTTCAGTGGAACGTGAAATTGGGGTAAAAACTCTAATTTGGTAATAGCATTAGAAAGATCATAAGGGAATATGTGTACAAAGTTTCAAGTTGATTGGACTACAACTTCATCAAAAACTACCTTGACCAAAAACTTTAACCTGAAGCGGGACGAACGGACGGACGAATGAACTAGACGAACGAACGAACAGACCCACAGACCAGAAAACATAATGACCCTCTACTATCGTAAGTGGGGCATAAAAAGATCAAAGGAAAAATGCACAAAATAGCGATAAAAGAAGATTATTATGGTAAACTCATGAAGACATTAATTTAATAATCTTATGCAAAAAGAGAGGTAACCCTTTGTATATATTAAATGCTCATAAAAATGTAAGAGGGGAGGAAAATATATTTTACACCAATTTTGCTATCAAAACTGAAAAAGACAATTCAAACGTAATTATTTAAATATATTTCAACCAAAAAATGTTGTTTTATCACGATATAACTAAATTTGATTGAATTTTTTTTATTGTTTCAAGTTTGCTCAACGTTATAGCAACGTCACAGTTGTACAGCATGCATCAAATGTGATTTTGAAAGTTTAAAATAACTACAGGATGACTGTTAAGTTTGATTCCCAATGGCAATACAGTTTGAAAGAAGATGTTTCAATATTATGAGTCTAATCTTTTTACGTTTTTATACCAAAATTAAATGTTGCACAATTACCAATGAGACAATTATCCACCAAAGTTTAAATGAAATAGATTTTCGAGCTGTCCATGTGCTGTGACACAATTTTCCCAGGTTAGAGGAGTGTTAAGCACTCATAAATATGTTTAACCCCAAAGCATTCTTTATAATCTTTTTCCAAGCCCAGAGCTTGTAATCCAATGATTGTGAGGGTTTATTAATAATGTTACATGTATATAAATTAATCCATCAGTTTTCTTCCTTTAAATTTGTCATGAACAGCTTTTTAAAGCTTTAGATTCTGAATTTTCCCTCATTTTTGAAACTGCGGTCTTTGTTGGATAGTTTTTTCATTGTCAATTGTACCACATCTCTATACTTTTATACAATTTCTCTCACTGGCTGTTTATGCAAGGTAAGACAAGTACAAAAAGAGAATGAAAAAATCTGATGATATAGTAACTATATTACATAATTCATGTAGCTTGTTTATCTCTTTAATCTGACATACAATAGTACATGTACAACAAAAACGATAACAAATACATGATTTGTATTGCAGTGACTCACAAACATCAGATCCGTGAAACCTCATCCATGAACACATATTGCTGCCTAATTAATCCCAAATGTTCTTTTGCTTGTTTGATCATGTTTTTGCACTCTCTGTTTTCATTGATGGCAGTGTGTAAGGAGCTCCTAAGAATTGATCTGCTATCCTGCCTGCTTCTCTCAGTGCACTCATAAATGCTCCATGTACTGTTGCAGGATAATTTCGTATTGTATGTTCTCCAGCAAAGAATAGTCGAGGAAGTGTACCAGCTTGTGGGGATACAGGTGTTGCCATTAGATCATAGTCATTTCCTGAGGGAAAAATCAATAAAAAATCTTAAATTGTTAATTTTAATTTTAGGCATCAAATTTTGGAAGAATAATACATAAGTGTTGTACAATTAGTGTTTTTGTTCTAGAAAACTAGTTCTGAAATATAAGTTTAACTAAGTTCTGGAACATTGACCAATTAAGAATGATTAAAGTACTATTCAGACAGAAAGCAATAATATCTTAATTTTGTGTATTTTTCATTTTTTGTTATAACTTTTCACATATGATGATACTCCCTGAGATATAAAGCTATTGGTTAAAACTAAACATTATCCAAATCATAGGCAAAATAGCTATAAACAGATTATTAATGGTCTTTCTAATTCAGTGATGTTTCTCAGAGGCATCTCATCTCAGGCCTGTTGCCCTTCCATGAAATTTTAGCTGAGATACAACCTTTTTATTTGAAAAACCATTGATAATCTAATTGCATATGATATTCTTTTGTGAAGATAAGAACTTTTCAGCAGTTATTGTCTGAGAATTACCTTCAATAAACATGATAAACAATAGCAAATACTAAAAAATTAATCAAGTATCAATCTCATTATGTCATTTGAGGCTCTGTCTGTCATTGAAATAAAAAAAAAAAGGTTACTTGATTAGGGGTCATCCATAATTGTCAACCATTTTCCAAAGTGTACAAAACGTACACTTTTTCAGACCCCCCACCCTCCCTCAAAAAGTGTACATCAACCATTTTCAGATTTCAAGACAAGAATCAATCATTCTTAATATAAAGAAGATCTTGTCTATTATAGTTTAGTTTAATATAGAAATTTGCATTGAAAATAAACTGAAACATATCTGACTGTTTTATTTGATGACATCTATCTGTGATGCTTGTGTTTTGTCAGAATAAAGAGTATAAAGATACCATTTTGTTGTTTTGATAATGTACAATTTCACGTAATTTTCAAACGCATAGATGATAAATGGCTTCATTGCTGTAATAATGCGGAAAGGAAAAAATTCCAGATATAAACAAAAAAGCTATCGGTAAAAATGTTGATTTTTTACCCCCCTCCCCCCAAGTGTACATTTTGTACACTTTGGAAAATGGTTGACAATTATGGATGACCCCTTAGGCAAAAGAGAGTTTGCTCACATCTTTTTAAATGATTCGCTTCTTTCAACAACAAAATTTATAAGTAATCTCTATTCAAAATTTATTTGGATTTAAAAATGTACTTCTGATCAGTATCAGATACTTAGAAATAATTGCTGTACCCATATATTGAAAATTTTACCTATTATGTCTGTTTTGTTCATGCATCATTTTAAATATAATGGAATTTGATGCAACTGTCATACAAGTGAGAGGTTTAGCTAGCCATAAAACCAGGTTCAATCAACCATTTTCTACATTTGAAAATGCCTGTACCAAGTCAGGAAAATGACAGTTGTTGTCCATACGTTTGATGTGTTTTATGATTTAATTTTGCCATTTGATTAGGGACTTTCCGTTTTGAATTTTCCTCGGAGTTCAGTATTTTTGTGATTTTACTTTTTATCTTACCAGATGAACCAGCTGCCACATAGGAATAAGATCCCCTGGACCAGGGATCAGCTCTCCATCTGGTTACCAGTGTCTCCTTTGGCTGTGGTACTGCATTATTACCAAAGATTCCCTTTAATACTGCAATAGATCTCCCTACAATGACATCATCACTGACATTTTCCATAATGGCTGCTGCTTCACCAGCAACCAAGGCTAGTAAAACTGGTGCCTTGTACAGATTCCAGAACAGGAAAAGTTCTCCCCGACTGGCTGTTGTACTACCAACATGTCCAAATAAATTAGCACTAGGGTCCCAGAATACTCGATCAAAACAAAGCACCACCTATGAAATACATCAAAGATATGATTATCTTTGAGATAACTTTTTGAAGAGATTTTAAATTTTCATACATGTTTTCATAAAAGATATCAACAAAACAAATGTACCAATTTTCAACAACATTTTTGCATGTTAAGGCCATTATAGCAGTATGTTTTGTTCATTATTGAAGGACTTACAGTCATCTGTAATAAAATCCACTTATTTGAACTCTTGAGGATAGTTGTATAATTGGCCATAATACCACATCCACTAGCGTAGCTTGCATGTATGCTCAGATGCTCAAGCATCCACATCATTTTGACAAAAAAAATTGTTTTTTAAATAAATATATAATTGCCAAGAGTTGGCAGCATAATTTATATACATGGTGGTATCCAAATGTAACAAGGGTGAGGATGTGAGAATAGCATCCAATCATTTCTGAAGCAGTATGTGTGGTTTTTCCTTTATGTAAACAAGATGGACGAATTGCATAAAAGTGTTCTCGACTTTTTCGTAAAAATCTACTTCGTAGCGCCTCGTCGGCTACAGCAAGTGCAGATGATGATGATGATACACAGACCTGCGGAGACAAGTTTGGTCTGAAATTGATCCAAGCGGAGCTCTGACATAGCGATGTTACTAGTTTTAAAAAATCTGAAACATCATATCCTGATATCGTTTCCTGTGGTACTAAAGACGACGTGATAAAAACTCTGCTTGTAATGGAGTGTTATCATTCTTGGGGTTATAATTAAATACCCTTTTCCATCTCGGTACAGTAATAATGTTATTTTCAATAGAATATCAGAGTTCCAATGTCCACTGCATTGGACATACAGTCGACTCTCGTTATGTCGAAGTCAGCCGGACCAGAGAAATATTTCGAGATACACGTAGTTTGACTCAAACGAACACCGGAAGTTCAACAATATAAGGGATACAACTCTTGCTTAGCTTGGTAAAGCTAAAATAAATCCGGGTGAATATGGCCAGGGGATCGATATTCTAGTATCAGATCGATGTATTTGTACGTCACAGTCTTTTATTATTATAATGACATTTTTTTTACTAAAATAAAATCCTATGGCTTTTCCAAGAGAGTAATTTCCAATCGATAGTTTTGTTATTCAGGTCGGCTATAGCTGACAAAATTGTTTATTCTCAGATACAAGAGATTTAAGAAAAATTTTATTTCTATTCATTTTGTTTTATCTCACTCTTTCTTTTCAAAAGAAAATATAACAAGATTAAAGACGCTGTTTGAGTAGTTTTTATGTGATCATCAACGGAAGCCATAATCCTCACTTTATACACACCCAAGCTCATTAGTGTAAATCACAAATTAATTGTTTTGTAAACATTTTAAATACCTTTTCATGAACATTAACAATGTATTACTAATTATTTATCAAAATTCTATAAAAGATAATCATAGGTAAACACTCATGGAAATAGCATGTCATAAATCAATACAGTGGTCAGTGACCGGAAATTTAATTACACGTGTATTGTCAGATTAACTTTTCAATCCATTTAAATCTCCCGGAGGTCATGTTTTGACATATGTGTATTAGTTCGAGATAAAAAAATGAATTTTGAATGCTTTTGTTAACCTTGGGACCGTAAATTTAGTTTGACTCAACCGAAATTTCGACTCATCAGGAGTCTAATTACATACTTTTGTATGGAATAAAGTTCGGGACCACGTGAAAACTTCGACTCATCCGAAATTTCGAGTCAACCAGGTTCGAGACAACGAGAGTTAACTGTATTTTATGTATCCAAGTTACAAGCTTTTAAGAGCAAAAACTTAAAGCAAGCTTTTCTTTTTTTCTTTTTTTTTTTATTTATATCTCAATAGAAATAAAAGCTTCAAAACAATTACTATGGGATTTCCATTCTAATTTTCTGCATAAAAAAGTAAAAAAAGAAATTTTGTTTCTGAACAATTTGTTATATTTTAGAATGTTCCTTGCCATACTTTAGTTGTTGTTCAGCATGTTAATCCTTAACATAGGACAGAGGTATGAAAATATTCCAGATAACTATTTATCAGACTTACTTTATTTAGGTTACCGAACCCCATTCTCTGTAAAGCTGCTGATTTCCACTCTGGTAATGCTGGCTGGAACTGGACACTGTTTAGACTGTTACCCCTTAAACATTCCTTCAGTACTCCTAATGGCAGGGTACATAACACAGCATCCCCTTTCAGTGTCTGAGAATTTGTGTTGTTTTTAGCATTGCTAACTGTCACTTCTACTCCTAAAATTAAAAAATAAAAATACATGAATGAATAAGGGTATCATCAGGGTCAGATCATAAAAACCCATGCCATGTAAATACAAGTAACCTTTTGATTCTGTTAGGTCAATTAATTTTCCTTGTCAGTTTTTCAAAAAATCAAGTTGATTCATATTGTTATCATAGTTTTTATATCATTTTTTTAACAAACAAACAGTTTTAACTCCATGCTTATATAAATAAACAAATTCACAAATTGCATAACTGTTTTATTAATATTAAATTAACTGTATTAAAGTCATATGAAACTGCAAATTTATAGTTTTCATTAATTAAACTTATGTATATTTACTTTTTTCTAAAGAAAATTCTTTATATTTTCCACATTTAGAAGAAGTTTACTTTTTTTAATTGCTTGCTTCCAGGAAGCTGAAATATTTTCTGTATGCATGTGACATTAGCCTGACCCTTCTCGTAAAACTCCAGTGATCACAATAGGCATAGATCTTTCATTGAAATTAACTATTATCTGATTGTACATGTTATACACATGCTCAATATCCATGCTTCTTTGTTGGTTGTTTACTATAAAGTGACAATCGGTAAACTTCGGCTTCAAAACACAGCAATTTATTAGCTGCCATATTTTAACAATATATCAGACAAAGACAAAAACAATTGACGATTATACAATATGTTTGCGTAAGAAATGATTAGATCCTGCACAGAAGACTAGGTTAATGATATATACATGTATTGTTTTAAGAATTGGATAGACATTATTTTTCACCAATTTCCGATTTGATTTTCCTCTAAGTTCAGTATTTTTGTGATTTTACTTTTCACCAGTCACTCGTTTCATATGACTTTGATATGAATTGCAATTTTATTGTAAAAATTCAAATTTCAATGAATGAAATAATCTTGAGTATTATTATAATTATTGTGTAGCAGTTTTAACATAAAAAGATTCAGCAGATATTTGATAATTTGCACTGCGTTTATTTCTTCATTTTAAATTAGTTACTAAATAGGAAAATGGAAATTTAGATAAACAATTTATTCATTTAATTAAAAGTGCAATGAATTAAGAAAATAATAAAGAAATTTTAAAAAAAAATTAATAAGAAGGGTCGTAAAAGAATTTAGATTTCAAATTTGTTAGTAAAATACTAGTAAAAGAAAATCATATTCTCATAGGAGCCTGCACATGTACCAAATTAGACATTTTTCGAGTTGATACAAACCTGAGGGTGTGTACACCACTTTCCTGACGGCGGTATTCAGTTTTATATCTAAACCTTCTGACAAAGCCACTGGAACACAGGAATATCCATTTCTCACTAAAGATAAATTAATGAGAAACACCAATGAAAGAAAAAAAAACAATCCACAAGCTTGGATTTACTGTGCTCTCTAAATAACTAATAAATGTCAATATCTTAATCTTTACAACTTTGTTTCTGACATTGATCCAACTATCTCCTTTCATTGATATCTTAAAATTTCTAGACTGATTGAAACCTATAGCTAAGATGATAATTAGGTATATCAAAATTATAAAAATATATTTAATCTTCTTTAACAATTGCATGTACATGCATCAATGAATCAATTGTTTACCATAAAAATTTTAAGTCACATTGGGATTTTTATTTTCAACTTATGATTTTTTTGTGTCCCCTCTCTCTTTTGTCATTTTTTGTAGAATTCTTTTTTAAGTTTTTAAGTTACCCTCAAATTGTAAATTCTGAGTGTACATGTACATTCATGATATATGACATTAGAATTTAAAATTTGAAAACACATTATATGGACCTACAATAGCCATTTCAATGTCATCATGTTTCCAATGTATGAAAGAGCTCTAGTTGGATTCAGTTTACATATGACAAGTGTAAAAGATTGAAAAGCTATATTGTTATTGGACAAAAGTCTTACAATCAACCAGTTGTAGAAAACATGAATAATTGGTCAATTGAATGGCCAAAAAACTCAATATGTCTATCTGAGATAGCCCTATATTTTGATGTTATACTATTGTTTAAAAGGGAGACTGCCCTTAGTCAGGAATCTGATGTTCAGTGGTTGTCGTCTGTTTATGTGGTTCATAAGTGTTTCTCGCTTCTCATTTTTTATACAGATTACACCTTTTTTCATGTTTGAAGGGTTTTACACTAGTAATTTTTGGGGCCCTTTATAGCTTGCTGTTTGGTGTGAGCCCAGGCTCTGTGTTGAAGGCCGTATCTTGACCTATGATGGTTTACTTTTATAAATGGTTACTTGGATGGAGAGTTGTCTCATTGGCACTCATACCACATCTTCCTATATCTAAAAATATCTATACAATATTTATTTTGTTCAAAATTTGTACCTGTTAAATGACTGCCAGAAAATTCAAAGTCATCATCTTGGTCCCAATGTTTTAAAGATAATAATGTCAGTGGTGTAGCATTGGCAAATTCTAAATTAGCAAAATGCCAGTCTAAGATCTGTCTGTCTCTTGTTGATAAATATACATCACTGAAATAACAAATATTCATTTCAGTTTGAAACATAATGTAGGTCAGACACAAATTCAGGCTAAATGAAGGAGTTGCACAACATGGGGTACAAATTTTGTCCTTATACCAATGTGGGACAAACAATTTTGCTTAATGCCTCTTCTTGTTTTATTTATGGATAATGCCAACAAAAAAAATAATTGACAATATAAATACTTTCATTTTTGCTTTAATATTACAAAGCTCCTCTTCTTGATTGAGAGACTGTTAGGAAATAAGAATATCCTTTGAATCATGTAAAATACATATCACATGTCATTGATTTTGCCAGCATATAAATGATGCATAATACACTAAACTATACAAAATGTTATACTGTAAATTCAGAAATTTTTACATGTTTTTTTCAATTTGATTACTTGTGTATAGTAATAATAAAAACTTGCATTCTGATAACAAATACATGTATCTGTATGTAGCTTTTCCTAAATAATATTAATCTAACTCACACTTCTATTAATTCTTGAAAAATCGCAATAATAAATTCATTCAATAATTTTTGATTTTACAGTACATAATCATTCGTTTATAAAACTTTAGAATAGATGTACTGTGGAATTAAATACCAATTTTCTTGGTTTTTGTGTGTATAGATGAACTGATTTTTTTTTTAACAGATGGACCACGAATTTTAATGTTCAACAATTTACATTTTTTCTATAGACTTTGTATGCAGAGATTGGCAATACCACAAAAAAAAATTCCCACAAAAATGCAAGTTATCTCAATCAACGAAAAATTGATACCAACGAAAATAAATGAATTCAATCCACAATTTATTCGTCCCCTGTATTGTCCTATTCATTAACAGGTACAGGCTATAGGACATAAAAACCTGATAATAATTCATACCTAGGAGGGTTGGCTTCTAACTCATGTAGTTTGTCTTCCAATTCCTTTTGTTGAGCTTGTAACTGATCATATTCCTACAAATACATGTAAGCACGTTCATTGTATGAACTATACAAACTATATTAATGTCATAAAAGCAAAAAATACTTAAGAATTGCAGACATGGTATACTTTTCTTGTACCTGTATTTGAAATTAAGGATGTATTCTTCATACGTTTCAGTCTCATTGAAATCTCGTTCTGGACTTATTTCCAAAATATGTGATACAGGTGGAAAATATCAATGAATTTAAAGAGTGTTATAATCAAACTTAACTATGTGAAAAAATTATGTATTTACAATGAGTAGATTTGAGTAATCAATCTGTGTTGTGTTTTGTAGGCCGTTGTTTGTCTTTTTGTCATTTTTTGCCTTGGCATCGTCAGTTCCTTTACTACTTATGACTGAGTTCAGAGCTTGTTTGGGGGTGGACAATACATAGTATTTTTATTGTAATTTTTGTATTTTTTCAACTTTCATTATTTCCAAAAATATAGTGATCTTATCTAAACAAAATGTTTTCAGAGCTGAAAGATTTGTTCATATTAAACAAGTATTCTGTTTTTCCATTTAACATTACTCAAGAATATCTAGTCAAAGGATCAGATTTAAAAGTTCTGTGAGAACAGGTTTCCAGTTTATTAGTTCCACTTCAGACGAATTCACTATAACATCAAAATATACAAACCTTGCATGATGCATCTAAATCCCTGAGTTTACTCTTGACAAGGAATTCTGCTGTTATATCACGTGGGGGTTTAACTTCAGAAGCTTCTTTCCATTGTCGATGTAGTTCTTCTATTTTATCTTTCAGTGACAACATCTATTAAAATAGTAACATTTTTCAGTTTTGTTTTAAGATCTTTAAGCTTAAGTCAAGCACTAAGATGTAAATAAACAGCTGCGCCATGAGCGCATGATACGCCCGACGTCTTGTGTGGAAGTTTTATGAAATAATCATAAAGAGTTTCTGATAAAGTTTTAAGCAATAACCATATATTGTTTTTGAGACACGGCGGGACATGTGAAACCCCCAACCCTGTTTTTTTTTTTACAAAAAACTAAATATCACTAAAATAAAATTTTGAATCAAAACCAAAAAGTATACAGATCTTTAGATTAATATAACAAAGAAGTGTGTAAAGTTTTAAGCAATAATCATAAATTATTTTTGAGATACGGCACGATATGATGTAAAAAAAACCTCCCCTGTTCAACAAAATACTCAATAACTCCAAAATAAAGTTTTGAATCATCACCAAAAATATACAGATCTTTAGATTAATATAACAAAGAAGTGTGTAAAGTTTTAAGCAATAATCATGAACTGTTTTTGAGATACGGCACAACATGTAAAAAAACCCTCCCCCTTTTTTGCAAAATACTCAATAACTTAAAAATGAAATTTTGAATCATCACCAAAAAGTATGCAGATCTTTAGATTAATACAACAAAGACAAGTCTAAAGTTTTAAGCAATAATCATAAATCGTTTTTGAGATATGGTTAAGTCTATGTTAAGTTTCATGAAATTTGGATAAGTCGTTCTCAAGTTACAGTGCGACATGTTTACGCCGGACAGACAGACGGACGGACACCAGACAGGGGTGTGGAAATGCTATGCCCGACTCGTACATTTGAACAACCGGACAAGTAATTATTTTTGTCTTGGTTGCCCGTGGACAAGTAAAAAACTATACAAGAAAAAGTTCAAATCCAACAAAAACATAAAATTAATTTCAAAACGTATAAAGATGTTTAATTTATGTAAAATAAACCAATGTTCAGCAAGTAAAAACACCAATGTTCATGACGATAAATATTACATGATACCGGAAATAGATTGATTACCAAAATAAATAAAAATAAGTATGCGAACCCGAGTCGCGTAACAGTGCATTGGCTTTGTCCATTGACCCGGGATCGCCGATTAAGTTTCATCCATCATTTACTGGAAGTGTCATTTCTTTAAATTTTGTATCGAGATTCAGATTGACAAATACTTAATAAAAAGCGGGCAAGCAAGGCAAAAAGAATCATGGGTCAAGTAGAAAACCTTAAATGCAAACGGAGGACACAGAGTGTTAAAAAAAAAAAAAAAAAAAAAAAAAACGGAAGCGAGAATTTCAGACATCGTGGATATTAGATTGCCCCTGGATATCTATAGATGGAAATTCGGAAAATAAAAGTTTTTGTCTTATTTATAGATGAAAGGTCAACATAATATGTTGTCAAACTGGTAAATAGAAGGGACGCTTTAATTGCACATCAAGACAATAATAAATAATCAAGAAAAAAGAAGTGTGTCAGTTGAGAGAAGCACCACAAAATCAATAGTTAAAATCTATTATTTAGTTTACATTTCTTCAATCACTGTCCTCTAATTTAGTATAATTATTATGTACCTACTGGGTACAATTTTTATTCCAAAACTGCTGCAAAATTTTCCTTTACATGTCATTTCATTGGTACGTTTGCTGTTAGGTTTCTGTCCCATTGATGTTAACCCATTTCCTACTTTTCTAAATTTTTGACACATATAAACAAATGGATTTCATTTGTTTGTGATGCACAATAGTGTAAGTAAGAATCATATATTAGCTTACAAGAAATACTTCAATATTTATTGGGATCATCAGGGCAACTAAAAAATTTTCCGGACAAGTTAAATTTTTAGTTTTACTTGCCCAAGGACAAGTGCTCACAACAAATATTTCCACCCCTGCCGGACAGTTGTATACCATAATACGTCCCGTCAAAATTTTGACGGGCGTATAAAAAGGCATATACAAAAAAAGTAGGTGCTCATGCATTTTTAAAAATAAATCTGAGAACTGAAATTTCATATAAATGGGTAAAAACAAACACTATTTTTTTTCTTGTTGTTTGTTGACATTTCAATAAAATATATTAAACAATTTTTCTTTCAAAACACTTAAAATTTTGTTCTTCAAGGTTTTTCCGATATTTCTAGATTGATAAAAAAGACAATTAAGCTAAATCTATCTTTAATGTGTCACATATTGATTTATTGTGTATGAGACACATATTTACAAAAATAAACATATTTGTAATCTTAAAATATTAATAACATCAAGTTTTCTATGGGAAAGATGAAGATGGATTGTTTGAAGGAAGTAAAATTGTTACAACAAACAAGGATTTAATTCATTTTTATAATTTTGGTATTTCATTTAATCAAACCAGGTCACAATTGTGTCAAAAACAATAACTAGATGATCTGATGAAAGGAATATGAAAATAAATGATATAGAATCAAAGTGTGGCAAACACCACATTCTGAAGATTTCCACCTTTGCACAATTTTAGTCTGTTGGTAGATCACTGTCTTACTGGTAATTATACCACATGTCCTTATTTTCAAACAGATTAACCCTGTATTTTAAATGTTCACTTTGAACACTGATAATACACCCCCTAAAAAGCACTGTACCTGGTTCTGAGTCTTCTTTAACTTTTCCTGCATTTCTATGATATTTGTTTGATGTTCACACTGCTTTACTTTCACATGTTTTTCTTGCATTCTGAAAGGAAAAATAAACATTAATACACTAGTAATTTTTTGGGCTCTTTATAGCCTGCTGTTCAATGTTAGTCAATGCCCTGTGTTGAAGAACGTACTTTGACGGTTATTGTTGTTCACACAATAATTTACAATAACAATATGTTTTGTTTTGCTGACATAAATTATGTAAATATGGGATATTTATACAAGCCCACACCCTCCTTCTGAGAAAATTGCACTCCATTTTTCTTGAGGTTTTTATGAGTGGAACCCTTCATCCAAATTTGAAGGAAAACAGACAAAATTAAGGGGATATCCTGTCAACAACATTGATAAAATGAATGGCAAAAACATATTACCCCTTATTGAAGTCAACATAATACACTATATTAAAAAAGACTATATTAAAAAAAAATGCCACATAAAATACTGTGGATGCAGTAATATTCATTGGATACCAATTTTGTGGATTTCTTGACGACAGGGGTACCCCAAATTTAAATGTTCAACGAATTACAAATTTTGTATGCAGACTTTACCAAAACCACATGATTTAATATCCACGAAAATGCAAGTTATCCTCAATCCAAGAAAATTGATATCCACGAAGATAAATGAATCAACAGATCAAACTAACCTGATGACTACTTCTAATGCCTGACCAAGGGATGCTGGTTTTCCATTTACCAAATTAAATTCCATCTGATGTGATAAATATGATGTAGCCTCTAAAAGTCGATTAAATTCTCTTTCTACCATTTCATCTTTATCTTTTGGCACCTAGAAATGTACAAGGCAAGTTATGTACTTATTTGTAAAAAATATAAAAACAGAAATTCATGTTAGAAAACTAAATCTATTTTGGCTATATCTTTCATAAGTCATATTGCAATGCTGATATTTGCACTGATAATATTTAGTGAATATTTTTTTTTACATCTTTCTAAAACTGAATACCAGTTGCTAATGTTGTGTAAATTACAGACAAACAGGGTGACTGCCACTAAGAGACGAGAAGGATAACCCTATAATGTTTACCTTGGCATGTGTTATAAATTGAATACTATATATTCAATTTGTAACACATGCCAAGGTAAACTTATATCGGTGCTTGTCCAACAATTAGCAAAATAAACACAATACAGGCTATTATTTCAACTTAGTATTATTTTTAATCATGGAATTTGCATAAATTCTTGTGCTTGAAAATTTTAGTAAATTCCATGTTTATTCTGTATTTCAATGATCTGTGCTGCGCATAACACTTTCTATTACATAGAAGATAGCACATTTTCAATAAAATGTACTGTATGGCGCACAACACTATACAACATACATTGTATGGAAAGTGTTAAGAGCTGCTCACATCATTATTATACAGAATATACATTAAAAATTTCAAGCACAAGAACTTATGCAAGTACAGTCTTCTGAATTTACAGGATGCATTACACAGAGTATCAACTGTTTCTGTATTTTATTGACTGACTTTATCAATACATATTTTGAAAAATATCAAATGACCATAATTAATGTCTTCTTATATGTCTTTCCTTTTTCATTACTAAACAGAAGAAAAATGTCAAAATTACTCTTGCCGACTTACAGTTCCACCACTGGTTTCATACAAAGGACATTTCTGTTTAATTTTATGTAGTTCCATGTTGATTTGTCGACTTAATACTGTAACTGGGTTACCACCTAGAAAATAAGGTTATCAAAAATTGAATAAATTTATCTAAATGGTTAAAAATAACAATCACGACAATGAAATAGCAAAAAACATTCTCCTACAAGTGCCTCTTGCTCTTGCTCAGGTGGGTTTTATTTTGGTATTTCTCTTTTGCTACTTTACTACTGATGTTTGCCTTATCTGTACATAATTAGCTCTCAGAAAAAATAAATTAAATTTCTGATTTCTTTTCCTAATTTTTCCCCTCTTGATACATGTAAATCTTAATACTTTTATAGTTCAAATCTTTAAAAGAAATCACCAGTCACGATGTTGATAATTGTATCATCTTTTTTCATATCCCTATGATATTTTTTTTTATCAAATCTTTCAAAAGAACCTGTCACAATTAAGATTAACCACATCTTGTTCTTTTCCGTATAGCAGCACTAAAGTTAAAGCAGCTATTAAAATCTATGGAATCATCACCCGCATAACTTACAGGGCATTTTGCTAGGAAAAAAATTACCAAATAACTCAAAGATATCCTGAATCATGAACCACATTTCTTTATTATCATAGAAAAAATTCCATATAAGTAGAAGTACCATTATACATGTACAATAAAATCAATAAATATGAACATTAACAAAAATACATAGTCACCTAGTCCAGTAACAACCATGGCCCCTAAATCAGCAACATAGTTCCCTTTACGGAATGTAGCAATTCTACCACCAACTCTATCCTACAAAAATTTCAAAATACATTTTTAATATTGTATGAAAATATGAAGCTAACAAATCTATTTCAAAGATACAGGAACTATTTGTGTACACAATGACAAGCATTTTTCAACACTTATATTTTTTTTACATAATTATTACAAAATTACTTTCCCAAAATTGCCTGCCTGATATGGTCATTATTAAACATTTTACAAAAAATAAGTATTCAGGCAAGAAATATGAAGTAATATAAGTAAGAGATCATGCATACATGTAGCCTTCAGTTTATTGTTTTTTTTTATATCTGTGATAATAGTATTATAGTGTTCACTTTTATAAATTTGATGTATAATTCTTCTTTTAAAGTCACTAAACAGTATTTTAAACATATAACAATATGTGAAGATCAGAAAAATGCTCCAACATAAGGCATGTTTGACTTTTAATAAAATTAGACCAAACAATAAATATGTAATACATATATGACAAGAGAGTATTAATTTGTGTTATTTGCATGTCTGCAAATTAATTTTTGCTTTGCATCACATCCGTAAAACCTATTCCTCCCTACTGTATTTTTTGTTGTTAATTAGTACATGTACTCATCATAAACATGAATGAAATACTTGCTACTGGACACTACACAAAACCAGCCCATTAATGATTAAGATAAGCATAGTTTAAACCTACTCTAGCCTCTAAAACTACCACTTCCATTCCAAAGGACATTAGTTGCCTGGCAGCTGCTAAACCAGCAATGCCAGCTCCTATAATAATCACTCTTCCATGCTTCTTAGCTACAAAATAATACATAAAGTTTTTTAAATACATTTTCTAAATTTATTTTAAAAATCCTATGTTATAATTGATTATGAAATCTGTACATGTGCACGTGATGTACAATACTTGCTAATACACAGTACACTTCAGTACAAGTTAATTGCCAAATTTCTAGATGAGAGATGTCTCCCATTTTCATTTGCAAATTTGTTGTCATATATTTCAACTTAGTTTTCATTCATTTTATTCAAGGTGGTACCTAACACTACAGGGAGATAACTCTGTAAAGTCAGCTAAACGTTTTTATTACTTGTGCTGTATAGGGAATATTAAGCTTCTTAATGGATAAAAATTGGTGTTTGTCAAACTGCTATATAACCAGTGTATTTTTTCTGACAAAACGGTTGGTTGAAAATTTTTGCAATTTTTATATTTTTGTTAAAGGGTCAAAGTAAATACTTTGTCAAAATTTAATTAAAATTAAACGAGCCAAATTAATTTTAGTGAAAGTGTTAGGTACCACCTTAAACTAAAGTAAAAAGAAACTCGCAGAATTTTTTCTAGATGAATTGAATTAAGATGATTTATTTCAGACGACAATACAAATGCATAAACACCAGCATACAAAATGACAAAAAGAGTTTCATTTTTTTCAATCTTTCAAACTTACAAGGTAATGGCTTCAATCTTTTAAACACTCCAAAGTTGATGAATCCAAATCTTTCAAGGTAAGCATGTACTCTCATTACCAGTGGACCGTCACCTACAATATTTATACAAATTCAGTAAAACCTGTCTAAGCTATACTTCATCAAGACTTAAGATTTCATTACGATTTTGGCAGGTTTCGGTTTAATCAGGTTGACAACATAACATTTGATTTGACTGGACTTATAAACTATTTTTGTCCATCTAATGAGTTAAGCCTTTTTCACTTGATTTTTATAGTTCGTTCTTATGTTGTACTGTTATACCACTGTCCCAGGTTAGGGGGAGGGTTGGGCTCCCGCTAACATGTTTAACCCCGCCACATTATTTATGTATGTGCCTGTCCCAAGTCAGGAGCCTGTAATTCAGTGGTTGTCGTTTGTTTATGTGTTACATATTTGTTTTTCTTTCATTTTTTTACATAAATAAGCCCGTTAGTTTTCTCGTTTTAATTGTTTTACAATGTGTTATCAGGGCCTTTTATAGCTCACTATGCGGTATGGGCTTTGCTCATTGTTGAAAGCCGCGCGGTGATCTATAGTTGCTAATGTCTGTGTCATTTTGGTCTTTTGTGGATAGTTGTCTCATTGGCAATCATACCACATCTTCTTTTTTATACTTGGTTTAGACAGGTTTTTGGTTTAAGCAAGATTCAGTTTAGACAGGTTTCACTGTATACATTAAATATGTTAAATACAAAAACATTTTTTTCTTAGTACATTGGAATACAATTCTTTTGTATGTAAACAGCAGTAAAAAAAATATTTTCATTTCTGTATTTATTTTGTTTTAACAATGTCCTTTATTTTTTTGTATAGTACATTTTCAATAAGTTCAGCATACTCTGCAGTACATTACTCTTTGGAGCCTCTGCCTTTGGGAATACAGATTTGTTCTTTGTCAGATTGAAAATAATGACTATTAATGAGTTTAAAACTTGTTATGATTATAAGTAATAATTAACTGATTTCTTACAATCTCTACCTTTTCTACCTATGGCAATATATTTACTGTTATACAGATAGTTAGGTGGTACAGTTTTGAGCTTTATGTACATTTTTGTTAGGTTGTATAATTACAGGGTTCTCGTTAAGGATTTTTGAAGGCGAGTGCAGGGACTCGTCATTTTTAGCCATGGTGAGTCCAACAGCAAGGAGAAGATATTGTATTGCAATATAATGTAATACATGTAATATTTAAGTCTCAATGGCCTAACAAAGCAATGAAATGACATTAAATTCAGATAACTTTTAAACTTTTGCTATAAAATGATGATATTTGTATTTAACTGTGTTTAGTTTATACATGTTAAACAAAATATTTCTATCTTGATGCATCTGTGATCTGTGGACCCACTAGTTTTGAAAATGATGAGTCCAGACAGATTTTGATGAGTCCAGGACTCATGGACTCGCCTTAGTGAGAACCCTGAATTATCAGCTGATGTTCTATTTGCTGGACATAAGGTATTCTAAATGAAGTATTTTTTTTCCATTTCACAGTGAGGCCTTGAACCCAGTGCAATAAAAAAAAAAAAAAAAAATTCTACTACAATAAAGATGTGATATGCTGGAGTTATACAAATTATTGAGAATGGAAACCAAAATGTGTCAAAGAAATAACAACCTGACTAAAGAGCAGATTTATCCTATATATAGTTGGTTTTTTTTTGTGATATAACGTTGTTTTCTTGTTCAAAACACATAAAAATGGTGAAGCCTCAAATATGGATAATTGTATACATTATTACTTACTATTATATGGAGGTTCTATCTGAGGAAGTGCATTCTCAAATGTGACTTGTTGTTTTGGATTATCTAACCATAATTGGAGCTGTAATGGAAATGCAATATTTTTTTATAAATACAACTTTAAACAGCACTTACTTTTTTTTGTAAAATTTCAATGAGGCATTTTTACAGATAATTTTATTTTCCAATAATTATAAAATGTAAATGGGGTATGTGTCAAAGGGACACAGATGATGCCCAAGCTTGCATAATAGGAAGTACACCACTAATTAATGGTCCCATTGCTTTCATATTTTAAATTCCTCCGTTTCAAGCAGGCACATCCTTTTGTTTTAAGTTCAAATAAAGTGGCAATTATTGCAATTCAAAGCAACACTTTATGGTGTCTTGTACCGAAAAAAAACAACATACCTTTAATGGCATATAAGAAAGAACTGGTTCCCGGAACTCCGGGTGTACCAAAACAGGTACTTCAGAAGTTCAGATCTAACAAACAGACAAAATGTACCCTCTTTTTAAAAATTGGTGCAGTTTTTTTAATATTCAAAATTAAAAGTCCAAAAGTGTTCTACAATGGTCACCAGTCCTTCAGCTTTCATTTGATACCAAAAATACCTAAATATTCTACATATTTCGAAAGTTACACTCATGTGTAGGAACTATTTTGTGTTAAATATGTACTACTTTCTAGTATGTGCTTTCTGGCCAGGCCCGAATTAATGGTGTTACACCATAAACCATTATGAAGTGACATAACATAAAAACAGTGACGGTGAAAAAAGTGAAAAAAAGTTTCATAACATTTGGTTGAGGTAAACTAAAGTTAGAGAACAGAAACCAATTTTGGGATGTATGGACATAGCCATGACGAGGGTAAAACTTGCCCCACTCCAGTAACAAGTTGATCTGGAATCTATTGCTGATCATGATTTATAATAACCCACCCCATATTGGGCATATTAATGGCCACCATGCTTGATATTGAGAAAGTAAATTTTATTAATTGTTTATGTTGCAATGTAAAAGTAAGAATATTTAAAAAACTGTAACCTGCTAAAATTTGTGTGTTAAAAGTTTAAAACAAAAAAAATGTATATATACAAACAGTACTTTGTGAATGTTTATTAATTGATTTTATTTTGTAATAATTCTTTTATTAAAATTTGATCAATATGATATTTTAAGCTCTTTTTTTCATGGAACTTTATCTTTTGAGGTACAAAAAAATGTATTAGTATACAGTGAAATATTTGTCATTTTTATTTTAATTTAAGATCATTGTACAAACTTACTATTCTGTTTCTTCAGTATAAGAAAACTTTCTGTGATTGTGGAGGAATTTGTACAAACTTATTATTCTGTTTCTTGGATATAAGAAAACTTTCTGTGATTGTGGAGGAATTTGTACAAACTTACTATTCTGTTTCTTAGGTATAAGAAAACTTTCTGTGATTGTGGAGGACCTTGTACAATGTCTGGAAAACATGCAGCCTCTTGTGATGTCATCTTATCAAAGGGGACACGACTCTGGAATGCTGCTCCTTCAAGACCTGTAGTAAAATTTATAGATAAATGTTTTTTAAGTTAACCATGAAAATGTATCTATTAATACCCTAATATAATCTTGAGGAATTCAAGTATTTTTTATTTCAAGACAAACATGACGAAAAATTGACATTTTTGTTAGGATTTGTTAAAGAAGTAGGTTACATAAACTTATATGCAGACAATCGTTTTCACATGTTCACTGACATATTCAAGAAAAATGTTGAAATAGTTTTCAGGTTTTGCAGTTACCGTACAGGAGGTTTTTTTCGCTATTGGGTTGTACATTTTTGCTAATATTCGTGGATAGAATAAAATCAACAAGATAGATTCCGCCAATTTAAAAGTGTACATGCAAAGGTTATTATAAAAACTTTGAATCTGCCAAAATATTTCATATACCTTATTCAATGAAAATTGTGAAATTTTAAACTCGCGAAATTACCTGCTATACTTAGCACTATAGTTACCTGTAGGGTCGTCATTTTCACTAACATTATCTGGAATTTCTGGATCATTTTCTGATTTAACAGGAGCAGGTTTTTCTACTTTCTCTTTAACTTCTTTCACTTCCTTTACTTCCTTCACTTCTTTCACATCTTTGACTTCTTTCTCCGTTGTTTTGTCTTTCTTTTCTTCTTCCGAGTAATATTCATCTTCTGATATATTAGCTAACTGTTCATCCATTTCTTTGTATTCAACCTAAAATCAAATTCACAAACATACAAAACCAACTAAAAATGTATTATTATCATTATATAGATCTTATATAACATTTTTGGTTCAAATTTCTCTGCACCAGATTCCCATTTCGATTAATGTCTCTTTAGTAGGGCTCAGGGTCAAAATATTTGAAAGTTCTAAGCTTATTAGTTATTACAAACATTAATACCAATTATTTGTAAACATCAAAATTTTGAAAAAGAGACATTCATATCACATCTTCTTTTGTCTACAGGTAATGGCATGCAAATACAATACACCTTATCGCTATTTGTCCACCATTGCAGGATATCACACAGGTTCCCGTATTAATTTGACATCATAAAACAAAATATCTGACGACACAATGAAAAAGTGATTGTGTATGACGTCAAAAGTTCAAGCGGCCGGGTTAGCAATGAGGTGTATTACAAGCGCCAGGATATTCAATCATTGTAAACAGTGAACACCTGTTGAAAACTGAAGATGGTCATTGATTTCCTTTAATCTTCAATCAATATGCATAAACCATGCAAACATAATTCTTGTCGCTTCTTGTCGCTATTTAGTGAGACCGGTGGTATACCAGTATTGCGATCACAAACTACAGGAAAGTTTTCTAAACTGTTGACATACATGGGCAGGCCTGCTACAAATGATTCCCACAACAAATGAAGGGGTATTATAAAAGATATATGTAAGTTGTCACAAACATCCCTAATCGACCCTAAACTAAGCTTAACACAAAATTAAAGGGAGATAATTTGACAGTTTGAGCTGATATCTGCATCCAGTTAAGTCTTCAGTTCAGTACCTGCTCAATAACTGTTACTCAAGTTTCATTATTGTTTCAATGATTATTTTTGAATTTGTGACAAAGATGTCCTAAATAAGATTCACTACGGTCGGCAAGACCTGAGCGGCTACATGGGGATATGTTTTGCCGTTTTGGTCGCATCGTTGCTGTTGTATAATTTACAAAGTATCCTATGCCGGCTGGAAATGATAGACAATTACTTTTGCTTTTTTTCGTCTACTTGCTCTTCTGCTATTGTCGCTGTCTTCGTCTTCTTCTGTGTTCAATGATTTCTTTTTATCATCCATATCCCAAATGAGAGTAGATAAAAAAAAAATGCTACAAACACAAACAACAAAGAATCGGAACCGGAAATGAAAATTTGCGTTCTGATAAATAACGTAGCTGACAGTTGCGTTCTAAAAAAATAGGGTTACACTAATGACTGGACCGAATGACAGGACCGAATGACAGGACCAAATGAAAAATGCTAATAACTTTTTCATTTCTCAAAGGATTGATCTCAAATTTGAAATATAATAAGATTTTATCATTTGATAAATAGATTTAAGAAAAAAATTAAAAAGTTTTGTAAGAAACTTTAGAAAATGTGACATGACCAACTTTGATAATGACAGGACCACCATCGAGAATGACAGGACCAAATCAAAATGCTAATAACTTTTTTGTTTTTCAAAGGATTTATTTCAGATTTGAAATATAAAATGGTATGTCATATTTTGAAACCAAAATGTTATAAAAAATATAGATTTATTTTCGAAAACTTTCGAAAACGTGACATGACCATCGCTGATTGACAGGACCAACCTCGACAATGACTGGACCAGATGAAATTGCTAATTTCTCTTTTATTTCTCAAAATATTTTTCTGAAATTTGATATATAATAAGATTTCATCATTTATCAAATAAATTTAAAAAAAAAATACACAAAAAATATTTAAGTAACTTTAGAAAACGTGACATGACCAACTCTGATAATGACAGGACCAACTTCGACAATAACAGGACCAAATAAAAATGCTAATAACTTTTTTTATTTTTCAAAAGAATTATCTCAGATTTGAAACATAAAATGATATGTCACATTTTGAAACATTTATGTTATAAAAAATAAAGATTTATTTTCAAAAACTTTCAAAATCGTGACATGATCCCATCGCTGACTGACATGACTAACCTCGACAATGATCTGAACAAATGAAATTGCTAATTATTCTTTTATTTCGCAGAATATTTCTCTGAAAATTAAAATATGTGAAGGTTGTACCATTTTATACATAAATATAAGAAAAAGGTATAAAAAGCTTGCTGAAATGTGACCTGGTTAACGTTGTCAATAACAGGACAATCCTCGACAATTAATGATAGGACCAAATAAAAATGCTAATTATGCATAACATTTGTCAGAATATTCCCCTCAAATTTGAAATAATGACAATTAAGACCATTTTGCACATCATATAAGAAAAATATAGGGAAAAAAACGTATTGAAAGCTTGCGGTTGTGTGACCTGACCAACATTGGCTATGATCTGGCCAATGATTTTACTGAAATTGTTCAATTCTGATCCATAATTAGTAAGATATATCTAATAAATTCAGGAAAATATATTCTATGGTGGTTAAAATTCTTGACCTAGCTACTAAACATGCTAAACGTATGTTAGCAGAGAGTCTCAGGACATGCAGAGTCACAGGACAAAAAGACACGAATGATCACTATATTTAAGAATGAGATCTTGGAATATTTATATGTAATCACATATAATCATTTTATAGTTTAAGAGATTGTTCATTAAACTATAGATTAATTAAGATTTATTGAATTGTCATCATAATATTTCTTGACTTCATGAAGCCCAATTTAAGCCACTTTGAAAAGGTATCAAACCTTTTAAAGTAGTCCGTGAAAATGTTTGATTCAGTATATTTTATGAAAATATTTGAAACTACCAAGAAATCATGCATGCAAGGGTCGGGTATACTTCAAGAAATTTGTATTTGTTTATCTATTATGAGGGGGGGAACTATCAAGATATACCCTGCATATACTCAAGCATACATGGAAATAATTATTCAATGTTCTGAAAATATTTAATAAAACAACGACATGAACTATTATGTGATTTTAATTACTGTCATCACAATCTTTATTGGATTTATCATTTTATTTATGGCTTATGTCACACCTTTTGTTTGTTACCTTATAATTGTTTTCAGACGTGTCAGATTATGTCCGGTAATTAATATACAAAATAATCTGAATGAATGAATGAATGAATGAATGATCAGGCTTTATTCTCAACCCAAATACATAGTTAAAGAGTTAAGATATAGCATGTGTGAAATATCAATTAACATGATAAATATTTACACCAAAGATAAATAAAGTTAGCTTTTCCCCTTATTTTCTAAAAACTTATAAATCATTCAATCTAATTGATGTGTGTTTTTTTAATTATTATTATTAATTTCAACCAGGATTTCTATAGTAGCAACTATGGTCATTTCACGTTTTCGCAATAAAAAAGTCTAGATTTTTTTTCTTTAATTGATGTTTTAAAAGATGAGATCAAATTTTATTTTAAATCTGACATAATTCCTTTTCAAAATTAAAAAGTGAATAGCATTTTTATTTGGTCCTGTCCTTGTCAAGGTTTGTCCTGTCATTGTCAGTGTTGGTCAGGTCACATTACAGCAAGCTTTTAATATTTTTTTCCCTATATTATTCCTATTTTTATGTATAAAATGGTTAAATCTGACTATATCTCAAATTTCAGAAAAATATTTGTTAGAAATAAAAAGTAATTAGCAATTTCATCTGGTCCTGTCATTGTCCAGGTTGGTCCTGTCAGTCAGCGATGGTCATGTCACGTTTAAACTTTCTATATTTTTTATAACATTTATTTTTCAAAATATGACATATTATTTTATATTTCAAATCTGAGAGAATTCCTTTGAAAAATAAAAAAAAGTTATTAGCATTTTTATTTTGTCTTGTCATTGTCGATGTTGGTCATGTCATTATCAGAGTTGGTCATGTCACGTTTTCTAAAGTTTCTTACAATTTTTTTTATTTTTTTTCTTAAATCTATTTATCAAATGATGAAATCTTATTATATATCAAATTTCAGAAAAATATTTTGAGAAATAAAAGAGAAATTAGCAATTTCATCTGGTCCAGTCATTGTCGAGGTTGGTCCTGTCAATCAGCGATGGTCATGTCACGTTTTCGAAAGTTTTCGAAAATAAATCTATATTTTTTATAACATTTTGGTTTCAAAATATGACATACCATTTTATATTTCAAATCTGAAATAAATCCTTTGAAAAACAAAAAAGTTATTAGCATTTTGATTTGGTCCTGTCATTCTCGATGGTGGTCCTGTCATTATCAAAGTTGGTCATGTCACATTTTCTAAAGTTTCTTACAAAACTTTTTAATTTTTTTCTTAAATCTATTTATCAAATGATAAAATCTTATTATATTTCAAATTTGAGATCAATCCTTTGAGAAATGAAAAAGTTATTAGCATTTTTCATTTGGTCCTGTCATTCGGTCCTGTCATTCGGTCCAGTCATTAGTGTAACCCAAAAAAATAGGGTAATATCTCTGTAAAGTAATTGTTCGGTACGTGATGAACAATTTTAAATAATTCTAAACAATTCTTTATAAATATCCACATAAATTTATTTTGAAACATTTACCAGGCATGCGCCGGAAAGTAAGCATCAGTACGTTGATGGTTTTCTGTAACAAAAGAAGAAGTAGAAAGAAGAACAAAATAATTAATCCGTTTTGTGGACCATCTATTTAAAAAATGAAAAAAACGGAATGTTTAAAAGATTATAAGGGACTCAGTTGTCATTCATAATGGCTGAAAACGGGGGAGGAAAATAAGGGGGTTAAAGTTTTAGGGCTTGGAAAAGGAGGATGTCCAGTTTTTCATTACTACATATGGAGGGGGGGCATCATGTACAAGAATTCGTTCGGTCTTTAATGCGCATGCGCTACTAATTGTCCAATACAGCGATTACTTTTACTATAGATTTGAATGGGCAAATAGTTTTTATACCCGTATTACTTTATGTTAACATTTGAATTTCTTCTTCGCGTGGTTTTCTTTAAGGTTTGAACTGTTTAATGATGTAAATTTTATGAAAATATGATATTTTAAACATCCGTCACTTTTGATTTAAAATTTGCTACCATAAATAGCAAAGTAGCCCTGTTAATGTATACAGAGAAGGCATTGTTTTGCGAACCCCTGACATCTATTTGCTTCAATAACAAATAGTATTCGTTATTTTATTATTTTCGCGTGGATATTTTAATAATCTCCAAAGACAGGGAAATCAAATGGTATTTTTGTCTAAAAATTAACTTTTGTAATTCTCCCGTCTTTTTATAGTTGAAAATTAAAAATTGCCATGGAAAAGAGAATTTTACACGCTTGGATACGAAGTCATCGGAAAAAGACTTATACTTTTATGAATTAATATGATTATATATCTTTTAAGATTGTGATATACAATATGATTTTGAAGATATACATGTTTACTCTACATGTGACATTAAAGTAGAAATACTTGCAATACACAAGGTATACGTTTTTGTGTATTTTCCCCTTTTCAATCATGATAGGGGATAAAGTAAACAAAGCAATCATTATGTTTAAAAGTGAACTTCCGGAAAACAATAAACAATCTCAATATATTTTTCATTACAATGACAAAAATAAATTTGCTGGAAGCTTCCGAGAAAAGACTGGTGTAACGGATGCATGTCGAAATTAAAATCTTCCTGCGGATTTTAATTGAATAAAATAATAAGCTTCATCGTTATTGCATATATCGTGACCATCCATAAACATCAATTGGATAAGGTTCTTTGGTTGCACCAGTTATATTTTTAACAGACAAAATGGCTATGATTTTTTAAATTATTAAAATTTCAATGATTATTATTTCATAATTTTTCCATAACCGTAAGCTTACTAACTACAGTGACATATACTACAATTTCGTCCCTCTTCTTTTAGCTACATGTATTTTGGTAAATACATATATTCCTTTAGAAATAAAAATTATTATGAAATAATCATTAAATCGAATATGAAAATAAATTTAAA
The DNA here is from genome assembly GCF_963676685.1 of Mytilus edulis. Taxonomy (NCBI): domain Eukaryota; kingdom Metazoa; phylum Mollusca; class Bivalvia; order Mytilida; family Mytilidae; genus Mytilus; species Mytilus edulis. The sequence goes on along the minus strand of NC_092353.1, from coordinate 67,922,054 downwards.
AAATATTCAAAACTGTAATATATTTGGAAAAGTTTAATTCTTAAAAATCACACAATGGATTGTTACTTGAATACACAACGACTAAAATCAGCAAATCTCGCAGCATGGAGGTTTACATCTATTGACAAAATGTATGTTATGTTAGGTTGACGTTTTTTTCAACTGAGACCAATTGCATGCAATCCCATCAGAAATAATTATGGTTCACTTTTCACCGACATGCATGTTGCTTTGTTTTAACCAAGCTAGTTTTTTAAAATAAATAAGGCCGTTAGTTTTCTCGTTTGAATTGTTTTACATTGTCATTTCGGGGCCTTTTATAGCTGACTATAATTTCCGCAATTGTTTAGCCATGACACAGTCTTTCGAATCAATTTGTACGTGTTTGCTAAATGTAAAATGAAATTAGAAAAAAAAATCCGAATGAAAACTTTTAGATTAATGTATTTATATAACATTGACAATATCACTTAATGATTGTGATGCGTTCAAAGCGTTTTTCTGTATTTACCCTTATCAATATCCAAAGTTATAACACGCCATACAATTAATTGGTTAAAGGTGTCTTCTTAAAACTAAGGAATATATAAAGTATCAGTATGATGACCATAAAATCAGTAGGACATCATCGTTTACGAAGCAGTAACATAAAGGTGTTAATTCTGTTTATTTATGTTTACCTTTTACTATATCTTTACATATAAAACATGTAAAAGATCATAAACTGGAAATAGATATTCAACACAATTTGATTACATAATACTTTTTATTTATTTTTACCTCATGTATCGAAGAAGTGAACTCGATTTTGTTTTAAATCATTCTCTATTTTAAACTTGCAAAATTTAATAGATTTTATAGATGCATTTCGCCATCTTGCTGATCAAAGATGAAAAAAGAAACAAACTTTTCACCAAATTCGTTAATAGTAAGTCCTTCAACCAAGATTCAAGATTTCAAGATTCTTTATTTCTCAAACACCATAAAGTTACAATGGTACAAAGAAGTTCATCAAAAGTTATATAACATATCACAAACACACATGACAAGATGAGATGAAAATATGAAATAAAATAAAATAAACAGTATAGTAGCGAAGAGTGGCGATTAACCAGGAAGACTCACTTGAAAAGTTATGAAAAGTTCAACCAGACATGGCAAAATACAATGTTTTAGGTGGGCAGATTTATTTCTTTTTTTGTTTTTATATTTGTCTTATGAAATCAAATACTTTTTATTTTCTTAACAGAATTTGCATGTTTAGAAAAGTGTTCAAAGATAAGAAAGAATTATGTTACACAATAATTACGCATCTCCTATAATAAAAACTAATTGAAATTATTATATATAAACCGTAATAATCCTAATTTGATTCTAAACTCGGTTTTCTATTAAGATGACAAATTATTATACTATTGGAATTAAGCGAGGACATCGATCATCAAACATTCAAAACACGTTGTGATCCGACATTTAATTATTTATGTACACAAGTTGGCGTGCGAAAATCAACAGCCTCCTCGGAAATACTGATAAACTCGTAACCCGAATAATTCAGTCGTTATATTCCGCTGATCTACGAAGGCTACATTAACGTGTGGGAGAAAATCGGACACGGAAAGGGCTTGAATTATTCGAGTTAATAAACTCGTTTCCCTTTATAAGAAAATTGAGTTACCTCCCCTTTTTTTGTACGAGTTGTCTTTCTTGACCGAACTAATAGTTCAGTATGCGAAATAAATTTGGGGACCCATACAAATTTTGACCGAGAAAAATACTTTTTTTCGACTCACTCCGCTCGGCTTAATCGTTTTGATTCCGGTAATTCTTTAGGTTCCCGATCTGCTTCCAAGATTTTTTTTTATCAAAAGTACTTGGACGGCCCTCATTTTCCGAACGCTGCCACAAAACCAGACTGCTTATACTCTTCAAAGCTCACAATTCTAGAAGAAGAAAAAGGGTGTTTAAGAAGGCAGGGCAGAGATTACATCTAAAACAAATTCAGGGCAACATTGTTCATCCGCCACTGACAGGATAAATTATTCTGCAAGGTTTAAAGTAAATCATGCAAAGAAATGATGATGAAATATTTGTCCGACAGAAAGACCTTGAGAACTGACGGACGGACAGACAGAAATTAGACGAAGCGGCACACAACACTACACAAAACTTAATTATTTTCGAAAAGGGAACACAGAATAACAGAGGGATATTATCATATTTTGCAGATTTAAATGGAATAATATTTTTTGACGTACCAAATGATATAATTATGTGAATATATTCAACAAGATAAAATGTTTTCCTAATTTGAAAGAACATCACTCAACATTTACACTTTAGGCGTATATCTTGAATTCCACAGATTATCTTTGTATAAACCGAACTGAAACTAACAATCTAATTAAAATATAGATCTCTGATTTCGTTATACAGATATGCAGTATAATGAAATCAGAGATCTATATTTTAATAAGCAGATTAAAATGCGACTTGATGCATTTCTGGAGAAAGAAAATCAAAACGTATTTTTGTTTATATGGCCAAGAAAAACTTTAAACTGGTAATTTTAACTATATACTGGATTAGTTCTTACCGTGTTGTCAAAAATCTAAACATAACCGTGCAATATCACCTTTCTATCTGCTTCTGTCAATCTTTGAAATTATAGTTTAACATGCACCTCTTTGAGAACATCGTCCTCGGGAATTCTACGAAAATATCAATTGTAAAAATTGTAAAACGCAAGAGTTAATTCAGACGATTACAAAACATATAACATTTGCATATTAGACATTTGTTTAAATTTCAACTAATATAGCTTTCACAGAGTTGTTTATAAATTCAAAAAAGGTCCGTTGATTAATTCTGATCGTTAGCGTTAAGTTTTAATTCAGGTTTCTCCTACCTGTAGACGTTTGTGGAGTTCTCCTACACCATGGTCATTAATATCTATTATATGTACTAAGATGCAAAGACGTAGCTGCAATTGTTTGTAAAATACAGTGACTATTAATAAGATTGAAAATTAGATATATAATACACCTTTCTTGGCAGGAAATGCAATTAACACTTTTTTATTAAAACAAATTGAAAAAATGCATGATTTTCCACAGAAGGAGTACCAACAACCTTCCGATATACTATATTCCGAAAAGGTACATAGGTGTTGTCGAACAGAACATTTAAAGCTTTAATAATTTAACCACAGCTGCAGTATATCTAGTATATTTACCTTTTTTACTACAGATAAATGTTTTATTTGAGTTGTACATTAAAGATGTCTGAAATATAAAATCTGTATCAACCAATTATAGTGCAGTGCACTTAAGCATGGTCAACTTTGTGAATTAAGCTATAAACATAATAGCGGTGCAGATCAATAATCCATCGATATTCAAAGTTCTCACAAATGTTCAAAATTACAAATAACCTGGATTTCAAATTCAAATTTCTTTTTTTTTTATTTTCATTCATTAGTCTATAAAGTAGATCATGTATCTAACATAGAATGCAGAAATACCCTTATCCTAAATAGTTTGAACTGTTATATATTTGTTGTCAATGTACAACAAACTTCAGTGCAGACTATAGTGAGACTTTGAAGTGCATGTAAGACGTTCTTTTATATTTACACTTTTGTATACTATTATCAACACATATATCACTACTCATGTTACTTGACCAAAACTTATAAACCTCCAGGATTGTTGTGCTGAATTTTGTGAATTTTTATACGACTACGAAGCTACAAAAGGGTGATGTTTTTTAGTTGCTGTCCTTTTGAAATATATCTCTAACATATCGCTTAACTTTTTCTTTTACCTTGAAACAATAAACAATCTAACAGCTGCAGTATACATATCTAGTATATTTACCACTTTTATTACAGATACATTGTAAATGCTTTACTTGAGTTGTACTAAATTTATATGAAGAATTGAAAGCTGTGTCCTTTTGAATTTTCAGAGACTTTCTAGTCAATCTAAGCACGTACGTTCATTCAAAAAAAGACTATGAGAAAATTAATTTACAATCTATACAGGTAAACCTCTTTCAAAAGAAATGTTTTGGTGAATTGATAGGACGAAGCAGCAATGACTAATATAAAATTATTCATGAAACAAAGAAAATCACTCAACATCATATATTCTTATTTTGTTTATGTTTTGCAGTCTCATTGACAAGTCACATATCTCGTTTTTTCTTTTACTTTCACTTTGTAACATTTATTGAAATGACGATATTTTTGAAAAATCAAAGTTCTTTGTTAAAATTGACCTGCATCAAGATATGCTTTCGGAAAAAAACGACTGTCATTGATCACTTAACAAGCAACCATTTAACTTCTATAGTGGGAAAGGGGAATGTAATGTTGTTGTTTTTTTGTCTGATTCAGAAATTTTGTTTCATTCCCCCCACCATTTCTTTACGCTTTCAATACTATGATTTTTTTTCTAGATTTATTGTTGTTTTTGTCATCTGCTTGACGATAATATTTGTTTTCATCAAATTTGAGATCAGATAATATTAAAAAAAACAACACCCTCTCTCCCCCTCTTGAAGTTAAACGGTCATTCCCTCAAGGAATTAGATCTCCATAATATATTTTCACAGTTAAATTTTTACATTTAATATGATTTTAAGGAAAATCAACATTTGATACTGAATGTACTATAATCTATAAAACATGTAAAAAGCATTTATGGTTAAGAGTATGGGTATATTTAAAAAAAAACACATATCTAAATGCAATCTAATTAAAATATTGATCTCTGATTACGTTACACTACATATTTATATTCAGCGGGAATGTTCAAGTTGAGCTTTCATGTGATCACATTGCGCAGAGCCCATTAACATGATCAGCATTGATGACTTAAGTTATAACGGTGCAGATCGATGACGCCACCGATATTCAAAGTTCACATAAATGGTCAAAATTACAAATAACCTGGATTTTCAATTTTGATTTCTGAGTTATTCACGGTGGGTATGGTTGTCCTGCGAGAGAACGTTCTGTGCTGGTGATTCGGTCCTGACGGGTGCTGGTGATCAATGAAAAAATGTAAACAAAGACGAAAATGATGATTTTTGACGTTTTCACTCATAAAAAATGGAAGAAAACAGTTGAGATTTTTCAATTTTGTTTCTTAGTGGTTCATATGTAAACTATTAAACAGTTGACCCTCTAAACTGTTTCAGTAAGCGTAACCCAAAAATGCTCATTTTCAGAAAATCTAGAACTGAAAAAATAAAACAAAAATACTCATAAAGTCCGCTTTCTATACCGCAATCCACACGACAAAACTATTTTGTGAAAAAACATTGCAATTTATTAAAATTTAGCATTTTCTCAATTTCTTCATGTCCTGATACTGTGCTGGTGGGTCCTGTCATTGTGCTGGTGGGTCCTGATACGGTGCTGGTGATTTTGGATAAGAAGTTGGTCATATTTGAAACAAATGTTACAAAATCAATAAAATTGGGCAGATAATTATTGTCAATAGGATCTACGACTCCTATTTTAGCTCTTGTGCATCCATTGTGCTGTTTAATATGTGTTTTCAAATGATCGTAACTTGTATTCAATAATAACCTAAAAGGGCAACACCTTTCGTCCAATATCAGATAACAATATATAGTATCTATGATAAGAATAGTTTTATTAAGATATTAAATGCCCCTTACATTGATGCTTCAACAATGATCAAAGCCCATGCCGCATAGACATGTTTGTTAGCGCTCCGCATACCCCTTCCCACTTCCACCCAACCAACCCTCCTCATTTCCTCCTTCATTGTTACACTGGTGTACCAACACAACAATTTATCACATAAAATGATAACACAAAGACGCACATTATTGAACAACGAATGCTCGCAGGTACTGAAAGCTAGTTCAAAGCCGCATTTTCAACTAATAGATAAACCATGTTCTTACCAGCACACTTGGTACAATTAAAAACCTGATAATAAATTGTTTAAATAAGGCCTTCAAAAATAGTGGAATAAATTACTTTTGGAGTGTCAAGAACTCGTTGTAAGTACTTGATAAATTGCATGCTTATATTGGTGATTTTGAATCTGTTCAAAGTTTTGATTTTTCTACCCTGTATACCACATTGCCTCACATTCTCATTAAGAAAAAAATCACACACCTAATTAAATGGGCATTCAAAAAATCAGAATGTGAATATATATGTTCAAACTCTTTTAGGTCATTTTTTAGTAGCAATAAACAAAAAAACAAAATATCTTCTTTGTCCACCAACCTCAAAAGAAGTAGAAAGCTTAGGGTCCTATTTTAAACAGACATTAGAACTGAGGACAGGGGACTCTTGATTTATTTATAAAATATATTTATATATCATATAGATAGATTGTTTTGCTTTTTTGCTTTTTTTGTTTTCATGGTTTTGTTTGTTAAATGTATTTTGTGTATGTTTATATTATTTGTCACAAACTTATTGTTCAGAGTTTATATGACAATAAATATTTGAATTTGAATTTGAATATGTTAATTGGACATGCTTTGATACTATATATGCCCTTGAATTTTTACTAGATAACATTTTTGTTCGCTTTGGGAATTCCGTATATCGTCAGATTATCGGAATTCCAATGGGGACTAACTGTGCACCACTTATTGCGGACCTGTTTTTGTATTGTTATGAGTTACAATTTATGACAAAAATAAGCAAAGACCCATCGAAACAACATCTGATAAACAAATTTAATAATACTTTTAGATATTTGGATGATATTTTGGCTCTCAATAATGACGACTTCAGTATGTATATTCATGAAATTTATCCTGTTGAACTTACTTTAAATAAAGCTAATACTAACAATGACCACTGCCCTTTTCTCGATCTTGATATCTATATCACTAATGGAAAGCTGAATACTAATATTTATGATAAAAGGGATGATTTTTCATTTCCTATCGTTAATTATCCGTTTTTAGATGGTGACGTTCCCTTGTCACCATCTTACGGTGTTTATATATCTCAACTTGTACGATTCGCTCGTGTATGTAACAATGTTTTAGATTTTAACGAGAGAAATTTATGTATTACTGAAAAATTATTACACCAGGGTTTTCGATATCACAAACTAGTCAAAACATTTACTAAATTTTATCATCGGTATAAAGACATCATTCGTAAATATAGCTCAACATGCAGACTTCTAATACGTTCAGGTATTTCACATCCAATTTTTTTTATGGAAATATTCTTTATAAAGCACAAAGGTGTCAGTATTCACCTCAGAAACTTACAAAACCTTTGAATAGACTTCTTAAGAAGGGATATAATTACGATACTGTTGTCAAGTCATTAAAGATTGCATATTTTGGCGTTAATATTGAGTCACTGATAAGGTCTATGCATCGGAACTAAACACATTTATTCTAAAAACAGTTGTTGGCATGACACGGGTTATGTTCTTCTCATATATGTTACTAGTATGATGGTATGATACTAAACCCCTAACGGGAAGGATTGTGTCTGATGTTCATATGATGTAATCATAATCTTTCAGTCAGTTTAATTGAAGTCTGGAGCTGGCATGTCAGTTAACTGCTAGTAGTCTGTTGTTATTTATGTATTATTGTCATTTTGTTTATTTTCTTTGGTTACATCTTCTGACATCAGACTCGGACTTCTCTTGAACTGAATTTTAATGTGCGTATTGTTATGCGTTTACTTTTCTACATTGGTTAGAGGTATAGGGGGAGTGTTGAGATCTCACAAACATGTTTAACCCCGCCGCATTTTTGCGCCTGTCCCAAGTCAGGAGCCTCTGGCCTTTGTTAGTCTTGTATTATTTTAATTTTAGTTTCTTGTGTACAATTTGGAAATTAGTATGGCGTTCATTATCACTGGACTAGTATATATTTGTTTAGGAGCCAGCTGAAGGACGCCTCCGGGTGCGGGAATTTCTCGCTACATTGAAGACCTGTTGGTGACCCTCTGTTGTTGTTTTTTATATGGTCGGGTTGTTGTCTCTTTGACACATTCCCCATTTCCATTCTCAATTTTATCTCATATACAAAAATCCCAATCGTGTCGATTAAAAAAGTCTCAAAACTTAAGTTCACATTTTAATGTTTGATGAAGCAGAACTTTAAAAGTGTGCAGTGAATCTTGTGCTCACAACATTTATTGTCATAATTATGTTTACATAAGACTTATAAAGGAATAAAGAAGGTACCAAGAAATATTTTACAGTTCAATTTAATGATCATGAATGGAAGGAAATGGTACGGAAGTTTACATAGGACAAAAAGAAATTGATAGTATTTTTTGGCGAAAGACTTAAACGCTTCTTTGCATTATATAGTACAGCTCTTCTATAATAGCATGCAAAAAAAAACTTTGATTGACTTGCTTGCTATGTTTGCTTGGATGTTTTCAAACAATAGGTAGGCGGAGTTTCAATACATACTGGGATTTGATTGGACAAATACAAACTGACAGGAATTGAAGTTAATGTTTATTGTCCAAACAAATTCTAGTATATAGTAAACAGACTACTTACCTGTCGTTTACAAACATCCAAACAATCATAGCAAGCAATTTGATCAATGGTTTGCTTTGCATATATTTAAAGAAGAGCTGTAAATTCTAAAAAAAAAATTCTTGTTGTCGTAGATGGTTAAATCCTCAACAAAATCACAATAACTTTGTTGGAACGAATAAAGGTTTTAAATCAAATTTTCGTGGACTTTTTAGCTTCCACCCTGACGAGGCATGTTAGCTGTTCGTATGTTGTTGCACCTGACGCACGGAAACTTTCACATTTCCATCTTCTTTTCTGAAATGTTTTACCCAACTCATACTTGACAGGATTGTTATCCTAGTAAAGGTGTAACCAATGAATTGAACACAAGTTAAAAATTCCACAATACTATATAATTCATTTTATGTGTCAATTTGTTCGAAAAAAGTCGAAAAGAAGAGAATTTTTTTAGTGTCATGATTATCTGTCGCTTTCTATATCTATGTTTAGCATTTATTTCAGATGACATGGACTCCTTACCCTGGTAACCCTGTTGCTACTGCTGGACCCAGTTTCGTTATCTGATCTGAATTTTCTAAAATGTGCAAGGTAGATAGACATTGGCCTTTTGATTTTTTTTACTCGGTAATTTTTGCCCTAATTGCTTGAACTTTTGCAATATTAAAGCCGATTTCAATGAGTGTGTAGACAAAGGGAATATCTTTGGTTATCTTGCTTGCTGAACAGAAAAGTCATTGTTAGGTTATGTAAACTACCCTACTTTAAGAGTAGACTTGTCCGACAAATGACACATCTTTCTGTCTGTGGGACCAGGCTACTTCGAAAGGAGGGTAGTATACCTTACATTACAATGACTTCACGGTTTAGCTAACAAGCAAGCTAACCAAAGATATTACCTTTGCCTACATACTCAATGGAATCGGCTGTAACTAAAAACTCGAATACATTTTAACAGACTGTGGTCATGTTTGTTGATGAATATTGTTTTTCCTAGATTCACTCTTGAAAAATCATTTGGTAACATTTGGTCGAGTAATTTCAGAAAAGATCTTTTTGTAATTGCGGACGCCAAGACAATACATGAACCTCACACGACCCCTCGACAAAGGTGAGCTTATATATGATCTTATAGCCATTAGGGTTGATAACCAGTTGAAATTAAGCCAGTTTTTTGTGTGTGTAGATTTGTATTGTTTTAAACTGTTATGGCCTTTTAAAGTTAAATGTAGGTGTTAAATCTAAGAATTTCTTTTTTAAACTTATATACTTGTTTTATACTCAATTGGTAGTATGAAGCTACGAGATATTTTAATTTTTGAAATTGACATATTCTAGTCTGCCCTTTCATAAAATAGTGAATTTTTTTTAGTGTTCTATCAAACTTTCGAAAAAAAATACCCGATAACCGTTCATACAAAAAAATTATGTTGAAAAAATCTTACAGATACAGCAAGTGATTCTTAATAGCTATATATAAGATACATTTTTCTTTTAAAATACAACTTTTAAATCTTACGGGAAACTATTCCAAGCTTAAAACTTCACTGCAACCTCGCTCTAACTTATCCCCCCCAAAAAAAAAATGCAAACAAAGAAACCCGCAATACTATTGTCATTCTTATAGTCAGCACTAAATTGTTCACAAACAAATGTGTTTTAAGCTGCTAAAGACATATGATTCAAACGCTCAGAAAGTCCTTTGTTCTATATTTTTGCTCTCCATTTTTATGCAAAACCTTTTACATTTTTATTTTATGGGTTATTGTTGAAGGTTGTACGATGACGTATGGTTGTTAACACATACTTCTTTTGCTTTCGTATGGAAATTTGCTCGTTGACAACAAACATACCACATCATCTACTTTATATAAGTATTGTATAAATTACAACGTATTTTGGTGATCTTGCAAAATGATCGTAATCCCGAAAATCGTAAACATATTTTCTTATCTTAAAAGGGGGCAAGAAGGGTTCCATTAAGAGGCCAATAAATAAGATAACAGTTAATTTAAAAAAAAATAAAAAAATACGGGTATTTTTTCTCTCATAATAACAGTAAACAGATTCACAACAATGTCAATTTCAAGAAAGCAGACAACAGATAATTAGTCAATAACAGTACAGCATCAATGATCTTGAATATATATGCCACTTTTAATTAAAATATAAAGGCACAGAACCAGGACATAGGAGCACAGAATCAGGACCGTTTTTCTTATCACCAGCACAGCGTCAGGACAATTCCGTTTAACGAACTTGCACGACTTTTGCAATGTAATATTGTTGCAATATACTTTGCATGGTACTTATGAAGCATCAGAGAAAAATTAAGCAACAAAACAGTCGTTTTATTGCCGTTCTGATACAATGTAAACAAACCCACCAGCACAGAATCAGGACCCACCAGCACCTGACAGGACCAAATCACCAGCACAGAACGTTCTCTCGCAGGACAACCATACCCACCGTGGTTATTGTTCCTTTGTCTATCATGTACTTGAGATTGTGTAAAGCATGTATCTGCCATATTCGGCGGAAATACCCTCATCTTTAAATAGCGGGGATTTTCATTTGAGTAACTATGTATAATGAACTTCAGTATTTTGAACAGGTCGGGACCACTACCTTACATGGAAATGCATAAATTAGCATACTTATGTTCTCTCACATGTAATTGTCTATTTACATGTGACGCAATTTATTTTTACCTAGGTTTTTGACCAATCCACTAAATGAGTAACAATGCACGATGGACTAGCTACTACGTGTTTACAATCAACCGAGAACACGTGTTATTTACTGAAATACAACACATTTTTTCGTGCTATGCGGGATCACAATTTCGCTTAGTTTTTCATTTTGTGTATCCTCATTTATAGTTCGTGATACAAAGTATTCCTTCCATGCTCAGATTAACGAAGAGTTGTTTCTATGCGAAGAAAAAAGGGTTTGATTTACCCGATATATATAGCCATTAATATCTTTGATGATGGCACGGAGAATCATGTATTCGTCCACCAGACAGCAACGAAACAACAGCGAAAACACAATTACCCATGAGACAAACTTACTAGTGTAAAGTAAGCCGTCGATAACAGCCGGTACGGGGCGCCCAATGGGACTCTTGTGGTTTTGTACAAAATTCAATTATGTCATAACAAAACCATTTTTGTCTTACAAAACTATGTGATACAGGGGCCGGTAACAAGAAGCATTCTTATGTCTTACGAACATCTAAAGAGTGTCTTAAGATTTAAGAGTGTAACAAGACCCAACCTCAGACCTATCTTAGAATGATTGACAGCAGTTAATGTTTTGAAAAAATGCATGATTCTTAGGTATAACTTAAAGCGATCTTACTAATTCCGGTAACACGAAATCATTCTTAAATTTTGGTCAGTTATTAAGTGTTCTTAAAACAAACTTAGCAACTTAGGGGTGTACCAAGAACAATTCGCAACAGCTTCTCTTGATATTTTTTTATAAGAGTGGTCCCGACTACTCTTAGCTGCACATTCACTTGTTAATCTAACAAGTTGCTTTTTGAAAAAAAGACAAAACGTGAATCTTGGAACTTTTTATTCTAATAATTAAAACAACTAAATAAGAAATTATATATAAGCGTTATCTTGGCCATGTGTGTAGAGGATACTATTTTCTATAAATCATAACAATTTTGGCATGTTGAGAGAAGTGTTAAATAAAAGGCTTAAGCAAGGAGAAAAAAAGATGTTGTAAGACGTATATATATATATATATATATATATGTATATATATATATAATTTCTTCAGGAATGATAAAAATTCAAAACATGGGGGACACATGAACCTTCTTTCAAAAATTCATAAAATTAATCTAGAAATAAGAAATGAGGCATTGCTGACCAGCTAGCAGAACACATTGATGTTTGGTACCGACAAATCATCAATAAGTGTAACTCACCCGCGAGAGATACTGACTTGATCTAATTATAAATTTTAAACCATTATTGAAGAGGCATAACTTTATTGCCCCCACTGCACTGACTCTGTCCACTATTGTGCCCAACAACTTTTTCTTCCTGACCTCTCGTTTTTTACTGTATCTGCGAGTTTTCACAGGAAGAAGATTTTATTCTTTTCAACCTCGTCAACTAATAACTTATACTTATCAGAATTAAAGTTTGGTTTCATTGGCTTAGCGGGCTCTTCCCCCCTTCGATATTTCATTCTGAGCCCTGCTGTTTTGAAAAGTGTTTTATTTACAGCAAAGAGAAAATTGTGATTTTTTTTCAATTTTAAACCAAGAGTTCGAAATGGTGATGTTGAAATCATCACTTCTTAAATTTTACGGACGCCGTTATGAGTTTGATGAACGTTATGGAATATCCCTTTCATAGATGATATCGGTTATGTCGTAACTACAACCCCATTCTCATGTCACGAATGTGACCGGTGACATCCCATTAGTCCGACAACCATTATTCCGACAGCCCATTACTCCGACAGCCCATTATTCCGACAGCCCATTACTCCGACAGCCCACTTTTCCGACAGCCCATTACTTCGACAGCCCATTATTCCGACAATGCATCTATCTTAAGTTTATAGGTACATTTTCTATTAAAAAGACCAACTCCGTTCTCTATAATATTTGTGGTTGTACGTTTTGATTCCGATTCTTCTTCTCATGCGGGATATTTGTCTCAGTATATTGGTACACATGCGTTTTGCAACTGCTCAGTCCTGACCCTCGTCCCTCTTTCGTTTAAGGTTTTTTTTTTTTGCTTTATCTATCTTCATTTCACTAGATCTTCGGATTCCCCCTTTCGCGCATCAGGGGAGTGAGGTTTAACCACTATTAACTACATAAATAAATATATCAGAGTTGGACAACACTACCCGCCCTCTTTGGTCGCAACACATTCTTCTCCTTGTATGACACTCATCTGAGTTTTATTAAAATTAATTTTGTCGTGACAGTCAAAATGAGGGAAAAAAAGAGACAAATACAAACCAGGTCCTAAAAAAAGATGACAAATAGGACGAAATATGTTTTCCGAAAAGATGAGTAATTCCAGCTTCTACCAAGACACCATATCGTGCGATTTTATGAATATCATTTTCGGGAATGTGAGTCCACGAAATACGGAGACATTCAGCACTTCCAATAACAATCGATCAGACATAGTCTAAGAGTTAACACTCAATATATTTGCAGGGATACCGATTTTATATCCCGAGCTTATTTTAAAATCTAGAAAAAAACATGTCTCTTTTAAAATGGTTGGAGAGGTGCAGGACTGATGAATTACAACATAACTATTTACGAAAAACAAAAATGTCAGACATGAACTAACGAAAACCACTAAACTACCAGCTACTGACTTGGGACAGGCACATTACGCACATGGCAGGGTTAAAAATTAGTTGAAAAGGGCTTAACTTATCAGATCTATACAAAGCACATACACTTTTAACACTTATACATACCGGACGTGGACATTGCTTAACAACCACAAAAATACAAAGTACAGATCTGAGAGTATTCGCAGTTATTGAAAGTTTAAGTTCAAAGCCAATAACAAATATTATGACCTATAGTTGTTGATTTCTGTGTCATTTTGGTCTCTTGTGGAGAGTTGTCTCATTGACAATGATACCACATCTTTTTTTATAAATAACAAATCATGTATCTAAGACAATGTGTGACATTTTTGTCTCGATTGTGTCTTTGTCCAATGATTTCCCTTCTCCTTACAGTGCCGGTTGGATTTGACCATATTGAAGTCACATAACATCCGATATACAGAATAACAAATATAGTCCCTAGTGTTGACAGTGGGTTACTTGCCATTAATTTTCATACCCCTTCCAAATTTATTTCTCCATGTTTAATGCCTCAAATTGCAAGTAGGGGGGTGAAATTACACTGTAAAAAAACTTGGGTCCAGAATTTTAAAGGAAAGTGGTGATTTGGTCCAGGTGAAAAAGGTTGAAAAATAGCACTTCGGAAGCTGTCAAAAGATTTCAAGACGCCCTAAAGATAAAATTGTCCATATTTTGAGTTAGAGACGATGAAGTTTTCTATAATTTTGATATAATTTGTCCCAAAAGTAGTACACCACACTGTAAAAGTTTCTTTGAGAAAGCGCAGATGGGATTTTTTTTATTTTCATTTATGTTCTAAAAGAAATGCACTACGAAATAATTGTGGTCTCGGACCATATGCTGACCCAGCCGAATTGGTTTGAATAGTTTGATGAGAATCTGTACAAATAATTCCCTGTTTAACGTAATTCGAATTCTGCATATACACACGTAATTTAAATTCTGTATAGTGTGTACTTTTTTTTTACGGAATTCGAAGTCTATCCAACTTAAACACAAACAAAATAGTTTTGTGTATCCGTTGTTTTTTTTTTTTTTTTTAATTCTGTAAATAGTACTGAACACATATTAAACGATTTCTGTATATACGGAAAGGCGAGAAAATTATTACACTAATTGTAATTCGTATAGCTGTGATGTCAGAACTTGGTAGATTTCCTTATTTTGCGATTAATGTTCATAGACTAGTAGGTTTGAAAGATGGAATACTATATATGATGCCTACAAGTGTAATAAACAGTTATATTTTTTTTATGGTCAATACATGTTTTTTCCAGCATTGAATTTCTACAAAAAGAATTCAATTAACTTATTTGAATCAAAAACTTAGTACATTATGTGTTTTGGTTAAATATTAAAAAAAGTTTCAAACAATGAACACTGACAAAGGCAAACTTGACACTTGTTTTTCATTTAAAGAATGTTAGATATCATTGATTTCAAGAAAAGGCAGTGCATATGTTAATCAAGAATAGTGCTCACGTTAGGAATTGAAAAATGCCAGATACTCAAAATACCGTATTGTAAGGTCTGAGCGGTACTGTTTGAATCGTACAGCTGATAAAGTTGAAGATGAGCTTCATTTTTCAATCAAATGCTCACTTCATAATAATTTGAGGAATGAACTCTTTCAACTTTTAACACTTGTCAGAACCGTATGAAAAGTTAGATAAACATGATAAATCTTTGAGATTTGTTTTGATCTTAACACAAGAAAACTTTACTATTATGGGGGAAAATTATGATTTTATTGTTAGTTCGCTTGACTTGTAGAACAGGTCTTGATACTGTTATTTGATAGCAATGTGTTAGTATTGTAATGTCTAAATGTTGACCATTTCAATATACCGCCGCATCGAAAAAAGTGGGGGTATGCTGTTTTACCCCTGTCCGTCCGTCCGTCAGTCAGTCCGTCCGTCAGTTTAGACGTCCGTTCGTCCCATGAATATTTTCGTTGCATCTTTCTCATACACTACATTACAGGGATATTGAAGACCTCAATAACGTGTGATGCTTTTTCAGATTCATCACTCAACAACTTCCTGTTTACCAAAATATTTGGGCGGGGTATCATTGAAGTGAGTAGCTCGCACTTTCACTTATTGTTCTTGATTTATATGCTCTTTATAGACCCTGTAATTTGAAAATAAATATTATAGTCTGTTCTATTCTATATACAGATATCAAATTGAGTATGTAGAAAATATTCCAACTAATTATGTAATATATAAGGAGTAATTTTTTTTTAAATATGTTATAACATATACGTAATTATACAGCCATGCACATTTTATTTTACCCTGATACTTAATAAGTGTCGGACTAATGGGTTGTCGGATAAATGGGCTGTCGGAGCAATGGGTTGTCGGAATATTGGGTTGTCGGACTAATGGGTTGTCGGACCAATGGGCTGTCGGAACAATGGGCTGTCGGAACAATGGGCTGTCGGAATAATGGCGTGTAACATGTGACCTACCGAATTAGACTATTTACCGGCTACGTATAATGAGCAACACGACGGGCGAGCAGGATCCGCTTACCCTTCCGAAGTACCTGAAATCATCCCCTGTTTTTAGCGGGGTTCGTGTTGATGTTTGTGACATTTTTATGTCTATGGTGTCTGTTTTGTTCACGCATAGTAAGTGTTCAATATAATGAAATTTGATAAGACTGCCAAACAATGAGAGGTTTAGCGCTATAAAACCAGGTTCAATCCACCATCTACTGTTGAAAATGCCTGTAACATGTCAGGAATATGATAGTTGTTGTCAATTCGTTTGATGTGCTTTATCATTTGATTTCGCGATTTGATAAGGGACTTTCCATTTTGAATTTTCCTCGGAGTTCAGTATTTTGTGATTTTACTTTTTGTTAGAAGGCTTCAGACCACAATTAATGATGGTCTTCTGTTTTTTTCTTTGAAAAGTTGACTATTTATGTGGTCCTATGAGTTGCCTATATATTGAAATAAGTAAAAAGATGTGGAAAAAAATATTGTTAAAAGTGTAAGTGTAAGTGGCCGAAATGAAAGTAGGATAGAACTTAGCCTTCGTCATTTATTCAAGTTGCAAATCCTACCATTGGCATGTTCATAGCTGGGCTCTCAAAAGAAAAAGCACCGATGGATTGTCCTGGGACAAGAATATTTTAATAGAGTTACAATCACAGGTATTTGGGGCATGGACTCCCCTTTTTTGGACCTCACTAAAAAAAAATTGTTTGGTGTTTTTTTAATTTATTTTCAATTTTCTACAATGTATGAACATATATATCAAGTCTCAACAATCCATTGCTAGTCGATTGCAATAACGTTTTTACTATCCATACGATCCCCAAGTGAAAACAGAAGCTTTTTTCACTTGGGGCTCGTATGGATAGTACAAAAGTTAGCGCAATAGTGGACAGAGTCAGTGCAGTGGGGGCAATAAAGTTATGCCTCTTCAATAATGGTTTAAAATTTATAAACACCAAACAATTTTTTTTTTTTGTGAGGTCCAAAAAAGGGGGGTCCATGCCCCAAATACCTGTGGTTACAATGGTATGTAACCAGTTAAATTTATTTCATTTTTGAAGCGGTGCAATTTTTTTATTCAATTTGACTTTTATTAAAAATGCTTTGTAGCAAAAGGGGATAATTAATATATGAGGTCTGAGGCCAGAATTAGTTTCCTTACGTTAAATGGGAAGTTGATTGTTGTCTGCATTTTATCGCTCGTTAAAACGTTTGTATGATTCATTTCAGGCAATTCTAATTTCTTTGAGAGGAAACCAACACGGAAACGCCGGATAATTATTAAGAACTCGTAACTTGAAAACGATTACGATGCAACTTAAGGGGGAAATAAGACCGATCTACGAGCAACCTGAGGGAGCTTTGATTTACACTCTTTGAATGATCTTAGGATTATCTTATCTTCTCCTTAATTCAATACTTAAGATCTCTCTTAATATAATTTTCTTGTTACCGGCCCCAGACTCGTTTTATGAGAACTTCAATTTTGTGATGACAAAATTCATTTTTGTAGACAAAATTCATTTTTGTAGACAACATTCATTTTTGTCATGACAAAATTCATTTTTGTAGACAAAATTCATTTTTGTCAAAAAGGTATGCAGATATAAACTTATATATTTGATATGGAAATTAAAACACAAAAGTCAATTGTGTGAGACAAGATTCAATTTTGTGAGACAAAATTCAATTTTGTTAATTTTGTCTCACAAAATTCAATTTTGTTAATTTTGTCTCACAAAATTCAATTTTGTCAATTTTGTCTCACAAAAGTCAATTTTGTCTCACAAAAGTCAATTTTGTATGCAAATTTGTTCACAGAATCCAAACTAAACTAATTTGCATACAAAATTGACTTTTGTCGCCCAATTTTCAAATTAGGTAACAAAAGTCAAGTCTGTGTAACAAAAATGAATTTTGTCATGACAAAAGTGACTTTTGTCCACTGAAAGATAATTTTGTATGACAAAATTTTAAATTTGTAGTATGCTACAAATTTTGTTAAACTGAACTCGTTTTTGTTGAACAAAAGTCATTTTTGTCCGTACAAAATTGAATTTCGAGTACAAAACCACAAAAGTCCCATTCGGCGCCCCGTAGCCGGTGCTTATATTCACGAGTGAAGCAATTTCCGTATAGATAATTAAAGGCAAATGTGTGTTCCTTGAATTTTGTGTTCGTAAAAAAGGCGAAGAAATATTTACATACATGGCAGTGTTAACAAAATCTATAAGTATTTATTTTTGTCACATATTTCAGTATATGAGACTTCCAAACTGTTCCCTTTGTTTTGAAGGTATTGAAGTCAGCAACTGTAGTGTTATTTTGTTTTCGTTTTTTAACGGGCTCGGACATTTGCCAAACTGAATAAAATCATTACAGCTGATTTCCTAATGCTTTTAAAGTAAAACTTTGGTTGGCTTGCTTGCTTTGTGTGTATAGTTGTTTATACAAGCTTTGAAATAAGATTAACATCTTTAAACAATATATATAGGCATAGTTTAACTTATATATTTTATATTTGAATTTAATTGGTTGTTATCCTAATATGATTGTACAATATACAAACAAAGCAAGCAAGCTAACCAAAGTTTTGCTCTACATGCAGTAGGAAATAAGCTGTAATGATGTTATCCATATGTTTGTGCGACGAGGAGGAACATTTGATATCTTTTGTGAAAATTGCAGCGTTGGATCTAATATAAAAAAAGAAGATGTGGTATGATTGCAAATGGGACAACTGTCCACAAGAGACCAAAATGACACAGAAATTAACTTTAGGCCCCGATATGACAATGTAAAACAATTCAAACGAGAAAACTAACGGCCTTAATTATATTAAAAAAAACAAATATGTAACACATAAACAAACGACAACCACTGAAATACAAACCTATATACGTTTTTATTTATTAGATAGATTTCTTCTCCTTTTATATATTATATTGGGCCGTTTTTTTTTTTTTTTGTTTTGTTTGTTTTTTGTTTTTTTTTTGGATTGTTTTACACAAGTAATTATTGGGTCATTTATAGCGTACTTTTCGGCATTGAACCTACGACTGCTTACTTTACTAGATTATGTCTTTTTTGGAAAGATGTCTCATTTGGCACTCATACCTCATCTTTTTATTTCTATATACAAAGCACGTTTTAGAATAAAAATAGTAGGTAATATGGCACCCACTGTGATCCAGAGGCTTTAAATATTGGAGATATTTCACATACGTCAACATGACACTGCCGAACGATAGAAAACCTCTGAGGTATATTTTGTGATAAAATTAGCAAGACTTTATCGATGGATGAAGCTATACAAAATGTATTAAGCTATATACCGTACCCGCTCAGTGGCGGATCCAAGGGGGGGGGGGGGGGGTCCGAGGGTTGGACCCCCCTTTTTTTGAACGATCAATGCATTTGAATGGGGAAATGTAGTTGGAACCCCCACTCCCCCCTTTTTGTCCTGGGTAAAGACCCCCCTTTATAAAATGGCTGGATCCGCCTTGCCGCTTTCATAACACTTATTTTTAGCATACTGAATATTATGATGTTCTTACTTTCAGTTCATGTCCTGATAAAAAATGTACACATCCAGTACAGAAAGAAATGTTTCAATGAAAGTTTTCGTGTTTTTCTAGGCAGAAATGATTTTGGAATGACATATTATACAGGTTTAAAAGAGCTCAAAAAAATTAATAGTGGACAGTGGTCATTTCATCTGAAATTTCACTGCTTCAGGTCGTAAAATTATTGCACAGGTACAATGCATAACAATGGAGAAAAACCTGTTCAACCACTTTAACAAGGCGAAAAAGAAAGTCGAATAGTGAAGCTCGTAAACAATACTTAAATTGAAGATTATGTTATATATTTTACAATAATCACATTCGCATAACAAAAAAAACATATATTTTGAGAATCCCAGACACTATATTATAGTTGACAGTTCTTCCACTAATTCCACGTGTTTTCCGGTTGTAGTAAAGTCGTAGTAGACCACAATGCATTGCAGCTCATTGAGTCGATTGGTCAGTTTTTCAAGGCCTTGTGTTTGGGAAATTACTATGCAAATATATTCTGACGTAAAGAAATCTAGAGTTCTCGACCCGTTGAAACGCAAGTAAGACGTTCTTTTATTTTTACACTTTTGTATATTATCCTCAACATAGATATAACTTACTAACCTCCAGGGTTTAATTGAATTTTTGTTGCAAATTATGTGTATTAATTTTTAGACAGCTTTGTTTTATAAGACTACGCAACTGAAAAAGGTTATTTTTTTGGTTGATATCCTTCTTAAATATATCTCTAATATCTCTGAGTCTAATATATCGCTTTATTTTCACTTTTACTTTGTAAAAATTAAAAAAAAATCAACATTTTCAAAAAATGAATAAGTGGTCACCTGTATAAAGATTTATTTCTGAAAATCAAAATAACAATGAGGTCACAGTGAAATTTAATTCATATCATTTTCAAAAAATGATAAAGTGTTTACCTGTATCAAGATTTGTTTCTAGAAAATTTAAATAACATTGAGTTCACAATAAATTTGAATCATTTTATCTATATGTGAATTGAATACAAGTAAAAGTAAGATTAAACAAATGATCCACTTAGAAATATTTCTAAATAATTTCGTAATACCAAATAAATTGAAGGATTTTATCTCCCCAGATTTCAATCTTAGGTTACTAGGTAAAATCAGTGAGAAGGTTTTAAGATGTACACGCTTTTCATCAATGTTGAATTTTAAAACAAGTAAATACATTTATCAAAGGAAAAAATTACAAACAAACAAAAAAAAAACGAAACGAAATAAGTTAAAATAATTGAACTTTTTGTGGTGAAAAGGACATTCTTCTGTTTTTTTTTTCATTTACATAGAAGAAATGTGAGTTTTGACCATATCAAACGCTTATTTTGACGAACAAATAAATTGATATAGAGAAAAAGTTCTGAAAAGAAAAAGAAGAAAAGAGTCTATGATACATGTACTTGAGTTATCATTGATTTGTTCATAATTATAAATTAACTGTTAACAAAACTTGGAATTTTTAAAATACTAAGGCCTTTTTACCTCAGGAGTAGATTACCTTGGATGTGTTTGGCAAAGCTTTTGGCGGTTTTTGGTCCTCGGTGCTCTTCGACTTCGTGCCTTTTTGGCCTTTTTAACGTTTTTTTATTCGAGCGTCACTGATGGGCATTTTGTTTGCGAGGTGCGCGTCTATCGTATATATAAAATTTCAATCCTTATATCTATGATGAGTTTATCTAAATAAAGACGTTGTACAGACGCTTTTGTATATACTGTAAACATGGTAAATTAACAAAATAATTTTCGCGAATACTTTAATCCTTTAATCCTTAAAACATGTAAAAAGCATTAATTATAAAAGGCAATTAAAGTGATTAAGATTGAGATTCAGATTCAGATTCAATATTTTATTAAAGTCTCACTACTTGCAATACATAAATATACAGTACATACAGAGTATATACACACTATAAAACAGAAAATACACAAATATAAATTACAAGTACCATTCTATTAAGAATTATGAGAGACTAATTGAGTGTATCTGTTTATCTACCTTTTAATTTACTGTTGATAAACAAAATAATTTTTGCGAATACTTTAATCCTTAAAACATGTAAAAAGCATTAATTAAAGGCAATTGAAGTGATTACGATTGAGGGTATTTGTTTATCTACCTTTTAATTTACAGATCCATGTGCTTACTCAGTGCAATTCATAGGGCAAAGTTTATAATGATTTAATACAAATAATTTATTGAGATAACAAAAAATATTTTTAGCATATGAAATACCCTTTTTCTAAAAATAACGTAACATTTTAGTTTTATTACATAAATGCTATTAACTGCAGATCACGTAAATTCCAATTCTAAAAATAGATGCCATTTTCAGTTTAAAGTACATATTTGTGGTGTCAAAGGTTTAGCAATTCAGTGGAGACCAATGAAGTTTCCTTTATTTATAGTTTATGTAAATACCCACATCTATAATCAGCGGGAATTTTCAATTTGAACTTCTATATGTTCCGAACGTGCTCTGCACTATTCTTTAGCACGAACTTCAGTGCAGACTAGTGAGACTTTGAAGCGCAAAATCTGAAATTATGAAGTCGAAAACATTTAAAACTGAAACAGTTGAAAAGCTACATAATCAAAAATAATTCAAAAAGGTAAGCCGATTTCTAATAACCAAATTTTTGTATTATCCTTAAATCAGGCCTAATTACTTGAAGGAACTTTTAAAATAGTCTCAAGGGTTTAATGGGACTAAGGAGGTCATTTTTTTTGCATTTTGTTTGACCTTTAAAGTGTAGGCCATTTCTTTAAATCTTCTTATTTGATTGATGATTTTTATGATGTTTTATATAATTTATGATATTTAATGAAAACTGGTGCCTTTTAAAAAAACAGTTTAAATATGATATTTATACAGAATATGATGCCAAACAATAATCTGAATATATATTTCACACGTTAATAAAATTAACGGTACCAATTTTCTTGCACCAGATGCGCATTTCGACAATACATGTCTCTTCAGTGATGCTCGTGGCCAAAATATTTGAAATCCAAAGCTTATATAAAAGATGAAGAGCTATAATCCAAAAGGTCCAAAAAGTATAGCCAAATCCATGAAAGGAATCAGAGCTTTGCATGAGGGAGATACATTCCTTAATTTATAATAATTTCTATCATTTTGTAACAGTAAATTTTAATAACACAAAAAATCCGTATTTTCATGCCAGTACCGAAGTACTGGCTACTGGGGTGGTGATACCCTCGGGGACTAATAGTCCACCAGCAGAGGAATCGACCCAGTGGTAGTAATAAAATTAACGGTACCAATTTTCTTGCACCAGATGCGCATTTCGACAATACATGTCTCTTCAGTGATGCTCGTGGCCAAAATATTTGAAATCCAAAGCTTATATAAAAGATGAAGAGCTATAATCCAAAAGGTCCAAAAAGTATAGCCAAATCCATGAAAGGAATCAGAGCTTTGCATGAGGGAGATACATTCCTTAATTTATAATAATTTCTATCATTTTGTAACAGTAAATTTTAATAACACAAAAAATCCGTATTTTCATGCCAGTACCGAAGTACTGGCTACTGGGGTGGTGATACCCTCGGGGACTAATAGTCCACCAGCAGAGGAATCGACCCAGTGGTAGTAATAAAATTAACGGTACCAATTTTCTTGCACCAGATGCG
The DNA here is from genome assembly GCF_963676685.1 of Mytilus edulis. Lineage (NCBI taxonomy): Eukaryota > Metazoa > Mollusca > Bivalvia > Mytilida > Mytilidae > Mytilus > Mytilus edulis. The sequence goes on along the minus strand of NC_092353.1, from coordinate 67,898,391 downwards.
CATTTCGACAATACATGTCTCTTCAGTGATGCTCGTGGCCAAAATATTTGAAATCCAAAGCTTATATAAAAGATGAAGAGCTATAATCCAAAAGGTCCAAAGGTATAGCCAAATCCGTGAAAGGAATCAGAGCTTTGCATGAGGGAGATACATTCCTTAATTTATAATTATTTCTATCATTTTGTAACAGTAAATTTTAATAACACAAAAAATACGTATTTTCATGCCAGTACCGAAGTACTGGCTACTGGGGTGGTGATACCCTCGGGGACTAATAGTCCACCAGCAGAGACATCGACCCAGTGGTAGTAATAAAATTAACGGTACCAATTTTCTTGCACCAGATGCGCATTTCGACAATACATGTCTCTTCAGTGATGCTCGTGGCCAAAATATTTGAAATCCAAAGCTTATATAAAAGATGAAGAGCTATAATCCAAAAGGTCCAAAAAGTGTAGCCAAATCCGTGAAAGGAATCAGAGCTTTGCATGAGGGAGATACATTCCTTAATTTATAATAATTAAGATATGATGCCAATGTCTAAAAATATAACTTTAATATAAGACTAAAATAAGACTAAGAACCTGATATCATAAGAAGTTTGATTAAATGCATAATCAACAATTAAAATATTCCTCTATAATAGTTCTGAAAATCAAATAAAAGATTTGACATTAACTCCCCACTTTTCTTTTTAAATTAATTAATACGGAGATAAATTAATCATAACGTGAGCTTTAAATGTTTACATTTCATTTTAAAACACACTATTACATCAACAAAACTCAAAACGATATAATAAAAACATGTTGAAATAATTCAATATTGAGTGGTTAAAACATTCTTAAGGTGGTACCCTACACCTTAACTAAAATTAATTTGGCTCGTTTAATTTTCATAAAATTTTGACAAAATATTTACTTTGACCCTTGGACAAAAATATAAAAAAATTTAAAAAATTGAACGAACCGTTTTATCAGAAAAATTACACTGGTTTTATAGCAGTTTGACAAACACTTATTTTGATCATTGAGAAGCTTATTATTCCCTTAACAACCCAACGTAATTAAAACGTTTAGCTGATTTTACAGAGTTATCTCTCTGTAGTGTTAGGTACCACCTTAAAGTATTTTTTTTATGTAAAATAAATGTTTTGAAAATATCTGCTTATCTACTTTTTAAACAATCACAACGTTTTCTCCAAACTGGTGGGGTGGGGATGGGTGGGTCAGTGAAAAATCTGTGTGAATGAAGTTTTTTTTCATATAAAACTTTTGATGTCGTCCCTAAGAGTATGGGTGTGTTTTTTTTTAATATACGTATCTTAATGATTACTCAATGAGCATAAAGACCTATTTCGTAATGATTAAAAATTGATGATTAAAAAGCACTATTTATATCATGTGGAAATACCCATTTGTATTAATAACGAGCATTTTCAGCTATATTTCATAAATGCTCACCTAGCTAATTGTAGATTAATTTATAGTTCATGTAAATTCAAATTCTAAAAATAGAGGCGATTTTCAATTTTGATGTCAATGATCATTGATATTGAATGGGACCAATGAAATTGCTTTTATTCATAGTATACGTAAATACCCACATTTATAATCAGCGGGATTTTCAAGTTGAGCTTTCATGTGATCACATTGCGCAGTGCACATTAGCATGATCAGTATTACTGACTTAAGCGATAACGGTGCAGATCGATGACGCCATCGATATTCAAAGTTCACCTAAATGTTCAAAATTACACATAACCTGGATTTTCAATTCTGATTTCTGATTTATTGTTCCTTTGTCTATCATGTACTCGAGATTATGTAGAGCATGCATCTGTCATAGTCGGCGCAAATACTCTAATGATCTTTAAATAGCAGAGACTTTCAGTTGAGTAACTATATATTTGTTGTCAATATATAATGAACTTCAGAACTGGTTGAGACTTTGAAACGCAGGTAAGACGTTCTTTTATACTTGCACCTTTGTATATTATCCTCAACACATACATGACATATATAGATTACTTACCTCCAGGGTTTGTTTCAATTTTTGTGCTCAATTATGTGTTTTTTAGACAGTTGTGTTTTATAAGACTACGCAACTGAAATAGGTGATGTTTTTTGGTTGAAGTCTTTTTGAAATATAATTATCTCTAATATATCGCCGTATTTTTACTTTCACTTTGTACCTATTATTGACAATCAACATTTTCAAAAAATGATAAAGTGGTCACCTTTTTAAAGATTTATTTCTGAAAATCAAAATAACATTGAGGTCACAATAAAATTAATTTTATTTTATCTATATACGTTTTGAAAAAATGATTAAGGGTTTACCTGTATAAAGATTTTTTTTCTAGAAAACTTAAATAATATTGAGGTCACAATAAATTTGATTCATTATATCCAGATATCAATTGAATTTATGTTGACTGTCCCTTTGGTATCTTTCGTCCCTCTTTTAAGTAAGATTAAACAATGATCCACTTAGAAATATTTCTAAATAAGTTCTTAATACCAAATGAATTGAATGATTTTATCTCCTCAGCTGTTTGCTTTAAGGCTATTAGATTGAATCAGTGATAACCTGAAATCAAAGGTTCTAAGATGTACACGATTTTCATACTTGTTACATATTAAAACAAGTAAATACATTTATAAAAGGAAATATATTACAAACATACACGAAATAAGTTAAAATATTTTAACTTTGTGTGGTTAAAAGGACGTTCTTCTGCTATTTTGTTTTATTTTCATAGAAGAAATGTTAGTTTTTGCCATATCAAACGCTTATTTTGATGGAAAAAAGTAACTTGATACAGAGAAGACGTTCTAAAACAAACAAAAAGAGTCTAGCTATGATCTAAATAAAGACGTTGTATCGACACATTTGTATACTAATATACTGTTAGTTAACAAAATAATTTTCGCGAATACTTTAATCCTTAAAACATGTAAAAAGCATTAGTTAAAGGCAATTAAAGCAATAAAGATTGAGGGTATTTGTTTATCTACCTTTTAATTTACAGATCCAACTGACTACTCTGTGCATAGTGCAAAGTTTATAATGATTTAATTTAAATAACAAATGGAGATAACAGAAATTATTTTTAGCATCGGAAATACCCTTTTCTAAAAATAACGTAACATTTCAGTTCTATTAAATAAATGCTATTAACTGCAGATCATGGAAATTCCAATTCTAAAAATAGATGCCATCTTCAGTTTAAAGTTCTTATTTATGGGGTCAAAGGTTTGCAATTCAGGAAGACCAATGCAATTTCCTTTATTTATAGTTCACGCACATACCCACATCTATAATCAGCGGGAATTTCAATTTAAACTTCTATATGTTCGGAACGCTCTCTGCACTGTTCTTGAGCATGAAATTCAGTGCAGACTGGTGAGACTTTGAAGCGCAGGTAAGAAATAAAAGCAACACGCTATTAATGAAAGTTTCACCTTCATCAAAACCGAGCAAAGTCTAAAATGTTATCGTCTGAAACATTTAAAACCGAAACAGTTGAATAGCTATATAATCAAAAATTGTTAATTAAAAGTAAGCCGTGCTCTTATTTTTGAATCTTTGTACCATCGCCAATCAGCCATTATTACTTGAAGAGAACTTTTTAAATAGTCTCCAGGCCTAGGGTTTAATGGGATTAATGAGGTCAATTCTTTATATGTTTTTGCATGTTGTTTGACCTTAAAAGTGTTCGCTCTTTCTTTAAGTCTTGAGTTGTCTCTTTTTATTTGATTGATGTCTTTATCATGTAGAGATTCCTAATTCCATCGATCCTCAGATCAGATTACGTACCAATCAAAGTCCGATGAAATACCATAAAGCGGGGATCATCAGTTTTGACTGCTATAAATGTTATCACTTTAGTACTGATCAATGAAGTTGAAGTTATTCATAATGTACGTACCCACATCTGTAATTAGCGGGGTTTTTCAATTCGAAATATCATATTTTTTGTCCTTGATCTTCAATTCAGATAACGCACCTATTAAAGACCATGGAAATAACCTAATCCTTAAATAACGGGGATTTACAGTTTTGACTGCTATGAATGTTGCCAATTTTGAAATGACCAATGAAGTTGAAGTTATTTATAAATTATGTAAATACCCACTTCTGTAATTAGCGGGGTTTTTCAATTTTGAATTATCATTGATGTTGTCTAGCTTGATCTTCAACTCAGATAACGCACCTATTAAAGACCATGGAAATAACCTAATCCTTAAATACCGGGGATTTACAGTTTTGACTGCTATAATTGTTGACACTTTAGTACTGACCAATGAAGTTGAAGGTTTTACGTAAATACCCACATCTGAAATTAGCGGGGATTTTCAATTTTAAATTATCATCTATGTCCTTAATCTGCAGTTTAGATAACGCACCTATTAAACACCATGGAAATACCCAAGTCTATAAATACCGGGGATTTACAATCTTGACTCCTTCCTAAAGATAGTGTCATTTTAGTACTAGACCAATGAAGTTGCTGTTATTGATAGTTCACATGCATAATTAACCTTTTTCAAAAACTATGTATATAAATGTTGAAAATGTTAAATGAACTTCAGTGCATACCAGACTGAAGCACAGGTAAGACGTTATTTGACTGATGGTTTTTGTTTGATACTTTTTACATTTTGTTATGAAAATATCAATCACATATTGTCATACATATTGGAATACTATATATTTTCGTATTAACCATAATGAATCTGTATCCTTATGTACCAAATCATTTATTGTCATATGAAATAATGCTATTAAACCATATGAAGTGATGTTATTAAACCATATAAATTGATAATATTTTCAAAACGAGCATAACTTCAGATAAATATTATGAGACCACGATACCTTTTTGCTCAAATCTTAGCAAAACAAATTGAATCTATTATCAATTCGCAAAATACTAGCAAAACGATGGGCCAAATTTTGTGACAATCATTTGCTTGGTGTTGAAGTCTTGATTTGACAATTGATTTACAATCACGGAACACACATGAAACGAGACATGGACCAACAAAGACAATAAATAAACCATTTCATTAGTTTGCATAGCCCACTCTATCATCTACTGGATAGAACCTTCTATACATTTGTAATGCTACATTAAACCCTAGTGTGATTTTATGCTTCGCTTCAATAACGATTGTGCAGATAGCAGGAAAATTTATCACTCACAACATCGACCTGTATATCAATTGCTGAAATGGTAAGTATGAAGTATTATCGTGTTATCATCATCTGGAAATGAAAAGAGGTAGGTGTCTTCAACTATACTATTTTTTTTTAAGTTTAAAAAGTCTGAAAGTCTGTCATCGAAATGAGGTGTTTAAATGTCTTAAATATCAGTTCATCAAGGACTTTCAAAGAAAGTTTGAGGCAGTCTCGTGTAAGATATTGGCGTACTGGTATAGGGCGGTGTCACTGATTACAATGGAGAGGGATCGTAGGTGACATGTCCCCGTTATTACCAGAAAGACCTCTCCAGCTTACATCTTACATACCTGTAATAGGTGCAGCTCCGTTTCTAGTGATAGAAATGTTGAAAGGGCGGTGACTGCTTTGGAATTAACATCCTTTGTCAAACTTTCAATGATAACGACCAGATATAATTGATATGTGTATCAATGCTGGGAACCCATTAGTTTGGTAGGTTGAGGAACTATTTTGCCAAACTAGGGGCGAGTACCAGTTGCGATAAGTTCCTGACATATCAATTATACCTGGTTGCCTTGCTGGACTTTAACTTTCAGACAAGGGCTATATGCTTACAGGTGCTCTTAAAGTTATGCAAATGGGGACTGCTAAAACTGACAATGGTAAATGAATTCTTCCGTCTCTCTCTTTTTTTAACTATTGGCTTACACACTTATTCCTATTTTCAGTTGTAAATATAAAAATCTAATTGTGTTGCCTGTTTTAAAACAAATTTCGGGAAAACTTTTTCGACGAAATATGGGTAACAGTATAATGGTTAGGCGATTGCTGCGTTACAAATTTCTCGAAAATATTTTTATACAACATTTTGCCGACTGTGTAATGGTTAGGCGAAGTCTCATCGTCTTTTTTTGTCCGATGACATTTGGTTTCCAGGACACTAACTTTAGTATAAGTGTATGAATCTCTATTGAATTGAACCACAATGCTCCTTACCGTATCTTGACGTACTTGCAATTGACTTAATCCACGTCGTCCAAAGGGGGACATAAGGCTACTATAGTTTCTCTCCAGTTCTTCCTGTCCATTACTTCGTTATGTTTCTTTCCAGGTCTTCCCAATTTTGCCCGATCCACTTCCACTTTCTTGTTCCTATTATCTGAGTCGTTGGCTGTTGTTTGGTCTTCTCCATAACTCATTGTTGGATATTTTGTTTGACCATCTGATGTTCTGGATGTTTCTCAAACATTTATTGATAAAAGATTGGATTGATTTGATATATGCTGCTGTTTCTCTTCAGGTTTCTGATCTGTATACGAGTACATATTTGAACATTGGTGGTAAATATCCTTTACTTTGTGCTAGAAGCATTACTCCTCCCAACCGACCGTGCAAGGGCTGTATAGCAAGTTAAGGTCGTTAAAAACTTCCATTTGTTGTCCTCCAATCAGGCATGGACTATATCTGCTGTGCTTTCTTTTTTCTCGCCGATATGTCTCCGTCTGTGCCTCCTGATGTACTGACATTACTTCCAAGGAAGGTGAATTGTTGTACATCTTCAACATTAGAATCGTCGATCTTAAGACAATTTTGCTTGTTTGTATTTAGCCTCATTGATTTAGTATTCTGTGCGTTGATGTATAGGCCTGTTTGTTTTGCTACTGTTTCGAGACTTTCGGTCTGATGTTGTGCATTTTGGAAGCGATGAGATAGTGTACAAATGTCATCAGCAAATTCTAGGTCTGTCCATCCAATGCCTTTAGGATTTCTATAGGCTGATTTACCAACCAAATCAACTACTATTAGGAAAAGGAGCGGAGAGAGCATGTAACCTTGACGTACCCCAGTTGTAACGGGGAATGGTTCGGTCATAGTTCCACAGTGTAAAATTTGACAGGATAATTGGTCGTATAGCAGTTTAATCATTTTGATGATCTTTTGTGGAATTCCATAGTGTCCAGAAGGTTCCATAGAACCTGATGGTCACTGTTATCAAAAACTCTCTGGAAATCCGCAAAAAGTGGGTGAAGTGCCGCTTGTCATTCTATTGTCTGATCAATAACAATTCGCAATGTGGCTGTTTGGTCTGCACATGATCTTTCTTGTCTGAAGCCAGCTTGTTCATCCCTTATTGTCTTGTCGACTTCATTTTTCATTCTGCTAAGGATGGTGCTACAGAGCAGTTTGCTCGGTATGGACAATACAATGATACCTCTCCAGTGGTTGCAAAGTGACTTGTTACCTTTTTGGGGGATTTTCACTAAAAGTCCTTTACTCCAATCATCTGGTATTTCTTCTTTTTCCATATCTTATTTAGTAGTTGTAACATGCTAAGGACAGATGTATCATTCAAGATTTTAACAGCTTCTGGTGGTATGTTATCAATGCCGCCTTTCTTTCACATTTTTTAGACTTTTAATAGCTTTGGTTAATTCGGCGTTTGGTATTTTGTTGGTTTTTGTGTTCATCGTTGGATTATTTTGTAGTTCAGGTGGATCTGTAGGCGGCGGTCAGTTAAGATCCTGATCGAAATGCTCTTTCCGCCTTTCAAGTTGTTCTTCCAGTTAGGTGAGGGTCTTGTTGTCGTTATCTTTGTGTATTTGAGGTTGGTGGTTTACCACTTAATTGCTTTGTAATGTTGCATATGGTTTTGATGTCTCCCTTGCTACAGGCGGCTTCAGCTTCTTTGGCTAGTTGTTCTACGAAGTTCCTTATCTTGTTTGCAGCTTTTCTTCACCTCTTTAGTTTTTTTTACTATTCTGTTCTTGTGTCTGCTCTTTCTGCTGTCTAGTTATAGCAGTCAGAACTTTTCTTTTACTTCTCGTCTTTCGTTGACTATTTTCCTTGCATTTTCTGACATCCATTGCTTGCGGTTTTGTTGGAGGTAACCGACAGTTTCTTAACATGATTGAACAAAAGACTCTTTTGTCATTTCCCATGCTGTGTTGATGTTAGTTTCGTCATCATGTATAGGTTTTCAAGTGCACTCAATTTGTTTTGGAGCAGAATTTGATATTCTTGAACAACTTTAGGGTCTTTGAATAAATCAACATTAAATTTTTTTCTTCTAGACTTTTGTTTTTCTTTGAAAGTAGTTTTAGTTGTATCGTTGCAATGATTAGGTGGTGATCTGATGCAATATCGGCTCCTCTCTTGTTTCGCACATCTTGTAGAGATGACTTACATCTTTGCGATATAGCGTTTTGATCAAATTGATTTTCTGTTATTTCATTTGGCGAAACCTAAGTAACTTTGTGATAGTTTTTATGGGGCAAAAGTGTACCTTCTATTACAAGACTGTTCACAGCGCAGAAATCAGCTAAGATTTCACCGTTCTCATTCATTTCACCAATGCCATTTGGTCCCATTTCTCTTTCTCTCCCTGTTCTATCCTTACCCACTTTTGCATTGATGTCTCCTATTATCATAAGGATGTCTCGTTTTGGAACAGAATTGAAAATGGTTTGCAGAAATTTGTAAAAATCATCTTTCTCTTCTTTTTCTGCATTCTTTGTTGGTGAGTAAACCTGGATTATGGTTGTTTTCTGAAATTAATTATCAAACCTAACAGTGATTATTCTAGATGACACAGGGTTCCATTCTAAGAGAGATTGTTTTGCCTTTTTGTAAGCACGAATCCAACACCTTTATCATGAGCGTCAGTGGCGTTTGTATTACCCGTATAGATGTGATGGTATAGCCAATGTTTAATGTTGTCATGCCAGATGTATTCCATCTTACTTCACGGAGTCCTAAAATTTCAATACTGTATCTGTCCATTTCTTTGGCTGTCTGCAAGCTCTTTTCGCTTTGATACAGTGTTCGTACATTCCAAGTCCCAATTTTGTGTTTGTATTTACCTCTATCTCAAGCCGTTAACGAGTTAGAGTTTTTTTTCTGTAGTTGTTTTTGTAACGTAATTGTTTTACAAATTAGGGGTGTTGACCCTAAGCTTAACCTTCTACGCAAAGGGCCTGGTTGCTCTGAAGGGGGTTTCAATTCCTTGTACGATTGTTGTTGCTAACGAGTTCCATCCATCCGAATTTTCTATTTGAATTAACTTTCATAGCCTTACTCTATTCCCGAAGGCAATAGGGCATTTAACTCATAGATGGGACAAGGTTGATGAGAGCCAGGGCGTATCCACTCGCCGGCGGGCCTGCACTCTGCATCTCTACGACCCTTGCTGCCCTGAGATCCCTTGCAATTTAACCTTGAGATACTGGACCCTAGTATCCTTGTATTGCCGCGTGAAGGCATTGCAAGAGTCTTGATATTATAGAGGCTTTGTACCACATAAGAAAGATTGGAATTAATTTAGAGGGTTTTATTCTTAACTGTTTATGAATTAAAATCCAAAAAGGGGCCACAAAATAGATTTTCTGGTTTCCGGACACGAATCTGAGTATAAAACATTGAATTTCTGATCAATAATAATTCTCAATGAGGCTATATGGTCAGCACATGCTCTTTCTTGTCTGAAGCCAGCTTGTTCACACTTTATTATCTTGTCGACTTTTCTTCGTGAGATTGTTTTGTCTTTTTAAGTAAGCACGAATCCAACAACTTTATCATGAGCGTCATTGGCGCTTGTGTTACCCGTATAGATGATGATATGACCAGTGTTTAGCGTTGTCATGCCACATGTATTCCATCTCACTTCACTGACTCCTAAAGTATCAATACTGTATATGTCTATTTCTTTGGCTGTCTGCAAGCTCTTTCAGCTTTGACACAGTGTTCGTACATTCCAAGTCCCAATTTTGTGTTTGTTTTTACTTCTATCTCAAGCCGTTGACAAGTAAGAGATTTTCTTCTGTAGTCGTTTTTGTAACGTATTTTTTTTACAAGTAAGCGGTGTTGGCCCTAAGCATAAACTTCAACTTGAAGGGTCTGGTTATATTGTAGGGGTTTTCCATTCCTTAGACGATAGCTGTTGTTAACGAGTTCCATCTACCCGGATTTTCTGTTTGTAATAACTTCCATGAAATTGAGATAGTAAATGGGGAATGTGTCAAACCGACAACAACCCGACCATAGAGCAGACAACAGCCGAAGGCCACCAATGGGTCATCAATGTAGCGATAATTCTAAAAAATATGTATACTAGTAAAGTGATAATGGACGTCATACTAAACTCCGAATTATACACAAGAAACTAAAATTAAAAATCATACAAGACTAACAAAGGCCAGAGGCTCCTGACTTGGAACAGGCGCAAAATTGCGGCGGGGTTAAACATGTTTATGAGATCTCAACCCTCCCCCTATACCAATGTAGAAAAGTAAACGCATAACAATACGCACGTTAAGATTCAGTTCAAGAGAAGACCGAGTCCGGTGTCAAAAGATGTAACAAAAGAAAATAAATAAAATGACAATAATACATAAATAACAACAGACTACTAGCAGTTAACTGACATGCCAGCTCCAGACCTCAATTAAACTGATTGAAAGATTATGTCTTCATCATATGAATATCAGACACAATCCCTCCCGTTAAGAGTTTAGTATCATACTATCATAAAATATATGAGAAGAACATAACCCGTGTCATGCCAACAACTGGTTTTTTAAAAACCTAAGCCTTATACTATTCCCAATTCACCCAAAAGGCAGTGGGGCATTTCACTTATAGCTGGGGCAAGGTTGACGAGAGCCAGGGCGTATCATCCACTCGCCGGCGGGCCTGCACTCTGCATTTCTAAGGCTCTTGCTGTATCCTTGTATTGCCACAGGAAGGCATTGCAAGAGTCTTGATGTTATAGAGGTTTTGTAACACTTAAGTATGATTTGGATTAATTTTGAGGGTGGTTATCTTAACTGTTTATGAATTAAAATTCAAAAAGGGGTCACAATAAAGATTTTCTGGTTTTTGGACACGAATTTGAGTATATATAAGAAAATGAATTTCTATGAAATTGTAACACAAGTTTCCATACCAAAGAAGAAACCTTCTGAATACTTAGTGTTTTATGGTACTAACCTGTCAGGGGAAAGGGACAAAACTATTCTTTTCTTCAACTTTGCATAAATTATTTATTTCTTGACCAATTTCAACGGGATTTAAAGAAAACATAATCTTAGTGTTCTTTCATATGCTGAATAGAACAGTGTATTTACATTATAAGACTGCATTTTCTGTTGCATTCGAATCATGTTATTTTGGATATCTACGTCGGCGTCGGCCGTCAACGTTCGATTAATGACGGAAGGTTGACTTTAGGCGTCATGGCACAAAACGCTAAGAATAGAGGTCCGAAAAAGGGGCACAAAACTACTAGTAGTATTGTTCTTGTTTCTGGAGAATAATTTGAGTATAAGTGTATGAATCTATATATGTGCTATTGTTGTAGCTGTTTTGTAATTAGGGTTCTAGAAGGGCAAATAACAAGGATTGTTACTAATTCTTAGACAGTGAATTGGTTCTAAGACAATACTCTAAGATTAAATGTACGAATATGTATTAAAGATTAGCATAACGCCCAATACCACAATAGGAGGATTTTGAATTGATCCATAGGTCGAAAGGGTGTTAGATTAAACTATATGTGATTTCTTTTTTACAAAATTGAATTATTGATGTTCTTAGATATAATGAATCTTATCATGCTTTTAGATTTTTAATTTGGGGGCTGTATTCAAATAAGTTTACATTAAGGTCCAAAGGGTCCAAACTAAAAAAAAGTGTTTGATTAAAAAAATATATTGGGGTTCATTCACATTCTGAATCTGAAAGTGTTATTTGTTTATGAATGTAGGACTGCTTTTCAAGTTGACCACATTGTTCAAAATCAAACTCATTTTAATTTTATGAAAAAAAAATGAACTCAAGGAGTTTTTTGATATACTGAATCTAAAGTTTCGAGTTTAGTGCAATCGAGGTCCAAAACTAAACTGTGCTTGATTTCATCAAAAATTAAATAATTGGGGTTCTTCGATATGCTGAATCTAACTGTTTATTTAGATATGGGATCGTGAAAGCGGTAATCAAATAAGTTCACATTCAGGTCCAAGGGATCAATTAAAACTTTGAATGCATCTTAAAAAACCTATGCTGTGTCCAATGTTGAATCTCAATCCAAATCAGAGCTGTATTAAGCTTGCGTGTTGTGTTTAAACCTGTCCCAGGTATTCAGGATTTGATCTCTGCAGTCGTATCAAGCTGCCATATTCGGAGCATTTTATCTATGAATTTATAAAATTAACTGGTAAAAAATCTTTGAATTGTTCGAAATACTAAACAATTTTATTTGGTCTTTTGGACTGTTTTGATTCGTGTGTTACTATTATTTTGTATGCGGTACAAAGCCCGGTGTCTTTGATGAGTTTTTGTCTTATAAGCGGCAAGGATACCGGGGTATATTGGATTTAACACATTGAACTCCCTGTTTTGATAAACTAAACTTAAGATCCAACAAATGAAGTGTAGTTGAATACAATCAAAGTTATCAAAAGTATAATCCTGGTACCTTTGATAACTATATCGCCCCTTCATTTACGTTGTTCATATTCTTAAGGATTATGATTTTTATGTTATGGTGAAATACCAATTCAAATAAGATAGCTCGCATTATCGTTCCCTATGTTAGTGTCGGCAGTTTCTATTGTTGCATGCATTTATCCTTTTGCGAATTTGATTAGAGTCTTGTGAAAACCAAGAGTTAGCGATGGGCTAAAATGCCACTTAACTACTTCATTTCATTTAAAAAAAAAAGTAAAATCACAAAAATACTGAAATCAGAGGAAATCCAATTCGGAAAGTCCCTAATCACATGGCAAAATCAAATAACAAAACACATCAAAAACGAATGGACAAGAACTGTCATATTTCTGACTTGGTACAGGCATTTTCAAATGTAGAAAATGGTGGATTAAACCTTGTTTTATAGCGCTAATCCTCTCACTTTGATGACAGTTTCATCAAATTCCGTTATATTTACAATGATGCGTTAACTAAACAGACACAATAAATAAAATAGTCAAAATATGGGTACAGCAGTCATCATCGTGTAACAATTTTAAAAGGAACCATTTAACAGAACACAAAAACATCTATCTACAAACACATTCATTGATTTGCGTGTCTGACGTCAGAACGTTTTTATACGTCACATATATTTGTCGTTCAATGTACATACAAACAATTTTAAAATTTCACAAAGGTAATGTTAGCATACAGGGAGTATATATGATATCATCGTTTGAAAGCGTAACTAGTTCTTAAAGTTTAAGTCCCTATTTGCTCCCACAAAATTAGTTCCGTTGTCTGAAACAACCTCATTAGGAATACATTGTCAATTCTGCATCCAATTAGAAATGCTAAGAAATGAGTCAGCATATAATCCAACTGCTACTATAAATAATCCACCCGTCGCAATAATCATGTAAAATAACAAAAGTACCGAACTCCGAGACTTTTAAGAATTATAGATAATTTTGTAAATGGTTTCTGTTCTTTTCAAATCAAACGCCGTACAAGAAAAAGCAAACACCGGTGTTAAGAGCAACAATAACGCTTATAAAGCCTTCCATTACTTGGTAACTTTGATATTATCTTATAACACGTTTAGTTGAACTTCGTATCCTTTTCATTTATCTCCCCCTCAAACGGTTAATAATGGCGTAATCATTAAGTCCATCACATCTGATCAATTATAATCATTTTGTCTTTCTAACTGTTGCCATATTTAGGTAGTTTGTACCATTTATCAGACTGTTCTATTTGTCTGTGAGAAATGTCATGGATTAGTTATCAGTGCCGATTAATTATTTTTAAAAACAGTATGCCCCATGGAAATATTAGTTATACTGAAAATTTCATTGTTAGCGCTCAAGTGTGTAAAATTCCTGCCAGAATTTTATGAAAATGATATGATAGGCTGTAACACTTTAAAAATAAATGTTGATCAAATTTTGTTTATGACTTTTACTCCTTATGTAATCTTATACGGAATTAGATTTGCATTTGCTCTCAATCCTTCATTTTTCAAATATTTTTCAAAAGTCTTAAGGAATCAAAAAAAATCAAATTTATTGTCTTTGTATCTTAGAATAAAAGAATAAAATATGGGCAACACGGGGATTTTAGAACTCTATTATTTTATTCATCTTGTGGAAATGTATGTCCATAACATAAACTTACGTCCGATAGCACTGGTTACAATATCTTATTCCAGAGATTTTTAATGTGCCTATATAACTTTTGTTGGCGCATGTTGCCATTGCATAGGATGCAAAATTCAAGTGTGAAATTCAATTTGCGACAAAGGGCTTGCACATTGCATATACTCCAATGTTCATACAGGTTAAACAAAATATCATTTTATTCTTTCACTTCTGCGTCGTAAAATACTTCTTCCAATTCAAAACATATTACGCTAAACATGCTAAAGGACACATGACATTTTTCTGATATGAAATGTTCTTCAAAATCTAATGCTGTTATGTTTTTTGAAACGAATGTCTGATAATGACGACACCAATTGATTGGTTACTTAAAAAAATCTCTTTTCAAATGTATAGTTTAATTCGTATTTTCTCATATTTCTCTCCTACGAATAACCCGAACGTGTGGCTGATAACTCTTAAAATAATGAACATTTTATTTTAGAACTTTTATGATTTATAATTGGAGGATATCTTTTAATGATAAGATTTGTGACCTAGATTAATCGTATTAAAATAATGATATATTCAACACAATAGGTAAAAATCGGCGTAATTTTTCAAGCTCTAGAAACTAAATCCACGGATTAAACTATTTTGTTGGCACATGTTATCATTGCTTAAAATGCAATGCATTGTGAATTTCTCTTCCTAGTATTTGATTTGCTACAAAAGGATTTTACTGTCCATGTAGGCATCTAATCTAACGTCGTAACTTCAATCGCGTTCCCTTTCATGAATGTGACCTACCGAATTAGATTATTTACCGGATCTGTTATAATATAAGCAACACGAAGGGATCCACATGTGGAGCAGGATATACTTATCTTTACGGAGCACATGAGATCACCCCTAGTTTTTGTTCTGGTTCGTGTTACTTATTCTTTAGTTTTAAATGTTGTGTGTACTATTGTTTGTCTGTTTGTCTTTTTCATTTCTAGCCATGGCGTTGTCAGTTTATTTTTGATTTATGAGTTCGACTGTCCCTCTGGTATCGGTTGTCCCTCTTTTATTGGGATTTTTATTCCTGCAGAAATTTACGTCCATCAAACCAAATGTCGTAAACGAGTCATTGATTGTTTAATCTTTTTTTTTTTCGATCTCTAGAAATTAAATCCGCGGAGTAAACTTTTGTTGCTTGATGTCATTGCTTAAAATGCAATGCATTGTAAATATCTCTTACGAGTATTTGATTTGCTACAAAGGGCTTAAATTTACTATCCATGCAGGCATCTAATCTAACATTCATACAGTTTAACAAGAATACTTTTTTCTGTCACCTCTTATGCTTGTTATACCAAATTATTGATCAGATACTACCACTAATATAAGTCAAGTTATTGAATGATGAATGACGCTAACGAAGAACTCTTTCCATTGCCGGAATTAATTGTGAAGACATCCGTCCACTTTTATACACATGTCTTGTATAGATAACTGACCATACTTCAATTATACATAAAATAATGTCATGACTTACTACAAAAATATTTGTATTTTATGTTTTTTCACGGTACCAATGTATAGACTTGTTGAGTAGTTTTGTGTTTTAAAACTAGTCGTACAAGTTACTGCTGCTGTCGACAGCTCTTGTAGTATAAGTTTACCTCGTATTGTGTATGACGCATTAAATCACATTAGGTAGACTAATTTATCAATTTTTACTTTGAATATATTTATTTGTCGGTTTGGCATAATTTGCTAAGTGCATCTCATTATCTTCCTGGAATGCTTTGCAAACTTCAAAACTTGGAATTTGATATCGATTATTTTGCCCAAATTGAAGATACCGGGTATGAAATGATTGCCTAGTTAAACATTGAATACATATTATATTTTGTTGTTCGTGTACCTAAAGAACGATAACAAAATTAAATTATTTGGAGGTATCACATCTTTAATGCACGCGTTATAATCGAATTTCGTCACTTTTGAAATTCTGTAGACTATAGGAAAACTGTAAAAAAAAAATGCGGTTGTTTGTTTCTGGTATTTGTTTTATTTGAATATTTCAGAAAAAAAATCATGTTTTTTTTTCTATTTTCTTAAATTCGGTTACAGGTTGTTGCTACTAGTGAACTTTGATAATCCATACAATGTTTCAAAAGCTGATGCCAGAAACTGTTCCTTGTAATGTCCACTCCTAAAGACACTCAACTTTTTTACTTTTCTGTTTTCGAAAAAAAAATCAAACAATGATACCTCGATACAATTAATCGATCATTTTATGCTAACGACATTTGTTATACAAAAAATCCCTTCATTTACTCCCACAACTGTCCGGCTTCTTTCTAGTTCACGTCTATAATGAATTAGTGAATTTTTAGCGTATTTTGAACTCTTTTGTCATCCGTACTCTTTTGTAATCTCTTCGCAGATTTTCCGACATCTTGCGATAAAAATGTTGACAAATTTGGATCTTTATTTGCATTTCTATCTTGGTTGTTCTTGTTTAACTCCAGTTTTAGTTTATTCACCGTTATGTATGCGTCCCGAGCAACACTTTCGTTTTGTTGTACTATAACAGTTTCGTCATTTTTCGCTCCGTTACTTGTTTCTGTTTTTATATCCATGTACCAATTACTCATTGTGTATTATATATGATTTTGAATTACAGTTCATATAACCATGCTCTGCCACTGCATGGGTTTCTCTAAAATTTTACTACAAGGTTTCAAACTTCAAAGGGACGGTTGTGATTGAGTTTGGTAGTGATTTCATCAAATTATGATAAAGTAAAATTATTTCAGGTGTGTTCAGTATGATGGATTCGAAAGACTACGAATTTTTTTCGGACACAGAAAGTATAGATGATGACCAACAACAAGTCTGCACAACCAGCAACGATTTAGCAGGTGAAGGTACACATTTCAATACAATAATATTCATGTTCTGTCAAATTATCATTGTAACAACACATTTCTCTCCCTTTCCTCTCATTTATCTTACATTGTCATAATATCAACTACAATATATGTGGGAAAAACAAATTGATCTTTTTCCTGAACTGTTGATTATTTTTATTTAATCCACGTGTTGTCCTTTTGATCTCAATTCTTCATTTGTCAAAATTTTATTATGACGTGACACTGTCTTGCTTTTTATATGAATTTCATATCGTGACTTCATAAAAAAGGCGACCATGTCGGATGACGTCATATAAAAAGAACACATCTTTTTGCACACAATTCGAAAAGACGGATTAAAAAATATATATTTATATATTTATGATCTATAAATCATTAAAAAACAGAATTCACCGCCAAATATCGTGTAATACAATATTACAATATCAAAAAGTTTAACTTAAATTATTACAAAATTTCGGCTAGTCTTACGTTTTTAATTTGAAATTTTAACTGTCTCGAGTGGATAAATATCGTATCACACTTTGATGCAGTTGTCGAATCTTTATATATGCATGATCTAGAAAGTGAACGTAGTTTGATCTGCATAAATTGGGATTTAGTTTTGTTTGAAGCATATCGTATAGACTAGTTGACAAAACGATAGTTTTTGTTAAAATGAATGTGGAGTCATTGGTATCACCACATCAATTCCTTGCAAGGGAAATAATTTTCACCGATATTCCATTATTTGTTGCTGTATATTTTGGCAGAGATCTCATATATTTCTTAGATATGAACCATTATTCGTATATAATTAAAAATGTAATTTTTTCTCTTATACATGTAATTTGCAATTTACTATTATAGATGGAAACAGTTATATTTGACACTACTATAAGTCAAATTAGTAGTTTTAAGATACATTTACTCTCGAAAAAGATAAAACTATAACAGAATATAGTAGAATTGGAAACCGCCGTTCCATGTACATGATGTAATTAAGAACAACTAGTTACACTTTACTCCTCCGCGAACGTTTATAAAGATATGTTTATGACATTTGAATTAAAAATATATTTGAAAAGATCTGTTTTGAAATCATGATAAATTAGTTTTCATTTTTTTATGCATTTAGATGTAAAACCCATCATTCAACTTCAAAATAGTGAAATGACATCAGAAAACAAAAATTCCAATCTAGAATTGTTCCCTGATAAAACCAAAGGTAACTTGCATTGTATTAAAACAAATATTTAAGACGTTTACCATGCCATTTTTTACGTGTTTGAATGTTGTTTTCGCATCCGTGTTTTAAAAGAGGGTCGAAAGATACCAGAGAAAGAGTCAAACTCAGAGATATAAATAATAACTGACAACACCATGGCTAAAAGTAAAAAGACAAACAGACAGATAATAGTACAGAAGACACAAAATAGAAAACTTAAGACTATGCAACACGAACCCCACCGAAAACTAGGGGTGATCTCATTTTAATGTATTATTGAAAATGTCAAATGTACAATGAGCAAATAGCAGTTCATTAATGTTCAAAGCTCGTACATGCATCAAAGTAAGCATTGAAGATAATCTATGGCATGCAGTCTAAAATGCAACAAGACTTAGTGTTTAAAGTGTGGTCGCCTCCTATGATGCATTCATCATAATGGTCACTCTTAAAAATACGAATTTTATAAAATGAAATTCACGATTACTGTTAGAGTTTCAATCATAATTATTTTCTTTATTTAAAATCATTTCAATCAATTTTAGCTTACGATGAAACATGTAAACAGTTATTGTTGACACTTCCAAAAGTCATGTTAGCAATTCAGATTCTCTCGACAAAAAGATAACACTATAACAGAATATAATAGAATTTGGAAACCCCCATTACATGTATATTATAATCTGAGTTTCAATCATAAATATTATCTTTATTTTTTTTATTTAATATTATTTCAATCATTTTAGCTTACGCTGAAACATATTAACGTTAAAGTCTTAATCATGTTAAATCCTATATGAAGTAATCCCTCTTTTCATTTTCAATCTTATAACCTACTTAATCATAATCGAATAAGAAACTTGTAACATTTGTTTTCATAGTATATGCCTTCTATTGAGGACGTACGCGTAGTATGATCATGTTTCCTTTTTTCGCAACTTTTTGTTATATTATCATGTATTTATAACAAAGGTTACGTAGGGGAGTCATTAAAATGCGAGCAATACCAAAAAAACTGCATATCACTCAAACATACAGGTTTTATAACAAGCATAGTAAGATATACAGTTTACTTTGTTCAAAACATAACAAAACGATCGTTCTGATAACATAACACGGCTTAACTGAAAACAAATCAATAATATGTAAATGTATTCCGATAATGGTCTCAAATTGATTAAACTAGTAAGTCCGGTGTGGACATAATGCACTTCTGGCGTATTAACATTTTTTAAAACTTGTTGCCTTTTGTTAGCTATTATTCGTGTGTTTCTTTGTTAATTGTGTTCTCCTATCTATTTATATTGTAGTCCTGTAATATTGTGTTGTCATTTTAATGTTATATTTCAAATGGCCATAAAAGAGGGAGGTTTGGCATGCCACAAAACCAGGTTCAACCCACCATTTTTCCTTTAAGAATATCCTCTACCAAGTCAGGAATATGGCCATTGTTATATTATAGTTCGTTTATGTGTGTGTTACATTTTAACGTTGTGTTTCCGTTGTGTCGATTGTTTTCTCTTATTTTTGAGTGTGAATTCACATTACTATAAGACGTGTCACGGTACTTATCTATCCCAAATTCATGTATTTGGTTTTGATGTTATATTTGTTATTCTCATAGGATTTTGTATAATGCTTAGTCCGTTTCTGTGTGTGTGTGTGTGTGTGTGTGTGTTTGTCTGTGTTACATTTTAATGTTGTGTTGTTGTTCTCCTCTTATATTTAATGCGTTTCCCTTAGTTTTAGTTTGTTACCCCGATTTTGTTTTTTTTTGCATGGATTTATGAGTTTTGAACAGCGGTATACTACTGTTGTTTTTATTGATAAAAAGTAAAATCACAAAAATGCTGAACTCCGAGAAAAAATCAAAACGTAAAGTTCTTAATCAAATGGAAAAATAAAAAAGCTCAAACGCATCAAACTAATGGACAGTAACTGTAATATTCCTGACTTGGAACGTTATATTTATTATACCATTCCTAATTTAAAGATAGAAAGGCTGTTGATAAACATTTTCGTGTATTTCAGGTAAAAAGAAATCAAGGAATCCCTATAAGTGCAACAAATGTAAATTTTCCACTAAAGTTGAATCAAAATATTTGCAACATGAAATAAACCATTCCAAGGAATACCCATTTAGATGCACAATGTGCGAACAGAGTTTTAGATTTAAGTCTAATTGTAATAGACACATCAGGTAGATAACAAAATATTCTTCTATTTTATTTATTGAATACTCAGAATCGGATATAGAAACTAAATTCTTAACTGAGTTACAATTGACGACATTAATAACATTTATCGTTCATGTTGAATTGAAAATCAAAGCTTTGGAAACCTATTTGAGGATCACTGACCTTTAATGTCTTCATATTCAATTAAAAGCAATCTACGTTATTCAGAATTCAGATAAATTTGAAATGCCTTATTGTTGTAGTTATTTTTCTTTCTCATTTTTTAAATGGACATTAAGCAACCCACAATCAATCAATCAATCACTTTTAAATTACACGGTGGTGTCTACACCACATTTTGATAGCTTGTTTATATTTCTTTCATATTGTAAGTATGCGTTTTCTTACATGTACTTGCTAATAGTGCAAACAGAACGCCTTTAACCTATTTTGGTTCGGGTAATTCTTTAAACTTTATCCGTTTGTAAAACAAAAATCAATTAAACCAATTGCAGAATACAATGTATTCGGTAAACCAGGCCATCTACTGACCGCATTCGATTGCATTATTTCTCTCGACCAAATTGATATCAAATTTAATTTTTAAGTCTATTAGGTCTTATAATACATTACAGCTTATTTATATATATTAAAGACGTTTGCTTTAGTTCCAGTTATATTTATGTTCCGGACCATATGAGTATTTGGACCATACGCGTATGGTCATGACTATATTCGTATACTTATATGGTCCGACCGTACGCGTATGGTCGGACTATATGAGTATATATACTGGTTTGGTTATTAACGGACCGGTGAGTATGAATATTTGGACCATATAGGTATTTTTTCAAATATTAATTAACTTTATCTAAAAAAAAAACAATGATGTTTATATGAAAATGTATTAATTTTATAATTCAAAGGCTATATGAAAATCAAATATTGATGTCACTTATATTTCATCGCGAATTGTATTCTTAAATTTATGCTTAGGATGGCATTTACAATTGTACTTCAACACGGTGGCATAACTTTTCTGCATATGCACGTCTTAATTGTGTGTACGATCCTTTGCAGTTATATCATTTGCATTCTAGCGAAAAGCTATCCTTCTTATCAGCTGCGTGCAGTGATACCGAGGTCTCGGGAATTTCCATAACAGTCATTAAGAAATTATGGAAATATCTACCTAAGTAGACATATTGCCATGCACTCAAAACAACAAGTCGGTAATGACAATATAATGTGTTTACTGTAGTGACTTGTGAGTCAAACTAAAAAAAACGAAACTGTTTATTTTATTATTATAATGTAATGAAATGACTTTTGATTTCGTATTTTTAATGACGACCCATATGGTCATGATCATACGCGTATGGTCCAAATACTCATATGGTCCGGAACATTAACAGAAAATCATGGTTCTGTAAATGCATGTTGTTCTTTTATTTATATACAGTTAAACAATTCTCAACATTAGCCTTCTATCATTATGTTACAGCTCACACAAAGGAGAGCGGAATCATACATGTCCAGTTTGCAAAAAATCTTTTACAACAAAAGCGAACTGTCAAAGACATATGTAAGTATACACACCCGATACATTTTCTTGGTTTCATATTTCTAAGATAATTAAATATGCTCGAAGCACGTTAAGTCTACTTAATACTTTTCAATTGTCAGTTAAAAGCCAAAAACGTTCAATTTACGAAGCTCTAAAGATTGAAAAACAAAACAAATTCCTGTGAAATGTGCTAAAAATCTTAGTTTGAAAATCTTAATAAAGTGTAGTACAAGGTTAAAAATTTTATAATTACTTGTTAATGCTCTTTCGTTGGCCTCTATGTAGGCGTTACTACAATACCCTTCATTTTTTAAGAAATGGATACGTGTTACATATTGTATTTGCTAATTTTAAAAAAGATAACGTTTTGATTGGAACAAACTGTGCCCCCTCTACTTGCCGACTTGTTTCTTTATTATTATGAGGCTGATTTCATGCAGGAACTTCTTAGGAAGAAAGATAAGAAGTTGTCAATATCCTTTAACTCCACTTTCCGCTATATAGATGATGCTCTTTCACTAAACGTTTCTAAATTTGGTGACTATGTGGAACGCATCTATCCCATCGAGCTAGCGATAAAGGATACTACAGATACAGTTAAGTCGGCCTCATATCTTGACTTGCATCTAGAAATTGACAATGAGGGTTGGTTGAAAACAAAACTTTACGACAAAAGAGATGATTTCAGCTTTCCAATTGTGAACTTTCCATTTCTAAGTAGAAACATTCCAGCAGCACCTGCATACGGGGTATATATCTCCCAATTGATACGATATTACCGTGCTTGCATTTTCTATCATGATTTTCTTGATAGAGGGTTGCTGCTTACGAGGAAGATATTAAACCAAGAGTTTCAATCAAGTTGAAATCATCCCTTCGTAAATTTTACGGACGCCATCACGAGTTGGTAGACCGTTATGGAATAACCGTTTCCCAAATGATATCGGATATGTTCCTTACGTCGTAACTACAATCCCTTTTCCTTTCATGAATGTGACCTACCGAATAAGACTATTTACCGGATTTGTCATCACATAAGCAACACGACGGGTGCCACATGTGGATCAGGATCTGCTTACCCTTCCGGAGCACCTGAGATCACCCCTAGTTTTTTGGGGGGTTCGTGTTGTTTATTCTTTAGTTTTCTATGTTGTGTCATGTGTGCTGGTGTTTGTTTGTCTCTTTAATTTTTAGCCATGGCTTTGTCAGTTTGTTTTAGATTTATGAGTTTGACTGTCTCTTTGGTATCTTTCGTCCCTCTTTGATGATGTCGCATGACGACGTTTTCGTACATTTTGCTTTTTCAGTAAACACTTCATCTGTTGACAAATTCTGTGAACGTTTTGTGTATATCTACACATGTTGAAGACTCGTTGGTTGTTTCTGCTACTACAATTTTGATTTGATAAATGACTTTTTTGGACAAGTTCAAATGCTTATCACAGTGAAGATACTTTTATATAAACTGAAGACTAATTAAGGCATGCAAGTTTTTATTAAGAATTTTATGAAATGAGTGATTAAAAACGATTACAGAAATTTTTGAATGATATTGAATTTAAATGCATATGTACCTGAATATTTTTTCTAGGAAAAACCATAAAGAAGGTGCTGGACCAGGAAATGAACGTTGTCAATCTGCAATACACTCTAATCTTAAACAGGGTAACAAGTGTTATGTTTATAAATATCGTTACCCAGTTTATAATTCAAAACACGACTAGTATATGGTTTTATTTGCTCGTGTCATTTTATGAATTTTCTAATTGATAGAAAAACATTGTTACAAATCAAATCAATTATTAAAAGCTAAGAATATGCTTGAGAATATTAAAACAACAACAAAACATAGTTAACAGCTATTGTGATACACGAACCGAACATGCATCTGGTAAGATGCAACGTTTAATAAAAAGAATAACGCACTGAAATGAATATTCAAAAAGTTACAACACGAAACAATTTCAATCAACGAAACACCAACAATTTTTTAAATTGACTCGGAATATCGAAGCAAAATGTGGATAAAACCTTGTTTAATATCAATCTGAACATTCCTCTTGTATGACAGTTGTTTAGCGTTCTGTACAGTTTACAAAACAGTATGAGCATATTAATAATTAATAAAAGGCTATATCTCATATAATATGCAGCTTAAACTCTGTAGACATACAATACAGACATAGAAAGCAATTTTCTAAAAAAAATTCAAACAAGCATAAAAATAATTCTGTTTGATAATACATACCATATTCACTTTGTTGATTAAATAAGCATCCAGTAAATATCAATATAATTACAAGGACTAACAAAAAAAATAAACACTGGCAAAGTCCTTCATCCGAATCGCAGGACTGCATAAAGTAAAAAAACAACACTGCTGGCGTGACGTATAAATACAAATATAATGCAACAAAAATGAATAACGGTAAAAACTTAAAGGACTAGAAACATAAACATCTAGAATCTATTACTCAAGAGCATCTTCTGTTATTTGTGAAACCCTTAAATTGAGAACTAAATTCCAGTTGTGTAATACTTACTATATCTTCATTATTCAGAGAAAGATGGAATTACAATTAAAGAGGAACATGCTGCAACACATAAAGTCATGAAAACTAAAAAGCATATGATAGACATAGCTGTAATGAAAAAAGAAAATAGAATGGAAATAAATAATGAGTCAAAAAAATTGAATTCTAAACGTACATTAAATGATTGTAATTCGGATAATAAAGTACAAAGGAAAAGACGGAAACTTTATCTGGATAAAGAAAACAAAATGTTGACATTGACGGATTGTTTATATTTAGAAACAGTTGCAAAACCGAATCCAACCGAAACTGTCTCAGAAGAAGATAACACAGATAAAGGTTCATTAAAAAATGTTGGATCAATTGACAATGAAAATGACATTGATTTGCCTGCATTGGCAATTCCAAAGAATCCAAGAAAAAGTTTAATACAAAGTGAAAATGATTTACTACCATGTTATGAAAAGAACAGCGAAAATAAAAATAAACAATGTAGTGACAGCTTTGGTTCTTGTTCTGCGATATCTGATATGCTAATTAGTAAAGGCCCCTTATCTCTGGAAAATGGAATTGATGTACCACACCAAGATGATTTTCAATATAGAAATAAAAAAGTATCTACTTCTAAAAGTAATACATTCAAAATTGTGATTGACACGGATGGTAAATGTAATAAAAATAAAAGTGTGGCAAAACATTGTGAAATAATACCAGCTGCTAAGATTGACGGCATCCAACTCGATAAATCTGAAAGGAAAGACACTAGAATGTCATCTCCGACACAAACAGAAGGTATCGACAGTTTACTCAAAAATACATTTCAGGCAAAAGCCATAAAAAGAAAAACAGATAAAGAAAAACAACAGAAAGTTGGAATTGGAAAAGAAAAGGACAAAGCTACAGGCAACAAGAATGATGTTCGCCGATCTTCATTACAAGGGTCCCTTCCGAAGAAGATGGAACAACCTGTAAGAATGCAATTCTGGGATCATAACAACTTTATTCGAAAGATATTGGTGTGGACTCCTGCCTGGTTTGACGAGTATGGTATGGTTATATAAATGTTTTACTATAATATATAATGAAGTAAACTGGAATAGACCACATTAGTAAGAAACATACCACATCTTCTTTTTTATATTATTTGTACATGTACAATTGAAATATGTTATGTAGTCAATTTGAGTTGGCTAAATAATGTAGAAAGTACATGAACTAAGATAAAACAAGTAACAAGATCACACAATTTTTTTTAACAGTGTTGTCACAGTCGTTTTTACTATTAATGAAACATTTGCCATAGAAAAAAAATCTGTCGTCACAATTGCAGATATACACACGTAATATGCAATTCAATACAGTGTATCTTACTTTGATAAAAACTATTAATCAGCGGAAATGTGGGGTGAGTGAAACTATTCCATTTTGTGAAGTTTAAACAATTCGCAGATCACTTTTAACACATTATTAAAAGTAATTAAATATTTCTTACCGTTTTAAATCCTTAAATTATTTTCTTGCGTTACGGAATTTCTTTATATGGTGTTTAACTCTCATCAATACTAATTGATATTGATATTGAATATTGTAATAGCAATTAACTGCTATCACTTATGCCATTAGAAAGTAATGAAAACTATGTAGAACACAAATCTGGAGTATTAGTCGATTAAATAATTTGTTTAGTTTAATTTGTTTAAACAATATTTTATTCAAATAAATTGAATTGGATTGGGCAACAATCTAAGTAAGCCCTCTCCATTAAATAATTCTTTTGCATATCAGAACAACATTTATTTTTTAATAGACAAGTGTAAGACAACTCCGCCAGCTATCTCGAAAGACGTTAATCTCCTCTTGTCAGCATATGAAAGTCAAGAAGATTACTTTACAACAGTATTGTCTCATCTGCTTTTAGAAACATGGGAATTGGTAAGAAATGTTCTCTTTATACATAAATGCGTTTTTATTGACTACTTGGTGATATTAAGTCAAAGAAGCTTTTCAATCCAATTTTGTTTAATGAAAAGTTAAAGTGACATTTTTGTATAAAAAGAACCCAACCTCATCGCTAAATGAAGCACATGTGGAAATACTTGGAAGCAATGAACCTTATCTGCAATTTTATTTTTTAATTGAAATTATAAATTTTGGTTTGGTAGATGCAATATGTCATCGTGTATCTCTATGAACATTACAGATATTTCAGCTATAATCTGTATTATCTTTTTGTAGTGTATTCAAAAATGGCAAAATCTGAAAGGAAAAAGAACTGTTATAAAATGTGTTTTCTGTAATCGAAATGATACCAACAGCAATGAATTTTCCTATGCATATTTCACAGGTATTGTTATAGAAATAAGCTTATTTCAAGTGAGGGTTCTTTACTTTACATTTGATATACATTAACAAGTGTTATGTTTGTTACAATACTAAATTGCTTTAATCATTAAATTAAGATTAAATACTTTAAGTTATATGGTTCGCTACTGAGCCCCTACAGATCCATAGAGTGTAAGTAAAATCCATAGAGTGTGAGGCCAGAGGGGTCGTTAGTTAACCGTATAACGAATTTATTGATCGCTGGATTTTATCTGATGCGCTTTGTTGAAAAATAAACAATGAAACACAACAACATTAATAGATGACGTCGCCAGTAACGCGTCATGAACCACCAATGATATTTACTGACTACCTACGGTCTCATAGGGGGTCACCACGTGACGGCGTTAAACAAATAACAACGTGATAATTTACCCGCGGTGCGAGAAAGAATATTTATATCAATAATGCAGTTCAATATATTCAAAAGCTTATTCTGTAAAACTATTCAATAACGTGAGATTCGGAGCTATATAACAAAAAACAATACAGACTTGAAAGAATACTCAAATCAATTTTATGTCATATATTGCCTGAGATACTCAATTTTTGTTATGCAACGGCGAGAGCTACGGTGGCATTAAGTGTAACCCTTAATTTCATGTTCTCCCGTCCTTCCGTTATTTCGTTTTTCCGTCTATCCTGTCTTCCGTCTTTCCATCCTTTTGTTTTCCATCTTTTTGTCCGTCCGTCTGTCACATTTTCACAGCAAAGCTTGTGCAGGGGCATTTGTGTCTTTAGACACATTTTCCTTTTTTTAATTTATCAACGGAGAATTAGATAACTTACATTATGAATCAGGTACCGAGGCGTTGACTTATTAACTTATTATAATCTGACTAGCTGTATACTTGTAGAAGAATTGATCGAGTACGAGTAAATACAAAATCAAACTTAATTGATATGGTTGGTCCTAAGAGTTTGTTTGGATTTACATACAACAGGAAAGCTGAAACCAAAATATCAAGTCAAATATGAATGTGTACTTAAAATCGATACGCTTATATGGCCAAAAGACATATTTAAAAAAAGGCTACATGTGATTCATCATTTGTCTACTTTTCACGAAGGAGATAAATTAAAACATTCATGTTATAAATGACGTCCGTTTCCAACGACAGACAGCTTAGATGTTACTAAAGCAATTTATCGATTTACTTTAATCAGGAACGACAACAAATCCAAAAATGCATAAGCAATTAAACCATCATAATAGTATTGGTAATTGTTGATAATCAGTTTTTCTTTATAATTATATATTTACGCTTTATCATGAAGATAACGACTATTTTGCATGACAACAATCATAAAAGTACATATTAAGGTACATTGCGAAATTTCTACATTAAAGCGTGCAACACAGAACATGTACAATGTAGGTGTGCTACGATTATTACAAAATCAATGTTAAACATTTGTACATAACAAAAAACATGTTTCGTATAAAATCTGCTGTATTCTGTGTACTTTCAAGGAATACTTGTTGACAACAAAACTTGTTACATGTGATGAGAACATGCCTTTTAGTTTGTCTGTATAGATGAAAAATCTGTTTTCATAAAAAATGATTGCGTAAAAATATGCAGTTATATGTGCTTCTAACGTTTGATGTTATTTATTATCACTTTGTTCGACAGAATAGTCAATTCAAATCTTATCAAAAACCACTTCTTTATCAATTCTAGTAAAAGATCATAGCTTTAAGAAAGACGACGTTCTTGTACTGCGATCATCTACAGATGATGGTAAATATAAAGCTGCTATGTGCTATATAGAGGATATCATTTACCAACGGTCAAGCAGCATTGAAGGCATACCAGGTCACTGTCTTGCAGGTTAGTTCTGACAGTGCTAAATTAGAATAATGGTATATACTTTTATATTTTATAGTTATGGTATATTAATTCTTACAATTTCAATGCATTTTTGGATAAGGTAGAAATAAGACTCTCATATTTTGGTCACTGAATGCACAAAATCATAAGATTTGATCAAAATATAAGGTTGGGATTAGTTTTGAGGGTAATTATCGTTGTTCTTTTGTAATAAGGAGTCGACAAGGAACCAAAACAAGCATCTCCATCCAAGTTACAATTTTAAAAATTAAACCATTATAAGTCAATGTGTCTTCAACACGGAGCCTAGGCTCACACCGAAAAGTTATCGTCGTAGCTGTTTATGGGCCAAGAAAGGGAAAAAACAAGCAAACGTATTGATCTTATGAATATTTACCACGTTGTTCTGTTCTTCATAAGGAAGGTTGGTGGTCATTTTAATTGTCATAGTACAAATCGGGTAGAAGTTAGGGCTAACAAGGGGGCTGAAAATTAAAACGTTATAGGTCAATGTACAGTCTTCAACACGGAGCCTAGGCTCACACCGAAAAGTTATCGTCGTAGCTGTTTAGTGGCCAAGAAAGGGAAAAACAAGCAAACGTATTGATCTTATGAATATTTACCACGTTGTTCTGTTCTTCATAAGGAAGGTTGGTGGTCATTTTAATGGTCATAGTACAAATCGGGTAGAAATTAGGGCTAAAAAGGGGGCTGAAAAACTAGGATTGTTTGGTTTCTGAAAAAAAATGAGAATAAGTTGATGAATGGATATTTAGGTGTTCTACCATACAGGGAAGGTTAGGATTTACTTTAGGGGTTATGACCTTAACGGGTTAGGAAAAAAGGGACCATAAACAATATTGTTATAATGCTTTGTATAAACAGCTAAGTTTCAATGGGGTTTAATTCAAGGTCTAAAATTGGTCAGGTTATTTAATATGCTAAATCTCATCGTGTATTTAAAATTTGGATTTTGGGCCCTGTTTTGAAATAATCCATAATAAGATCTTATTGTTGTACTTATGTAAAAACAGACATTACAATATCACTTAAAAACTCCTTTTTACGGATAAAACATTGCTATTTTTGCCATTATGTTTTGTTATAAAAATGTATCCTAGAAAAGTTCATTTGCACGAGAACTCTTTTCAAAAGTTTCGGCATATTTTCAACATGTATATACCCAGAACGTTTTAGAGTGAACTTATACTAAAATTCTTTACTTTACCTTCCTTCACATAGGCTCTTCCTTAGAATTTAATTTGGCCGCTATGCATGTGTATTTATACTGTTAATATTCATAAGTTATGTCTCTATGAGATGCAACATAGAGATCATATTTGAGAACCACTAGGTAAACAAAACAAATTATCTATGAATATTATATTTCTCCCCAAGAGAGGCGTGGTTTGTGAAAAGGCTATCTTTACAAAATGCAAACTTAAGGTTTCAAAATTAAGCTTTGTTTGATTAAATAAAAAATAAATTATTGATGTTCTTTGATATGCTGAATCTTTAAGTTTTGATTTTTTGCCCTGTTATCAAATTGGTCCACAATGAGGTTAAAAAGGGTTTATAATAAAATTTTGCCTGATTTCATCAAAATTGAAATTTGTGTGGTTCTGTTATATGCCTAATCTTACCGTTTATTTAAATTCTGGAAATTGGAATATTTGATCTGAATATGTCCAATTTGCAAAAAATCAGTTATTTGTCCAAATTCTATCAAACCTAAGATATGTCAATTATTTTATCACAATCCAAATTTAGAGCTGTATCAAGCTTGAATTTAGTGTTCATACTTGTCCAAACTGTTTCCATCTCTGCCGTATCAGTAAGTTGCGTACCGTGGAGCATTTTATTTTCAGATGTACAACGACGTGTGACACATGTAGAGCAGGATATGAATACCCGTCCGGGGCATCTAGGATCACATCCAGTTTTACGGTGGGCTTTGTGTTGCTCAGTCTTTAATGTTTTGAGTATTCGTTTGTCTTTTTGGATTTTGTGAATTATGTTCTCGGTTGTAGTGGTGTAATAAGTATTGAATGACCGACCCCTTGGTATCATTCGTATCGTATTCAAAACATTGAAAACATAGTCATGTTTTCTATAATGTGTCTCCAGACAGTCTAGAACTAGGAAAAAGAGAGAAATCTATAGCTTTTACTACACTATCGAAAAATATATCTTTCTTATTAGAAAAAGGGATTAAGAAGGCTAAATTTGCAGAAGACATATACATGTATACATATAGGATATGAATTATAATGAATCAACAAAAAATACAGTTAACTTCATTCTTAGAGTTATGGCGTTTCATGTTCTATCCACTAGGATATTCAATAAATAATTTTCAAATGTAAAAATCAATTATTTTATATTTACCGGTGTTACATGAAGTCAAGAATTTAAGTTCATTTCAGATAACAAATGGCCTATATCAGAAAGCTGCTATACAGTAGCATACAAGGTTCAGATAAAGTCTAGTCATTTTAGAATGTGTTCTAATACGAGTGAATCCACGATGGAGGTAATTGATGTTATACCATTTAAATATGTAAAAATATGACTGTGCATCATTTGATTGCAAATTCAAGCTGCCTTTTCGTTTCGTTATATTTGTCGGCAGATTAAAGTCGTCTTTGAAATAAATGTTGCATATCCAACTGGTATTATCTTCTTGAAAATTTGTCTAATTTAATCTAATGATAATTCGCCGTTTCAGAATCTAATGCATTCTGGGTAATATTTTCAAAAGCGTACACCAAAACGTTGTGATTAGTTTAAAACGTTATAAACAATGAAAATTGAGCCAATGACGTAACGTTATTTTTATTTTGGTGAACGATGAGATTACCCATAGTCCTTTAGATCTGAAAAGGCAAATTGCTTGATCTAAACGATTACTTTATAATAAATAGAATGTCGGAAGCAATTTAATTATAAATGCATACTAGTATTTAACATGTTCAAGACTCGCGTTATAAACGATTCACAATTTGAGGAAGGTTTGCTTTCACTTAAACCAAAGTTTTTGTTATTTTGTTTTTTTAATTCTTAGTTAAGACATTTATATCAACTTGTGTGAAACACTAAAATAGGTATTGATAGGAAACAGAAAATACAGATAAAAATAAAGACAATTAGTATCATAAAGCAATTTCTCCTTTCAGTTCGTCCATTCTCTGAAAGATGTCATTTCCCTATATGATGGTTTGGCAACATCGTTTACGACACAATTGATCCGTCATGTGTTGAAACCAGGCAAAAATGATATTTTCAGAAGTATTTCTGTGGAACACGAATTGAATATGCTTGTAAATAAGGTATGTTTGTCAATAATAATTCTTCACATTACAACATTAGGGTAATTGTAACCCATGGTTATTGGTTAGTATCAAACTGAAGTCATAATTGAATTGAGAGTTGATTTCTCATCAAGGCGAAATAAGCAAATTTGAAAGCCAAATACAAAAGTGTTTGGCTACATCAAGAAAGACTTTTAGCTTAGTGTACTTTCTATATAAAATCGGGGGTTTACGGGCCTTTCTTTTTCGTTACATTACACTGAAATATACGAAGTCTTCGATATTCCGTGCATGTACTTTCCCCAAATTAGACTTATCACCGGGTTTTTACTTGCATCATTGACACGACGGATACCACACGAGCAGAATGATATTTTTACCCTTCCGGATCACCTGATATTACTTCAGTTTGTGGTTGGGATCGTTTTGCTCAGTCTTTAGTTTTCCTTATTGAGTTTTGTATACTGATGTCTTATGATTCTTTTCTTTTTAGCTATGGAGTTATCAGTTTATTTTCAGCTATGAGTTTGAACATCTCTTCGGAATCCCTCGCCTCTCTTTACGTAAAAAAGGCAATCAAGAAAACGTTTTGAACTAACCAAATTGAAAACAAATACTTTTATTAATTTTTTGTGTAGAATGCTAGAAGTTCGCATAAATCATAGAGATACTTTCTAAATTGCTCACTGTTAAAAGTAAAATGACTAACATTACTGTGCAAATGTCCATTAACCAACAGGACTAATTCATTCAATAAGCTCCAGTAACGTTTTGTAAATAAACTCATCATAGGTACCAGGAGTGAAATTTTGTATTTGCACCAGCCGCTCGATTCGTCTACAAAAGACTCATAAGTGACGCCCGAATAAAAAAAAAGTCAAAAGTCAAAAATACGAACGAAGTTAGAGAGCATTGAGGACCAAACAATTCCTAAAAGATTTGCATAAACATTTTTTTAACAGAAGATAGAACTTAGAACCCATAAAACTTCACTATTGTTTTGCATTGAAATTTTATGGAGATATGCTCACAGGTGGTCACCTGTCCTTATTGCCTGAATATTTGTATATTAAAGGGTGATACATGTACACACAGTACATATATATATGGTTATAAGTTCATCGTATGGTAAAATATTGATTGTGAATTGGTTGCATGCCAACATAACCAAATGGAGTAAATTTTGGTCATCATTAATGCAAAAGTAGTATACCAGTGTTCAAATGTCATAAATCGATTGAGAGAAAACAAATCCGGGTTACAAACTTAAACTCAATGCTCTTTCAATTCGTACTAATTCGACCTTTTCAGGTTTTTTTTATTCGAGCATCAATAATTAATCCAATGTAGACGAAATGCGCTTCTTTGCAGCAGTTTTTTGGGGGGCAATTTTCATATTAAAGATGATTGGCTTTATTTTTCTAGTCATTAAAAAAGCGTATGTAAATCACATCGCAAACAGGCTTGAATTATTTTCTTTTCCGAAAAATTCAGACTTAAAAAAAACCGTAAAACTTTCACAAAAGTATGAGTAAAATTATTCTCATTTCTGCAATACATGTCTTAAAGGGGGAAAAGGATACAAATTGAACAATCTCAATCCAAGAAAGAAAGAAAAATCAGATAACATAATGAACATGACAAACAAAACAAAAAGATCAAAGAGACATACCGCAATCTACAGATAAAAAAAAATCAATTTCGACAAAAGCATATTTTTGCTGTATTTAGCTCGTATATGACGTTTCGAACGTGAAATTCATCCTATGTATTATGGAAATTCTTTGTTTTCCGGATCATGACAAAATTCAATGTGCTTTCTAAACAAAGAAAAGCAAAATAATCGTTTTTCGCTAATGACGGTATTTTAGGAACATGCAAACAAACCCTTCATCTTAAACTATGGAAAACAAATATAGAAAAATTGTAGTGTTGTCAAGGGTTAATCGGTTAACTGGTTAACCCTTGACAAAACTACAGTAACCGTCGGAAGGATCGAATACCGAATACCAAAAACGCTAACCGGTTAACCGGACGATTTTTTTTCAATTTTAGTAGATCCGAAATAAATGTGTATTGAAATCATTAACAGTTTTGCTCTTTTTAGAAATTATCGTCGTGGTAATTAGTTTCAATTTGACAGATCAATTATCCAGTATATTGATTGCTATATGTAATTAGAAAAACATAAAATAATTAGAATTTTACAACTTGTCTATTAGCTCGGGGCAAGATCTAAAGTAAACATAATTAGTATACATTTTTTTTTAAAAGTAACTTGCAATCAGTATTTCAATATAGATTATAATACAATAGGAAATTTAATTTTAAGTCGGGTACATGAAAATTGCAAACATAAGCTCTATAGAGCATTTGCCGACATATTTCCAATTTTTCACGATTTCCTTCATTATTGTATTTTTCATCTTAAATATTGCGTACACCTACATCTGAATGTGCAGCCTCCACTACGTACAAGGCTTTTTCATACTTTAAACGAAATGCCAACTTAAAAATTGTGAAATGCAAATCAACGTGAATATAGCAAATGTATAATACTTGATGTTTCGAGTTTTCAGACATTTTCAATTCAACGAGATAAAGAAGGTTTTTTTTTTATTTTTCAATCTGAAGTTATTACAAACGCCATAGTAGTTACGGAGTATTGGATTATTAAAAGTCAACCTTCGCCAGGACTCCTCACAGACAAGCCTTATAATACCAAAGGACAAACTTAAATTATCGTATTGTAAACACGTACATTTAGAGGGTGCAACAGAAAAGGCCGTCAAACATTAACTTAAACTACCGGTTAACCGGTTAATCGGTCGAACGATTTTTGGATAACCGGTTAGGCGAAACTGTACAAATTGACAACACTAAAAAAGGGTGTTGTGTGAGACAACTCTCCAACCAAGTCATAACGTGTACAAAATAAGCAATTATAAATCATAGTACGGCTTTTAACACGAAGCCCTGGATCACATCGACCAGTAAGCTATAAAGGGTTCCAAAATGATAAGTGTAAAACAATTCAAACAGGAAAAAACAACAGTCTAATCTATATAAAAAACAAGAAACGAGAAACACTTATGAACCATCTTAACATACATTTATTTTTTAAGGGGAACATACAAATTGAATGTAGATACATTTTGCTTTAAAAGATTTTTTTTAATTTGGAAGGATAGTTAAAAGTATTGCAATTTTCTTTAAATATTGCACAAGTTATAACGTCTTGATTTTTGCAATCTTTGATCTTAGTTTCACGGATATTGCACCAAGTTGCTTCATTGTTCTAGAAAACCAAACCATAGCAGCAGATTTTATGCATTCGAATGATATTTCATAGAAGCGTGTTTAAGTATATTCATTAACTAAAAGTTCCTTAACTAAAAGTCTTTTTGAAAAATTTGATCTTTTCATTTTTCATTTAGCAAAAATAACAAATACTACAGTTTAGATTTATTATATGCATTAAATTGTACACTAATTAGTCTAATATATTAATTTTTTTAAATAACCTCATATGATGACCTTTTCATTACATTTTAGAACGACTTTAATGCTACGAAGAGTACAGCCATAATAAAAGCAGTTGATATGGTTTTGGAAAAAAAATCATTCAGTCGTATCTTTCTTATTCGAGAACCTTCAGGCACCAGAAAAACGGAAATCCCCATTGCTATCATTAAGGAAATATTCAAGGTCTGTGAAAAAGCTATAAGTTAAAAAAAAAATATTTACACACATATATATACTGTCTTGTCAAACAGGCAAGAGTAAAGGCATCGCGTAGAAAACTGTTTATACATGTATTAAACAACAATGTTCTCAAATTTACAGATGTTACTTTAGGTACTATCGTAGATGCTATCAAGTGGAAATATTGTTTATGGATAACCTTTGAAGAATTCGTTGTGTAAACAATGGTTTTCGAATGAAATTGTTTCCCTAAGATAAAAGAAAATGTGTCATTAGATCTTTTTTTTATCAAGATTTCATTTGTGGTAGATCTGCATATTATAAGAACAATACAGAACAAAGGTATAACGTAAGAGCTATAGCGAAGTGACATTGACGACGAACCACAAAAAAGATCAGCTTTGTCATTTTCAGATATATCTCTTTAAATGTCGGTGTAAATGCATAGGAACTCCTCTTCCAGGATATAATTATTTTTTTTAGTAAAAGTGACAAAGTTTTGGCCGTAAAAGGAGTTCCTATGAGAAATGACATTGTCTACATTTAGAAAATTGAAACCTTAAAACACATCAACGTTAATACTAGAATGTAATTGTTTTTCAAAAGGAACCTCGGACAAAATTTTTACATTTCAGTTTTAAGCATATTATAATTTTCAAAATTTCATATTTTTGAATTTCTTTAGATAAGTTGAGTAAATAACTAGTTGTCTAACTAATTAACAACAAATAGTTATTAAACTCAGTCTATAATTATTCTATTTCCACTTTCTTTTATATTTAAGCGAAGCGTTGGCAATTGCCGCATTGCTCTGAGTGCTCCAACACACGTAGCCATTGAAAGTTTAATGAAAAGGTTAATTATGGAAAGACAGAAAATGGAATTGAAAAGTAAGTACGGTAAAACATAAGACTTTGTATTTTCGATTAGATACAATGTTTCAGTACATTTTAAATGATTCACAAGAACGAAGTTCTCAATGTTGTGTATTGTTTAAATGAAGTTCTTTATAAAGTCTGATGAATATCAATTATGTGGTCATTTTTATAAATTTCCTGTATACAAAACTTTGAATTTTTCGAAAAACTAAGGATTTTCTTATAATATAGGCAACAGTAGTATACCGCTGTTCAAAACTCATAAATCCATGGACAAAATACTAAATCGGGGTAAAAAACTAAAACTGAGGCATAGATTACCTTAGCCGTATTTGGCACAACTTTTTGGAAGTTTGGTTCCTCAATGCTCGTCAACTTTGTACTTGTTTTGCTTTATAAATATTTTGATATGTGCGTCAATGATGAGTCTTATGTAGACAAAATGCAAGTCTGGCGTACTAAATTATAATCCTGGTACTTTTGATAACTATTCATTAACAATGTTTACGAATTATAACTCTGGTACCTTTGATAACTATTTACACCACTGGGTCGATGCCATTACTGGTGGACGTTTCGTCCTTGAGGTTATCACCAGACCAGTAGCAGTCAGCACTTCGATGTTGATAAGAATATCAATATTTTGGTCATTTTTATCAATTTTTTGTTTACAAAACTTTGAATTTTTCGAATAAAAAAAGCCGTATTTCGCACAACTTTTTTGAAATTCGGATCCTCAATGCTCTTCAATTTTGTACTTGTTTAGCTTTATAACTGTTTTGAGATGAGCGTACTGATGAGTCTCATGATAACTATTTATGAGTTAGAATTGTTATCTTCTAATAAAATTCTCTAAGTCACTTATCAAAAGTCGATGTTGCTTCTATTGTGCCATTCTTGTGATTACGAGAATGGGGGGGAGGGTCATATCTGCCAAAAAAACATGGAACCCATATTTTTATTTTATATCGGCACTGTCTTTCAAAAACAGTTCAGGTTGCTTTATCGCATACTTTATTGTTATTCACCAATATTTCTATAAAACAAACGATAGAAAAAATAAAGAACTGCGTCCTATTATTATACTGCTAACTCTTGTAATGACTGCGGTAATAACACATTTGATGTTTATAGTGAATAATGAATTTGAAAAAACACATAAATTTGAACATTAAAATCGCTAAAAATGTAATAAAGATAATTAGATGTAACTTAATAAAGTACCTGGATTGAGTTCAATACCGTAGCAGCTACGTAACGGATTCGTAGCTGCTATTAATATCTATGTAACAACTAGTCTATAGCTACACGTTCAATAGTCAAAATCTACGTAGCATTACGTAGCTGCTACGATATTGAACTCAACCTGACCATCTGTTGGTTTTCTCTATTTATTTACTATGTATTTAACGCATTACCATTGCAGATTTTTACAACACGAGAATATAACATAAACAAGCAATATTAGTTTTTGCATTTTTTCTTATTTACTTAAAATAATGATTATGTGATTCATGTTGATATGATATCTGACTTAAGAATCCGGTTTAGTACTCATTGGAGTGGATGAAAACTACCATCAGGATGTTTGGAAATACTCCCACACGACTCATGTTCGAAACGGTTAGTTTATTAATGATAGATAACTTTTTTCCATTCGACAGCTACACTTAATTCACAAGGACAATTAAAATGTCATATTGCAATAGTTTAGTTAAAACATATTTATTTATTGTTGATTGGTAAACAAGTTATAACAATTTATAGTTATCCCTTTCCACTTTGCTGGTGCGAGTGCTGCCTTGTAGCGACATTAGCCTGCTCATCTTCGAAATCTACAAGGTCTTCCTTTACATGCAAAATATATTGATTATATCGGACTATCATCGTTTCTCCTTTGTAGTCCGATGCGCTTACTACTACACCACGACTCTTCTATATTGTAATGATACAAGTGCACACCAAAGGAAATAATAGATAAGAGATGTATTGAAATTTCCGGAAATCATCTACAACGGAATTAGAAAACACTGGCATGTAGGGTCTTATTGAAATACAATTGACATATATCTGATCCGGTGTTGGAACTTTTTTCAGGAAATCAATGCAGAAAATCCCGTTTTATGACACTCAAATTATTCAATTTATTGCAATAGTTTCTAGTCGTACATAAATCAACGGGAAAATATAAAATCATATATCAATTTAAAGACTCATAATAGCGAACAAATAATGACCTTTTATAGCCGACGATGCAAATTTAGATTTGCTCATTGTTCACGGGCGTACGGTGACCTACCGTTGTGAATTTCTGTGTCATTCGGTCTCTTGTTGAGAGCTGTCTTATTGGCAATCACCTCGCATCTTCTTTTTATATAAATAGTACAACAGTATGCAACAGAAATATACCTTTGCTCGAAACTGGTTTTCAATATATCATTTGAGAGAAAAATTTGAGGGCATACAAACGAAACGACATCGTATACGCTGGCAAGGCTTGTCATATGGAACCAAAAGGAAACAATTATTCTTGTTTCCTTAGTTCTAGCATTGTCAAAATTTAACATCAAACTACAAGGTTAATTGAGAAACAACACACATGCATGTTTTAATGACACTGGTTTGATAGTTCATGATTTTGTAGAGATTTTTAATAGATTCTATAGAGTGGATGGCTCATATTCGCCATGGACACATTTTCGCCGTTTTGCTATTTTTTATCTAAAATTTGTGTGCCTTTACCCAGTACCTGCCTAAATAGATGGTAAAGGCTGTTTGTAATGTTCAAACGGTTGATATTCCTCTTTATCTCATTTCCAAGGTTATTCGCACATATAAAGAAATACGCAGGTGTTTTTAAACAATTTTTGGCTATTATGTAAGATTTATATGGCAATCATGCGCAGTCTTAAAGTAAATATTTGTGAGAAAAATCGTATAGAAATGATCTCTCAAGCTTATTCGTGAAATTACAAACATTAGTTTTTATAATATACCAGGATAATGAGGATGGTCATATCATACATTGCGGCGAAAATGTGTCCCCCATGGTACACGAACAACTTGATTTCCTCTTGAGTTTGAGTTCATTTTTAGAACAATTAACCAATGTTTTGAAGATTACTTTATCAAACATTTTTTTCATATAGTAAAATTTCTGAAACCTACATAAAAAGTTCCAAATATGCGAATGTAGGTCGGATGTAATTGGAAATGAACGAATTATGCGGCGAATATTGGTCACTCACTCTACTATCATTCTAGTAAAATCAATGCTTCACATTTTAGAAAGAGAAATGCATAAGAGAACAACTGCTACTTCTAGTGTTTTGGTTGAAATTAAGCGTTTGAATGAAATGATTTCGAGTATGG
Organism: Mytilus edulis; assembly: GCF_963676685.1. Classification (NCBI taxonomy): domain Eukaryota; kingdom Metazoa; phylum Mollusca; class Bivalvia; order Mytilida; family Mytilidae; genus Mytilus; species Mytilus edulis. The sequence goes on along the minus strand of NC_092353.1, from coordinate 67,858,199 downwards.
AAGAAAGAGATCATAGTACAGAATCCAATGTAAGTATGAATGGTTATGAAGAGACGTTTAAAGACTATTGTACAATTTTATTTCATTTTTGGTGTTTTGTATCTATTTGAAGGGAATTTAAACTAAAATGATATAATTCTTACATTTCAGGAGAAGGTTGCAAATAAAATTGATGCACTTATAAAGACACGAAATGACTTGACTAGTCAGGTGAATAATTTTTTTTTTAAATCAATAATAACAAATATTAGTACGATTTCATTTGACTACAATCGTAACAAAATCATCGTTTTCATCAAAAACTATAATAATAGTGGAATTGTGTAAGTGTTTTCGCTCGGAGTGTAAAAGAACGTGGTCTAGTTTCTCTGCTTCGGCACAACAAAAGCTTAAAACTTATTTACGCTAATTTTGTGCCAGCACGTGACATTTAGGTTTTGAATCAAAGAAGGCCGTTCGGAGTACGAATAATTGGTCTAGGTCAGGGTTGAATAATTATGTGATTGCTTTACCTTATGTGCTTGCCATTGATAAATTTACTTTCTTTTAAATTTATATCGATCTTTTCAAAAGCAGATAAATCAATAACAATGTATCATGTTCCGTATCGTATACAGATATAATGCATATAATCGTTAGCAAAGACTGAATCTAAATAGATGTATGGTGAAATATTTCAGAACAATTAATAAATATAAAACAATATATAAATTTTGACTTTTATTACACTTACATTGTCATATGAACGCTCATTTGATAATAAGTTAAAAAAAAACTCAAGGAAGACATACATTGTATATGCAGCTCATTAAAACATTTTGCTATCAAATTTTGTATAAGAAGATGTATTATTTAGGTAATAGAACTGAATGAATGAACTGCAACACAACAATGCAAAATAGCAAAAGATGTCTAGTGTCTTCTATATTAAACGTATGGCAATAAATGTGCCACGAAAATTATCCATTTCTAAAAAAGAAACCAAAAAAATAACATAAACCATCAAGTATCAAATGTTCATATAATGTTTTAAAGAATAAAAAAACAAAACATGATCATATAAAGTATGAAAATAACCGACTCAGTTCCTGACTTTTAAAAGAGATTCATGTAAATGTTGCAAAATTCAAACTAAACTCAACTATTTGATTTCGCGATAGGTAAAATATTTCAACATTACACTTATTAGTTTTCTATATTTTAGATAAGCGAGGAAAGACTTGAAAAAGATGTATTGTTACGAGGAAATGTGATATGTGGAACTTTCAGTTCTTTTGGAGAAAGACAGTTGTATCTGAATGTGTTGTCGTCCGAAAAAAACAATCGTAGGAAATCGATTTTTACCTGTATGATCATGGATGAGGTAAATTTGGAAGATAATTTCACATCAAAATAACAACCACACTACACATCAGTTACACAAACTTCATTGTACCTAATTGTTACTGTTCTTTTAACTTTCTTGAGAATGATACGAATTATATAGCAATTTAGGAATGATCTTTATTTTTTGTCTCTGTGTTTAATTTGTCTTTGATTACAAAGTTTACAAGATCTCGACGTAACATACTAAATATATCTACATTAAACTTTTAAAACCCATAGAAACAATTCAAATATACCAGCTTTGACTTTTTTGCCTTCTCTAAAAAAAGTTCCAATTCTTTTGTTTAATTTCGACGTTTGGCGAAAAATACTTTAACTTTATTATGCAAATGTTTAACTTTTTAGGCCGAACAAGCAACAGAATTGGAAACACTTTCCATTTTACAATACGGACCAAGTAATCTTATTATGGCAGGCGATCCAGACCAACTTACATCAACTGTCAAATCCCAGGTATTTGAATCGGATATTTAACAAACAAGTGTAGTAAATTGATAAAAAAAATATTTTTTTTAGTTTTTAAGTGTACATTCACTTACAGTCAATGATCTAGTTATAGGGTCATAAGGTTTTAATCATAACTTTAAAAACAAAGATTTGCATGTTTCAGAATTTTTTTTTTAGTTAATATCAAATTACCAGTGACATGAGTTATTTCTTGTCTATCATTTGCAGATATCTAGAGACAAAGGTTTTTGCCAGTCCATGTACACGCGATTTTGTAAACAACTACCAAGATGTCAAGAAGAGGAAAACTCTATGTTAGTATTAAATTTCCAGTACAGGAATCACCAAGAAATTTAAAAGTTTCCAGATGTATTGTTCTGTGGTCGATAATAAGATACACACATGTATACAATGTAAATTCATTGTGTAGTATCCTGTTTGGTTAATATCAGTCTATAGAAAGTTTGAATCGAGAAAACGGTTTTGTGAATGGAGTAGCGATATGTTCTTTTATGAAATTGCAAATATACAGGCACCCCATGCCCTGAATATTTAAACGCGACAAACAGGAGACTAATATGTATTACTATATGTCAATAAAATCAGAAATCGATAATTGCCTGTGTTTCAAGTGTGTTTAAAGAAAACATTGACTTGCATCAGTTAAACAAAAAACAGGCACTGAGGTTAAGCTGATGACCGTAACTGCATTCACGGTCATCCCAAGATGTAAATATCCCGTAAAAGTAACACGCAACAAATTTTCTTTTGTTTAAAATGTGGTAAATTTTAGTTAAAAGAATAGTCTTAGTAAAATCATAAAATTCTTATACTAAAACTTTATAAATCTTTTCAGCTTTCGTTATATGGTAGATTTGATTTTAAAACTAAATGATAAGTATCATTTGGACAAATAACACACAAAGCAATAATTTTATTTTTCGTGTTGAAGATAGCCTGTATGATGAGGTATCTTAATTTGGGTAACCTAAGAAACCACAAAAATTAGAAAAACGTGACCACGGAAGCTTACAACGACAATTATGATTGGAAAGTATAATGAGTTTCCAATAGTTTGTATATAAATATATCCATGTGTTATCCGTTAACTTAAACTCGTTGATTAGACGTCTTTTTCTATACTGGGCACCCTACTAATTGTGCATCCTTCGCTGTCGAAAATTCAGGTCTAACTGATAATCCCGTGCTTATTTAAGAAAGTAGGCGTAGCTTTGTGTGTAAGGCCCGAAAAAGGGTTACTTAGCTGATTCTTCAAAATTATTATAAACTAAACATACAAAAATATTTGAAATTACAATTTTAATGATTACAGTTCTTCTATACAAGCATGCAAAACAAACATTGACCAACTTGCTTGCTATGTTTGCTTGGTTGTTTGCAAACAATAGGTAGGCGGAGTTTCTGTCTGTTTCTATATATAATGGGATTTGATTGGACAATAAGAATTGACATGAAATCAATTTTATGTTTATTGTTCAATCATATTCCAGTACATAGCGAAGAGACTGAAATGGACTACCTACCTTTTGTTTACAAACACCCAAACAAATACAGCACGCAAGTTAATCAATTGTTTGTTTTGCATTCTTTAATAGAAGAACTGTAAAAGGTGCTATAGGTTAAAACAGATATTTCATATTTTTGGATAGTTTGGCGGTGTTTCGAAAAGTGTACCATAGCTTTTGTTGAAACCCCCTTCGGTCTCGTGCGGTTAAAGCCGGGCTTTCAACAAAAAGCTATTGTATAATTTACGAAACACTACAAAACTATCCAAAAGATATGAAGTATCTATAACTTATCACCTTTCATATCATGTACAAGGATATATAACTTGCTGAATAGGCCTTTTGAAGTGCATAACAAGTGATGCGAGCAAAGTTTTTAAAAATAAATCTGGTGGATAAATAGCCATTGTGTAACTTTTTTTTTTAAAGTTGACATACCTATGACACTTATTTATGAAAGAATGCAGTGTTGTCTTTATATTGATCTATATGTGGTATACTAAGTATTTTTGCGGTTTCAGGAAAACGAAGAATGGCTGAAATTGGTAGCAGATGCCAAAAACAGAAACGTTTTCGCATAGTAAAAGAAAAATATGTTTCAAATGATATTTTTCGTGCATGCGTAATTGAAAAAGCCAGACTAGGACAATGACTTTGTTTCATTTCTTTATTATGATTCTTAAAGTGAACAAATATAATTTTGAAACTGCGAATGTATATTATAATAAGATTGACTGACTTTTTGAAATGGTCCTTGTGTGAACTAAAATCAGTGGAAATTGACACTTCAACTGATTTATCAAATTAATCTATAGTATAAATAAGCACGCACAAATTTACTAATGGAATGGTCACCGGTACTTAAACAAAGACATATTTTTATACAAGTATGTCATACAATAAATCGTCCTCAGTTTTACAATTTGATCGTTTTCTTTCTCAACCGACATTAAGATCCTCGAGCATAGACATAGATTTGTTTTATAAAATTAATCAATTAAAAGAGACAAAAAAGGCAGAAACAAAAAATCTTAAAACCAAGTTTTGAACCAGTTCAGGTTTGAATGAAGTAGCAAACCAAATCACATGTTACTATTTTGTTTACGATCGCTTTAAGCATGAACTTTATTCCAACTTGATAATGGTGCGTGGTCAATGGTAATAATATGCATTGTACATATAGTGCTATGTTTGCATAACTCACTGATTTGACAATTATACTTTATCAATTATAGCATTTGTGTGCACATAACGCATTTACAATTGGGATTTGGTTTCTTATCAAGTTTTTTTTTTTCAAGTCGGTTTCTGTGGGTTGAAGGAGGAGGGAATAAAGGCAAGATTGAAATCCTTTTGACATATCAAAAAAATATATAATATCTTCCACATTTTTCTATACCTTTTAATGTCCTCTTAGGCAAAGACAAGCAAAATGTTTTGATTGGCCAGTTACATTTGGTTATTACATAATTGTAGTTGATTATTGAAACAGAAAGAGGTTCGAATATTTGTTTTGATAAAAAAAAACATAGTTCTGCTTTTTCTATTTTCCTACCGTCGTTCCCCATCATCACCTAGTATTGCAACTTTAATAAACAGTTTATATTCTCATTTCTATATCTATATTTATACTCTTGATTGTATAATGATATTGTAGAACTAGTATATCTTTCTATATTAGCTTTAATATGACTTTATTTCATTGTTGTTTTTTAGCTAACAACCTTTATGTTGATTCCTATAATATGCTTCTCGTTATTGGCATGAATGGTTGACCATGGAAGTATATTGAAAATATAATACTGCCGTGATTTGACCGTATTATAGGCCGAGGGTTTACGTTTCAAAATTGGTGTGTTACCAATTTTATTGATTTGTTATTTACTAACGTTGATTAAGTACATCTTAAAGTTATCATTTAATCGTCGCTGTGTTTCCAAAATATAGTAGATTACTATTTTTTCAACAACAAAAATTTTCACTAACAGGATTGAAGATTTGTTTGAAATTTAACGTTTGCTCCCAAAGTATCGAATATTAAAATCCATAGAATATTTTAATAGTTTGTCAAAATGTAGTTTATATCATGCTTTTCTATAAAAATAGTAATAAAAAGAATGGGTCATGGGGCTTATTCTCACGCTTCATGTTGTGAAAAATTGACAGATTTTGTATAGATGATGCACGGAAAACTCAATTTTCTGCCATAAAACGAAAACTACACCATAGAACTTTGAGATAAATTACCTACTACTCTCTAAATTTGCATATTTTATTAAAGATCTAGACCGATTGTAATCTGTTATTATTTCAAAATTCAAGATGGAGTAAAATAATAAGACACCCTATCTACCTTAATTTCACAGAAATCAAGAAATGTACAAGTTTTTGATTCCCAAGGCTATTATACAATAAATTTCAACTTTACTTCACTTTGGAAGCAAACGTTACAAACAAATGGGATTGACAATTTTGTCACATATCTTATTTCAGCTGTTTTGATTTGTCTCAATGTATCATGGTATTTTGGAAAATTAGAGATTTACTCTCGCAGAGCTGGTTGTTGTGAAAAAGTAGTTATGTCAAAAACAAAAGTAACATACGACATTTTGGAAGCCCAGTGACGATATATTTAGTGTATATAGTGTACAGTTTTTAATATTTTCTTACTTTAATAAGTAACTGATTACATTATCATCTTGTGTGTTCATTATTTATATAAACGTATGATTTTTTGCCCTAAAATGACTTATTTTATTTCATTTTATTTTTTTATTTTTGCCTATAATCTTGAAAACTATAATGATTACTATTTTTTCAACAACAAAAAATCTCACTACCAGGATTGAAGATTTGATTGAAATTTAACGTGTGCTCCCAAAGTATCGAATATGAACTTGAACATTTTTGTAAAATATGAGTAAAATTAAACATTTCAGGATAACATAAAAACTGACCTTAAGGTAGATAGGGTGTCTTGATTAAAATCCATAGAATGTTTTAATAATTTGTCAAAATGTAGTTTATATCATGCTTTTCTATAAAAATAGTAATAAAAAGAATGGGTCATGGGGCTTATTCTCACGCTTCATGTTGTGAAAAATTGACAGATTTTGTATAGATGATGCACGGAAAACTCAATTTTCTGCCATAAAACGAAAACTACACCATAGAACTTTGAGATAAATTACCTACTACTCTCTAAATTTGCATATTTTATTAAAGATCTAGACCGATTGTCATCTGTTATTATTTCAAAATTCAAGATGGAGTAAAATAATAAGACACCCTATCTACCTTAATTTCAGAGAAATCAAGAAATGTACAAGTTTTTGATTCCCAAGGCTATTATACAATAAATTTTAACTTTACTTCACTTTGGAAGCAAACGTTACAAACAAATGGGATTGACAATTTTGTCACATATCTTATTTCAGCTGTTTTGATTTGTCTCAATGTATCATGGTATTTTGGAAAATTAGAGATTTACTCCCGCAGAGCTGGTTGTTGTGAAAAAGTAGTTATGTCAAAAAAAAAGTAACATACGACATTTTGGAAGCCCAGTGACGATATATTTAGTGTATATAGTGTACAGTTTTTTAATATTTTCTTACTTTAATAAATAACTGATTACATTATCATCTTGTGTGTTCATTATTTATATAAACGTATGATTTTTTGCCCTAAAATGACTTATTTTATTTCATTTTACTTTTTTATTTTTGCCTATTATCTTGAAAACTATAATGAATAGAGAACCTTTAAATTGCAAAAATGATCAGCACCATTTTTTATAAAGTTCGAATCCAGTTAGTTCATTGTCGTACCCGAGTATTATTATTGTAAAATAAAAGATGATGATTGTAAAAGTACATGTTGAAAATACAAAATAATTGATTTGAATGCATGTTTAAACGCAATTTCATTGAAATATAGCTTTTTAATACATAAAAACAAGATTAACGTCCAAAAACAGTGTAATCAAAGCAGCTGATTCCATAATGTTGATTACTGAATGCGATTCATTTTAACTACTTTAAGTTAGTGATAATGCAATTATTTCTGATATGGAATTTTTGGAAGCTCGATGAATTTTCATTGCTGTTTTATATGATAGATCAATATGAAACAACAACAAATGGTCATTTAATGACTTCAATATTAATGATTTTTACAATTTGAAATGCAAGCCAGTCGTAGATGCTAAATGGTTGCTAATTATTCATATTTATATAACCAATAATAAGATAAGTATTTCAATAAAAACAGCAAATTATGTTCTCGGTGTTTTACTAGCGAACGATACAGAATATGACGAACACACGCAACGAACGTACAGAAAAAAAAACGACGAACCGTACACAACGCAAAACGCCCGGAATCAACCATACACTGGTTATACCCGTGCATATTCAACTTATGCCTAGTTCACACGTACATTTTATTCGAATTGAATTCAAATAGAATGCGAATCGAATTCGCTAATCGCATTCGCAAACTCTTCTATTTTAATTCGAATTGATTCGAATAAGCTAAATTTCATTATCCAATTCGCATTAGAAATGCGTTTTTGTTCATACGAATTTTAAAAGTTAGCTAAATAAAGCAAACATATTACAAAGAGAACGAATGGTATACAATGCCGAAACTCTGAGGGAGGTTAATTTTTCAATTAAACGTCTGGAAATAAAATAAAACAACGGCTTTCTCATTCGCATTATGTAATTTAAACAACAACTAAATCATAAAATACACGTACGCATTGAGTGTTATAGCCAACCAAAAATTCTTTATTTGTAGTTTAATCAAGCTAAAGTTACTCTGATACTCAGAGTTTGCTTCGCGATGTTTACAAGTAATTCACAGACCTGTCTATTTAAAATAGTCACAGGGTATTCTTGTTATATAAGTCACAGGTAGTAAGGTCGTCTTATAGAGAAGTGTTTAGTTCAGTGATTTTGGCATTGTTTAGATAAGTTGGTCATGGATTAGTAAGGTTACTTTCCAGAACGATTGCCTCAGTTTTTTCTTCAAATTAGCAAATAAGAGGCAAATAACATGCTTGAATCTATATTGTAAGTCAAAAGATCTAAATTGAAGTTGTTGTTTTAAGAAATTAACGCAGGATAACCAAAATATTGAAATTGATATGGTAAGGTTAAGCGATTGCCATGGTTCAGTATGGTGTCTAAAAATTCGTCATGGTCTAGATCCAAAGTAATCAATATTTGTTTCACTTTAATAGTGATAGATATAGGAAGATGTGGTGTGAGTGCCAATGAGACAACTCTCCATACAAATAACAATTTAAAAAGTAAACCATTATAGGTTAAAGTACGGCCTTCAACACGGAGCCTTAGCTCACACCGAACAACAAGCTATAAAGGGCCCCAAAATTACTAGTGTAAAACCATTCAAACGGGAAAACCAACGGTCTAATCTATATAAACAAAACGAGAAACGAGAAACACGTATATATTACATAAACAAACGACAACTACTGTACATCAGATTCCTGACTTAGGACAGGTGCAAACATTTGCAGCGGGATTAAACGTTTTAATGGATCCAAACCTTCTCCCTTTTTCTGAAACAATAGCATAACATCACAACAAAGAAAAACATAGTTTGTTTGAAGGCGCATGTAAATTTACTACTTGACTAAGAAGAAGAAAAACCTCTTAAACTGAGTTTTACTGTGTGTGCGTTTGTTTTTCTACATTTGCTAGGGGTATAGGGGGAGGGTTGAGATAAAAAAAAAAAAAAAAAACATGTTTAACCCCGCCGCAATTTTGCACCTGTCCCAAGTCAGGAGCCTCTGGCCTTTGTAAATCTGGTATTGGATTTTGAATTTTAGTTTATTGTGTATAATTCGTTCATTAGCACTGAATTAGTATGCAATTTTATTTAGGGGCCAGCTGAAGGACGCCTCCGGTTGCGGGAGTTTCTCGCTTTATTGAAGAGCCATTGGTGGCCTTCGGCTGATGTCTGTTCTATGGTTGGGTTGTTGTCGCTTTGACACATTCCCCATTTCCTTTCTCAATTTTATTTTTAACCAAATTTGGTCGGCGTAATCGGCAAACTGTGCATTTATACATTTTATATTTTTGGTGTGTTTCTAAGATATAATTTATATAGCCACTGCTCTTTTTAACTGACATACGATATAATAAATTACATGAACAGAACTCCTTCCTGCATATGTTCATGGATCTGTCGGGGATAATTATCGTGAGAGGCGTCACTAGTCAAATGATTTAAAAAAAAAACTTCTACATAGAGTTGCAAAACGCAGTTCAGCAAGTAATAAAAAAAAGATCTTTGTTTTACACTTTTCTAGCAAACTATACATCTGTTGCTTTTATTTGATCCAGATCATGTCTATGATTAATAAAAGCCGATTTAGTTCACGTACATTTAAACTGTGTACGGTGTTTTTGACCCGGCTAGACGAGAAATCACAGAGAATTAGATGACTGAAGATGAATATTGGCAGAAGAATTCCAATCTAAATAAAAAAATAAGGAAAACAATTTTTGTCTTGGATTCATGATTTTTTTATTGGGTTGGAACTTCCAGTAAATGCAATTACTTACAGATCTTTTTTTTTTTTTGTGTCTTTGGTGTTCTTTATGTGACTTGTTTATTTAACGGGAGGTTTGGGAGCCCGCAAATATCTAAACCAAGCCATATGTTGTATGTGCCTGTCTAAAGTGCATTCGATTCAGTGTTGATTTCTATGGTGATTTTTTACGAAAATTTGCATACAAGCTATGATTGATAATTCACGTATGCAATTCAAATATGTAATAAAAAAATATATACCTTCATGTGCTACTTTAAGAGATGAATTAGGTAGAAATTTTACTTAAAATTTCTTTTTTTGAATAGCAAGCCTAACTTTTTTGTTTCAAAAGATAAACACAAACTAAGCGGATTTTTTTTTTTTAAATCAAAAAATTTTCTTTACATTAGTATGCTCTAATTTTGTAGAACAATTCTTTGGAAATAATAATTTTTATCAAGGTTTCAAGGTTTTAGGAAAAAGCAGCATTTTTGTTTTTAATATCTATCTTATTTTAAAAAAAAATCTTACAGAAGTTTACAAGAAGTATTACACAAATAGTAATTTCAACTTAACTGTCAAAATATGAGTCCGATCTTTATTTTTTCTTTATCCGGAAATCTTCTCGGGGATACAATTAGAATAATACGTCCAATAGGTCACAATCTAGTATGATGTTGTTTGGAAAATAAAAGTGTCAATCCAACTGCTGAAAATATTAATGGGGGTCGGTCATTAATGTCTATCGATGTATATGTCTATGTCTGAAAGTTTAACTTTAGTGTCTGTATAGATATAGTTGTCAAGGAAATATCTAGAACACTGTAGAAAAGAAAGTAATAAAAAGCTGTAGAACGGAAGTTTCTAGAACAATGATTATGTAAGAAGTTTAAATAGCGCATCTTTTATTATGATCATTCTGGAATCGTTATGTAAGTCAAATTGAAAGTTCCAATCATTTCATCCGCATCTATGATTGTTTCCAGTGATTTCTAAACTGCACAGTTATAAAATTATTTTTTAAACAACTATCAGGCAAAACGAAACAAATTAGGCCAACATAAATAAATATATTCATTACAATATCATAACAAAATACCATCTCCCATATTAAAATACATCATGCAGAAATGAACCTTATGTGTTCCTCTCCTAGCTATACAAAATCAAAGATGTGGAACATAATTTGTTATAATCACTTGGTAATCAATGCAATTAATGTCTCCTCCATGACAGTCTTCATAATTAAAGGTTAATATTAAATAACTAACACTGCTAATGTTTAGTGTTTGGATCAGGTTGACTGTCACTATGCAACACAGTTTAATATAGAATCATATAGGGAAAAACAGATATCTCCTTTTGTCAAAACACACTGTCAAACATCCAAACATACTATACACACTGATCTGTGTCCACACTTTTGTATATTTAAAAAAATATATATTATAATAAGGTTATGAATTTTTTTAAACCATTACATCGTAATTTTATATAGAATTAAACATGTAAACAATCTAGTTATAAATGAACAGATGTAATTGTAAATGGAAGTGACACCTTTGAACTTGAAATCATATTTCGGACTAACTTGTAAAACTTGTTCCACAATACTCTTATATATATAGTTATTCCTACTTATGATTGGTTCCATGCTACACTATTGCCTCCGCCCAAAAGAAAATGGTTTATTTGGTCATAATGATTTCATGCTTCCGATATCATGCAAGCTATCCAAAGATATTACCTTTACATACACACTCAGTCAAGTCCATGTGATGTAATAATGTTATTTCCATTGTTCTGGGATAAAAGTCCAAACTTTATTAGAACTACCTTTCTTAAGATTAACCTCGGTGAATATGTCAGCGTAATTTCCGTGTATTGATTCCAAATAACTGTTATTATCATATACTTAGACTAAATAACATATGATTTTTACCGTATGATAATAGCATTAAATTAAAGTATTTTCCATATTTTTCGAATTGGTGCTTAGCGGGCTGATATGAAAAGTTTATCACATGCTTCGATTGTTATCACATGCCTTTCCGTAACGTTATCACATGGCATTCCGGTGATAATCGGCAAATTCTGGAAAATACACCTCAATGCTACGTTTTCAGTAAAAAACATTACAAAGTAGTGTACAAAACAATTATTTGAATACTGGAAAGTATATTGTGTAAAATAATTAAATTTAATTTAAAAAAACAAATATAAAAAAATTATTAAATAAATGCATTTTAGTTTTTCTGAAACATAATTTAGAAAGTTACTTTCAAACAATGTTCATTATGTATATTGTTGAATTATTTTTTGTCGATTCGTCCTTATTAAAATGTGGTTTTTTTTTCTCTGTTGAGGCATATGATAGAAAGATTTCATATTGAATGTATCAAATTGTGGGTCCGACGTCCGTGAACTTTTTACTCTTTCAACTTCTTTTCGGGAACCAGGTAGAAGGATCAATATATGCATCTGTTATTTTTCTCTACTGTTGAAGCATATGATAAAAAGATCATAACATGTCATTTTTCATATCGCATGTATTATCAGCCCTCGGTCAATATCAGCCCTCGAGCCATGCGGCTCTTGGGCTGATATTGAACCTAGGGCTGATAATACATGCGATATAAAAAATGCCATGTAATAATCTGATAATATTGGATATAAGTACAGTATGAAAGCGTCGATCTTGATAGACCCGACCGTGCAAAAACTTTCATTTGTTGTTGATCTTGATATATGAAACGTGCCTGAATTCTCCAGTACTTTTTAAAAAATTGCAAAAATATCCAGCTATATTCATGTGAAAATTTAAAAAAAAAAGACGAATAAGAGTGAAAAAAGACGTTTTTGTAATTGAAACACACGATGGAATAGATCATCAGTAAACGCAAAATGAGGATAAGAAGAAAGCAAGTGTGTTGAAAATGTTTCTGGTTCAAAACAACTACAAGCTGCAATCATACCTGGTACAAAACACTAGCACGGAAATTCCTTTGATATAAAGTACAGTACTAGTTTCCTTTTTCCATTTTTCACTTAAATCAACTTTGCAAGTTTTAGCTCACTGAAAAAAAATTGACTCGCGCGCGGTATCAACTTGAACCACTCATTCTTCTGGATTATTTGAATATCTACATTATACATGTATAGTCCTGACTGACTAGTGGAAAGTAGTACAAAATATTATATATATATATATTTATGTTGTGTACAAGTTATCATTTTGTACAAATTATAATTTGTACAGAAAAATACATATATAAGCAATACCGTCTCTACTATTCAGAAGGATCATCTTTGGACCTGATTAATAATGGTATAATGATGATACCCTTTTTATCCAATGTTTGGCAGTGGCGGATCCAGAAATGTTCATAAGTTGGGGCCCACTGACTGCCTAAGAGGGGACTCTCTTCCGCCAAGCTTCAGTGATTCCCTATATAACTAACCAAAATTTTCCCATAAAAGGGGGGGCGGGCCCCTTGGCCACTCCCCTAAATCCGCCTCTGTTTAGGATAAAAGCATTTAAACTATAGAACAGCTTTACATATCATGGAAGATAAGGTGTGATTGAGCCCCTGTATTTAAAACAATTCCCAAGTTACACCGTATGGTGGTGCGCCGGAAAGAGGCAGAATCTACAGAATATGTGACAGGTAACAGGAAGAACATTGACCCAGTTATAATTTTACAATAATTGTGTAGTACACTACTCTGAGGTACATCAGGAACATATGTTCCGGGGTCTACTGTTAGAATACTTTTCCCAGAGTAGACAGAGTACACATACACATTACACGTCAGTACCGAAGACAGCACAACATAAAACGGATATTTTTTCCATCTCCGTCAATGGTTTCTAAACGAAACAATGGAAATCGCTTCTCTCCCCATCTCTCATTAAGCCCTGAAATTAGGAAGCAGACAAGACACAACAAAAGAAGCAGGGCTCGTACAATGTATTTTCAACTGTATTATTACTTTCCTGATTAAACACTGACATACCCTTTTCCAGAAGAAGTATAAAGTTGAATTGATGGGTCTTCGAAGCCGAAATTCGGCGATTCACTGAAATACTCATTCAGACATTTGTCAGAAGGTATGACTATGAGTTTCACTTATAAATTATTGGCGTGTCATATGTCTTTCGTTTGTCATATATATGTTTTAGTATCAACCACATTTCGTCGGTTTCGACTGCATACACGTACATTGTGGCGTGTTTTTCTGTTTCTATATTTAGAACAACAACACCACTACAACTTGACAAATTTAAACATATTCAATGTCGCTTTTTAAAAACGTTGGAACAAATTTAATAAAACTGACCTATTTAGCCATTTTTCTTTAAAGTCAAAAATATACATCACTAGAATAATTTGTGGGAAAAAAACCTGAAGGGTTAAAATGAAGTCTAAATATGTTTTTCGCCTGACACTGGATTTTCAAGATATGTGACTGTCATGTGTTTTTTTGGCCATTTTTATTACAAACCAGTGAGTTAAAATCAACAGAGTTATTGTATAAAATGTTTGTTTAAAATCCATTTATTCAATATTCTATTGACAATTCTTTTTATACATCCTTGATACATTGTACATGAAGATGAAAACAGTTTTAACTTTTTATTTTTAATCCTAAATTTTGAAAACTGCATTTTATTTATGAAAATAAATGTATTTTGTACAAACCAGGTGCCTATCTGAAATTAATCAAAATTTAACAATTTCAGCACATGAAACACCTATCTAAAACTATTTACTAGTATTTTTTAGCACTGAAAAGTATTAAATAACTTTTTTATGATTCAAGCGATCACCAGAACCACGACTTTAGAAAATATTAATTTCCGGATTTTATAGTCATTACTTGTCTGTGTACTGATTCAATTTTTATTTCATACGAAAACATATGACACCATTTTTTTAACATACAAAAATCGTAGAGTAATCGGAGACAGTAAAAAATTGTAATAAGCCTTGACAACTAGATCTATAAGTAAAATCAATCTACAGGACATGCTTTTTAAATTTTAGTAAATACCTGAATATAAACTTAACAGTGAAAAATGTAAGCAGTGAAAATTGTTATAAGAGCAAAACCACATCACACGATGATAATATAAACATGCAGAAATTGAGAATGCTCATAATTATGCGTATTGACTATTGTATTGCAAATGTATTGTAAAGGGTTGTTTGTTTTTATGTAAGAAGAAAAGAAATATTTAGTTTTTATAAACATTACAATTTGTGTCCAGTGGAAAATACATTTAACAGGTCAGGAATAACCACCAATGGGTGTATTATACCTCAATTGACGTATAATCCACCAATTGACATATAATGGTATAGATCAATTGATGTATTATTCTTTGATATTGAGGTGTATCATAAGCCAAAGATCAAGACTAAATGATTACCATGTACTTCTTAAGGGCATACGATACAGTTTTGATCCTGTATTTACAAGTTCGTGAAAATTTGGATATAGGCTATTTTTTACCTGATTAAATCAAATATGTAATAAAAAATATACCTTCATGTGCTACTTTTTGAGTAAACTGAGGTCGAAATTTTGTATATTTGCTCAAAATTCAGATTTGTGGCCGTAATTTCTTTTTCGAAAGAAAGACATAACTTTTTTGTTATAAAAGATAAACACAAATTGTTTTTTTGTTAAATAATCGGTAATTTCTGTATTTTATAAGTATTCTAAAACATTGTGCATTTTTTATTCAGAAATAACTCATATTTATCAAATGTTCATGAATTGAAGAAAATACGTCATTTTATGCTGCATGTTTATCAAAATTAAAAAAAATCCTCTATTTACAGTTTTATAAAATTTGGGTCACATAATCTCCCTGCAAAATGAAACAAATTGCTGTTTTGAAAAATAGGGGTCCATGAACTCGTTTTCAAATTAAATCAGTTTGAATGATAAAAATCAGTCGAAAAATGCATCTTTTCCCGATATGTCACAGTTTGACGTCGCGAAAATAACATTTTACGTTAGCAACGTCATTACCTCCCCTGTAACTGTATCGTATGCCCTTAAAGTATCAAAACACCCTTTACCTAATGCTAAATCCCAAATATGGTTATATCATCAGGTCACATGATTACCGTATAATGTCGAAAAGTTTACCGTAACATGTAAAGAAAGTTTACTGTAACATGTACATTAGCCATGTTAGCTAAATATAGATAACTGTAACCATGGAAAATCCCACTGAAAGGATAATTGAACCTTTTTAGATATCAACAAGATACATATTTATCCACTGGATAACTTTGATCCGCCGGTTCACTCTGAACCGCCGGTTAAATCTCAACCACTGGTTAACTCAACCGCCGGTTAAACAAACCGCCAGTTAAATCTGAACTGCTGGATAACTCAACCGCCGATTAACTCAACCGCCGATTAACTCAACCGCCGGTTACCATATCTATATAAATAGGGTGCAAACATTAATCCATCATTCTGCCTCTGATGAAGGTCCTTTTCGGACCGAAACCGGTCAGGCTATAAAACATCACCAGGCGCTGTTAATTATGTGTATTGGTATATATACTATATATTTATGCTTTTACATTTTTCTCACTGATACACATAGTTTATATGGCTTCTACTAACGAAAGCTTCATTTGGAGCTAATGTGTTTAGAGACTACTTATGTCAGTACACCTTTCCTATATTATTGCCATTTTTCACTGACATAGGAGCTCTAAGCGTAAGCCTAGCGATTACCTGAAATTGATGTATATACATGTATGTAATACCTACATTACAAACTTAAGGTGTTGAAAACTTTTTAACACTGAGGATTAATATTCGTCTTCCTTTGATCTTAAAAGAAGTACTAAAGGCTTAAATGAAGCATTCTCAATAAGACCCCCCCCCCCCCCCCCCCCTAACCAGACTTGATGTTTTGGCGTATCACAAGCTAAAACGTCAAGACTGCATGACTACCATGAAATACTATTATTAAACTTGATATTTAGGTGTATCATAAGCCAAAGATCAAGACTGCATGGCAACCATGAATTACTATTTCAGGACTTGATATTCAGGTGTATCATAAGCCTGAGATCAAAATCACATGACTACCATGACATAATATTCCAAGACTTGATATTTAGGTGTATCATAAGCCAAAGATCAAGACTAAATGATTACCATGTACTTCTTAAAGTATCAAAACACCCTTTACCTAATGCTAAATCCCAAATATGGTTATATCATCAGGTCACATGATTACCGTATAATGTCGAAAAGTTTACCGTAACATGTAAAGAAAGTTTACTGTAACATGTACATTAGCTAAATATAGATAACTGTAACCATGGAAAATCCCACTGAAAGGATAATTGAACCTTTTTAGATATCAACAAGATACATATTTATCCACTGGATAACTTTGATCCGCCGGTTCACTCTGAACCGCCGGTTAAATCTCAACCACTGGTTAAATCTCAACCACTGGTTAACTCAACCGCCGGTTAAACAAACCGCCAGTTAAATCTGAACTGCTGGATAACTCAACCGCCGGTTAACTCAACCGCCGGTTACCATAATTATCTATATAAATAGGGTGCAAACATTAATCCATCATTCTGCCTCTGATGAAGGTCCTTTTCGGACCGAAACCGGTCAGGCTATAAAACATCACCAGGCGCTGTTAATTATGTGTATTGGTATATATACTATATATTGATGTATAATTCTTTGTTTTTCAAATTCTAATTTAGTATAGTGACATAACATATTGCATTTAATCAATAATTGTATTTGCAGTTTCTTCTATTGTTATCTTGTCAATTCTTGATTGGCAAATTATAACGACTAATCACCTGTTAATGGACATCAATACTCTCTGCAGTCATGTGATTATGAGTACAACTCCACAGGTGAATGAAGCTCTTTGTTAATACTTGATTTTCATTATTAAAAGTCAATTACCGTCAATAGTACAGATTTTTCAACAAAAGAATTGTTGTACACATGCATTTTCAAGAGATGCAGCTGCCTTTGACAAAACTGAAACTTTAGGAGGACTCAACATTGGTCATAAAATAGGTTGTAAGTTGCAAAATGATGCTCCTATCTCACACTAGCAGTTTATTACAAAAAAACTTGCATTGTACGTCAATTGGTCTATACCAATATACCTCAATTGGTGGATTATATGTCAATGGAGGTATAATCCACCAATTGGTGGTTATTTCTGACCTGTTTAACTTGAAGCTGGGACTTCCCCATACCTGGAACACAGGGGTTTGTTACAATTTGCCAGGTTCACTATCCATATGAACCCCAAAAAATCACATGATTTTTCGGGGTTTGTATTGATTGTAAATTCAGCAAATTGTAACAAACCCCTGTGCCTGGAAGTTTGAACTTTAATAACTATGTCCATTACAGGTTCCTTTACCCCTGATACACCTTTTGCTCTAGAACCCTTCACCCTAATACCTGGTCACCCTGGGTATGCTCTAACTGATTTGTACTTTAGTATTGTACTATTGTTGTATAATGTCAGTCAGGGGTAGTACTTGTACAAGTAATTTTTGTTTACTTGAAGAAGTAAATATTATTATACTTATACATGTTATATACAAGTGTATTTTATTTACTTGTATAGGTAAAATAAATGGGCTTAGTTAAATGTATGTCCCATAGACATTCAGATTTTTTTTACTTATACAAGTGAAAAATTCATCCTATCTTCATGATCTTCCAGGTGTCTTCTTTTCTTGAATTCTGAGGACTTCTTTCATTGAAAAGGGGCAATTTTTGAAGGTTTGTATTTGCGCAATCAGTTTCTTTGTTGAATAGTAATTAATGAGATGAAACATTGAACTTTAATTAAAAAAAAATGACGAGCTAACCTAAGGAAAATTGTTAAAGGCATGTTTTTACATCTCAAACTTGAAAATTTTTGTGGGATTGTTGGCAGGTATGCATACAGGCAATTGTCTCAGAAAAAAACTCCAATTTACCTTAATATAACACATGTTAAGGTATATAGGATGGTTTTTTCTGAGACAAGTAACCAGTGAGGCCAAAATAAAAAGATTGTATGTTTGCCCAAACGCGACCGACCCAAAATAAACCCGCCGACTCAAATTCTTTTTTTGACGTTTTTTGGAAGAATTTTTTTTTTTTCGTATTTATTTTGGGTCCGCTCCGTCATCGTACAAAACTTAATGTTTGTCGTCTTTGCGTTTGAAAGTAACTGTGAATTATAAGATTAAAAGAAAGCGTATAAGAGACTCAGTTAATCGATATTGATGTTCTCTGTTTTTATCTTCTGATTTACCGAACGTAAAGAAGTAAAATATGTGAAGTGGCACAGTTTTTTTACGCTGTAGTTGTTTGTACTACCAAACCCTTACCTATATGCTCAATGTTAATTTCATCGTGTTATTGAATATCTGATAAGAATATTCAGGTAGATTTGTTCAAAACCATGTGCAATCGAATATTTTCAATGTTATTCTGACAGGAAATGGATCCGGAAGTTGCGAATTTAAAATCTTGCAAGATTTTGTTTTTACTGAATAAAAAGTAATTATTTCTTGATAAATTGTTGTCTTTAATTATAATCTTCCTTTATCATATAAATTAGGTGCCCTATTATTCAAATAGTTCAAATTTACAAGTCTCATTACACAGTCAGTACGTTGCTGTTTGGGAGAATTTGATAAAACTGTAATTGCTCACAGAATCAGAAATATAATCTTAACTGATTGTAACTCCTTCTGAATAATTTATTGCAATATAAATATAAATCCCTTTTGACAAGAGAAATCTTTTTGTCAGAAATATTTTTTCACATGTGCAAAAGTAAAAACATGTTATGGACGCCATATTGGATTTTTATACAATTTGTTTAGGAAGCCTCTAGAACCATGACCTAGAAATAAAGTCTTCAGAAAACGTTAACTTTGTGCAATTATATTTTATCAATAATGATTATTTTCAAAAATTTAAACTTGATTATTTAAAGAAATAAAATTGTAACAAATACGTTTTTAGTTTGGAGATTCTACAGAACATGCTTTGATCTATTTATAGCCAAATTAGTTAACCTGTGTGATAATGTAAAATATAAATTTGTTTTCAAAACATAAAAAAGACACAAACTAAGGATGGTAGATAATAATTCATATAAATATTTTTGGACATTTAATCTATTTTAATAGAAATAGGACTTAAAAACTGCAAACAAATTTAATCATTACATAATCAGCTGATCTTTTTTTTTACACAAACATCGTGTTGATGGAACTGTTGAAAATCACTTCACAAATCCAACAGCCCTTTCACACAGTTAGCAATTGTCAGGGTTATAAACATCTCAGGATACAAATCATATAGTAGACTAATTCATTTATAGAGGTTTTAAATTCATGGCTTTTGGTTGTCTCTACAAAGGTTTGACAGAGAAAAAAAAGATATACTGTTTTAAGATCTTTTAATATTTTCATGCAAATTCGGATAAAAAAAAAAAAAGAATTTGCCTACCTACCTACCCACACCCAGTCATCATGGGTCGGGTTTGGGCAAACTGAAATATTTTTAATTGTGGCCTGAACTGACATATGTTATTTCAACACAATTCATAACATTTACAAATTGCATATATATTGTCTAATTTTAGGATGTTAAGATGATGATACTAACCAGATTTTAGTCTAACATTGTGACTGAACCAATGAATGGGACTACCAATACTACAGATACAGACACAAGTGATGGTATAATGAAAAATTTGAATATTATATAGCATACATATGCACAGTCATAATTACAGTATTTTATTAAAGATGTTTATTATGTTTATCCATTATAATCCATAACGGTGACCATTATTCTCACTAACACTATTGTATGTGTAGGCACATGATGAATGATTGAATGTGAATACTGAATGATGTTTGTGCATCATAGGGCTGCACTATATTCAGACATTTCACAATTTAGATCAGGGGTTGCAATGATGCTTGTCCTCTTGCTATTTGGTCCCTTCTTGATGATCAAAATTAGTTTTAGTCTTTTATTATTCATCAGTACATGTATACATGGTATATAAACCTTTCAAAAGAACTATTTGAACCATTGGAATCATTTTAAACTGTGCATGCTTATGACTGCTTACAACTGCTGTTGATTTTTGTTGATACCAATTGCAACTTAAAGAAGGGAGGACATAAAAAAGAAGATGTGGTATGATTGCTGATGAGACCAAGTGACACAAGAGACCAAGTGACACAGAAATTTACAACTATAGGTCACTGTACAGCCTTCAACAAAGAGCAACATCCATATGGAATTGTCAGCATTTAAAAGGCCCTGAAATGACAATGTAAAACGTTTCAAACGAGAAAACTAACAACCTAATTTATGTACAAAAATATAAATGAAAAACGAATGTGTAACACATAAACAAATGACAAACCACTGAATTACAGGCTCCTGAATTGTGACAGGCACATACATACAGAATCATTAGAATGTGGTGGGTAAAACATGTTAGCAGGATCTGAACCCTTCCCAAACATGGGACACTGGTGTTACAGTACAACAAATCTATAGTTTGTATTCTTTTAGATCATTTGTAGATAAAGATTGCATGAAATGCAATCAAAACCTTATGGGACTGACTTGATATCTAAATTTTCCAAGGCTTATAATTATCACTACCTTTTTTCATTCAAAATATATTGCATTGATCAAAACATTCTATACATCCTATCCATGAACATTTCAAGAATTTTATGGATGTAATATATGCTCAGATATTAAAGACACATAAATATTGATACACTTGTCAAGAAAATTACATAACTTTTGAAAGATGCAGGAATCTAATACCTGTTTTAAAAGTAGAATGATGTCATTGTTAACATCATACTAAAGGAAATTGGAATTATCTTCCTTTGTCTAGAAATGCTGTTAAATCAACTACAACCAATTTAACAATTGATTTTACTTCCCACTGATTAATTTAAGCAATATCTACCTCTTAGTGCTTTCAGTCACTTTGATTGGATATTTTTGTTGAGTAGCAAAGTTCACATAAAAGTTAAGTTTCTGAAAAACTTCCATTGGAAAACTTTCTTTTACCTTATCTTGTGACTTTAAGATTGGACTCCTTATCATTTTACTCATAAATGGAAGCTCATTTAGTCCCTTGGTGCAATAAAAAACGTATGTGTATGCCATGTATGCTAACAAGATCTATTTTGTTCATTTAGACAGTTAAATTTTAATTTGATTTAAATCTTGCATGTAATATACCATATATAGTTCTATTTGAAAATTTTTTGGTCATATATTGGTATGACGTTGTCATCCTCATCGTCCCAAGACATTTGGTTTTCGCACTATAATTTTAGTATAAGTAAAAAGAAATCTATGAAATTTTAACACAAGGTTTATGACCATAAAAGGAAGGTTGGGAGTGATTTTGGGAGTTTTGGTCCCAGCAGTTAAGGAATTAGGTGTCAAAAAGGGCCCAAATAAGCATTTTTCTTGGTTTTTACACAATAACTTTAGTATAAGTAAACAGAATTCTATGAAATTTTAACATAAGGTTTATGACCACAAAAGGAAGGTTGGGAATGAATTTGGGAGTTTTGGTCCCAACAGTTTAGGAATTAGGAGCCAAAAGGGTCCAAAATTAAACTTTGTTTGATTTCATCAAAAAATTAATTATTATGGTTCTTTGATATGCCTAATCTTTCAGTGTATTTAGATTTTTAATTTTTGGTCCTGTTTTCAAATTGGTCCACATTGAGGTCTAAAGCGTGTAAAATTGAACATTATTTGATTTCATCAAAAATTGAATTCTTGGGGTTCTATGATATGCTTAATCCAACCATGTATTTAGATATTGGATATTGGACCATAAAAGGTAAATGTCCGATTTAAAATTTTTAAGTTTTTAAGTTTAAGTTCATTCTGTGTCAGAAGCCTATGTTGTGTCAACTATTTAATCACAATCCAAATTCAGAATTCAGAGCTGTATAAAGCTTAAATGTTGTGTCCATACTTGCCCCAACTGTTCAGGGTTCGACCTCTGCGTTTATAGTATAAATTTGTGCCCTGCAGAGCATCTGTTTGTTTGATGAATCTTTGTTTCTGCTGTCTTAACAAGTTTTGCTTTTTTTATTTTCCTATTCAATTTTTGTTTCCACTTTGTTTCAAGGTTTAACTGGTGGCAGTCTGTTCCTAGTTGTTCTCTCTGCTACCTCTGCCTGGTGTGTGTTCATCATGTGTATTGTTTGTTGTTCAGAATACCGTGGCTACCAAAGAAGAGGAAGAGGTCGTAATTACGTAAGTTTTATTTTCTACTTCCAGGCTTGGATGCTGTTCAAACATTCGTAATTATATTTTTTGCCACATCCGCTTGGTTTGGCTTCCTCTTCTTCTTAATTTGCTCCATTGAATACTCAAAGTACAAGGACAGAGGAGACAAAACACAGAATGTAAGTTTCTGATTAACATTCCAGTTACCATGGTTACTAATTATCTTTAATCAAATTATGCCCATTAGTCACTTCTGTATAACATTATTAACCTAGATAATATAATATAAATCAGTAGTTGTAATCACATGTAACTCATATTAGGCTGAAGGCTTTGACATCAACAACCCTGACTTACTTAATCACCACACTAATGCATACTTTGCCCTTGAACCTCCAATCAAATAGGCTCATAAAGCTGCCATACTGTCAGGTAGACTAAAAACTCTGTACCAGCAACAACATTGCAGTCGAAGCAAGATGAAAGCAAAAGACAGACAGATCCATATCTGAAGTTTGGTTTTTAAACGATAGAGCTTTATGATACCAAATAACACCTATGAGACATAATGGCTGAGGGCCTGCACTTTTATACATGTACATAAAAAAAAAAATTATTTTCTCCACTTGTACATGGTAACATTGAACACTGAATGTTATCTGTCAGAATCATTCCCTCTGTATGGCTCTAACATTATCAATCTTACCTGAGTGTGATCTTTAAAAGCTTTGAAAACATCTTACTTGAGTTTGCTTGAAAATGACCCTGTGACTTAAGGCAAAATCTAAATGTGACCTTGTGATCATGACCTACTTGAGCCACAGGTGTCTGGCTAAGATTTGTTTTTTTAATATACTTTTATAAATATAGATTCCTCTTTGGTTGGATATTAAAAAGGAGAACTGACTCAATTAAATACTGTAGTACTATGATATGATATGATCAAAATCAAACTTCTCAGATTTTTTTTTTCTACACCATAATATAACACAAGGTAATTTACTCGCATTTTGTGAAAATGTCACCCTGTCGCATAATTTTGTTATATATATGCCAATTTCTAGGTTGTCAACCCCACTAAAACTTGTTATGCCGTTTTGGGGTTTGAGCATTCCTGATAAAGTTAAATGAAAAATAAATCTTTTTGATGCATCTTATTGATAAAGTTTTGACCTGCCAGAATATATTGATTTAGAATGAATACAAATTATTTTGGTTTGCTTGGTTTGCAAATTTATTATGTTTTCTAGTATGGAGTAAAGCTGTTCTTTATTTTACAGAACGCCAGAAGAAATGCTGCGCCAGTTGAAGCAAAATCATATACAGAAAGAAAAGAAGAATTATCAATGGGAGTGGCAGCATTGTCTAACATCCAACAAGAACTGTCAACAATTTCCCCTTCAGATGAAGTGACAGACTCATCAATAGAAAGAAAAGACGACAAGGCAGACATTTTTCATGATCAAGATGACTTCCATGAGAATAATTGTACTCTGGATTTTCCCACTCCTAAAAATAGAAAAACAATACTTCCTCCTATAAATGTTGGGACCATTATAAATGTGGAGAGTAGATGTCATTCAGATACTAATTCACCCTCCAAGGAAACGCTGCTGGAAATTTCTCCCAAAAAACACAAAAACTCACAGATGACACCAGTTATTGTTCATTCTTAAAGCTTAGTCTGTGATATATTCAAGTCATAGATTTAGGCAATATTATTTTTATAGTGATATTTTTACACAAATTAGTGATTTATTTTGCTTTGATAAGTTATTGCTCTTTTATATTAAGTACTTCTTAAGGGGGCACGGGGGTCTAAATATATTTTTTTTATTTAATATAACATTTCACTAATTTTTTCTATAAATGAACTTTATCTTATTATACCTGATAGAAAAATAAAATAAAAAAGAGGGGTCACTGATCATTTACTCTCACAATCTGCCTTTGAAAGAAGCATACATTTTTGTAAAGGTACTTTTTTTCTGTTGACCTAATAGGAGAAAAATAGGTAATATCAATATAAAAAAAGAACCCAACTACAGAAATCACTTAAATTTTACAATTATTTAGTTTATGTATTGCTTATTTGAAAACAATAATAAAAAATATAGGTCACCGATGAGTAGAAAAAGATATTTCAATTCTAGTGCCAAAAAATAGCATTTTTGCACCAAAGGAAGATAATTTGGAGCTTTTTCAATGAGATAAACATTTTAAAAGTCATCTGGGGCCAAACCGAATCGATTTTTTGGTTTTTTTTTGTATCATATCATAAAGTATTAACTAATAGTGTAATTAATAAAATTTGTTATTATGTTTTGCTGAAATTTTTGTACCCGCGAGCCTCCTTAAGATATGTTACCTCCCTTTGATTACTGCTACTCAGAATGTTGTGTGCATCATCTTTTGTTCCTACTTTAGATATAAAATTTCTATGAATTTGAAGAAAGATATTATTTCAAACTATTTTGTATAATCAAATGTTTGGTGCATGTTCTTGCAATAATCAAAATACAATGGACATTGTTTAATTTTTTTTTATATATGTTGTTAAAGAGGCACTAGCTGATAAATTCATGTTCACAGATTTGACTCAACTTCTCATATTAGATTTACAACAATTGGCTCAATAGTATGTAGCTTCTTTTTGTGTGTATTATAGTCTAGAAGCCATCTAATTAACTATCAAGATGACCCACGAAAACAACCAACGGTCACATAACACAATATAAACATAAACTTAAATTTTTAAATTTTTAAAAATAAATATATTACAATACCAAATTTCTATTAACAGTTTCAGCTGAGATCCACTGGATGTTACAATATCTTATTATCAAAGACGCTTAACAAACTAAATATCTAAATAGTGAAAAGTAAATTATTGTTTTGTATTCAAAAAATAGATGTATGTCCTGATGAAATCCTCTATAAAAACTAGGAATTGTTGCTGCAAAAAGAACAAGAACCCTGAATATAACTCTGCTCCAATTAATGAATATTTATATTTTGAACTTTATTTGGAACCCTTAGTTATGTTTTTTTGACAAATACTTATATTTTTTTATAAATTATCAATGAAAAATTATGTAAGAAAAATAACCTTGAAAACTGCTTGTGAAAATTTGCTCAAGAAAGAATGGTGTAACTGTGAAGAGAATTTGTTTTTTCACTTTCAACTATCATTATGCATGCTTTTTTAACACAAAAGTTCACTCATCTGTGACTCAAGAAAAAGTAAAGTTAAGCAGACAATTTTTAAATGATATTTACTATGTAAATCTTTCTAAAAAGTTAAAATCAAAACACAAAGTATCTGTGATAATTCTAAAAATGACAAAAAAACATTGAATTACATTTTTAAAAATAGTATGTTTTGCTATATACATGTATTTGTTTTAGAATATTAACCATATAAAATTAATTTTCTAGTTGTGGATAACTAGAATAATGAGTTGTGGTATGATTGTTGATGAGACAACTATCCACCAGAGACCAAATGATGTTAATGTTAATGTTAGCAAGTATATGTGTTGTCAATTCGCAATAACTTATTTCCCAATCCACTATATATATATGTGTTGTCAATTTGTTTGACCAACATTTTATGATTGATATTTACATGAAAAACCCATGTTTCCAGAGTAAATAATAATACCTTTATATTTATTTCATCAATTATTGTACTTTCATAATCATAAATTAGCAACCTCCTTAGAACATGATTACAATGTTATATGTCTGGCTAAATTATTACACTAACTGAGAGAAGAACTTGTACAAATTATTTAAATCTATATCATTGTATATTAGAGACCTACTGCAAAACCATAAAATTTCTTTAACTTACCATTATACATGTTATAGCACCAAAAGTATTTACACCAAAATTGTATGTATTTGAATTTTTATTATTCTACCATTAAGAGTATAACTTGATTGGTAACTGTTGGTTGTAAGAAGCTGGAATTTTCATACATGTAGATCATATGTTTGGTTTGTAGAGGGAAATTGAAAGTCTGCATTTAATACACTCATGACAATATTTTTTGAAAAAAAGACAAAATGGAATGTTATTTCAGATTGTATTGATAGATGGAGAGAATAAGGTACTGACCCTTAATATGGTAATTTTCCATCAATAATGCACAATGCATTTCATTTTTGTTTTGGTTAATTTAGACTTAAAGAAAAACTATATAAATGGCTGTACAAAATATTTTTTGAAATTATCACTTTTTTTTTTTTTTTTAGTTTTACAGTAAGTGCAACGTTAAGTGTTTAAATACTGTTTGATGTGCACTTGACTGATCAGTGAATCAGTTCTTCACCAATTAATGATTTAATTTTACAAATTGTATTAAATGTAGTCACACTTGACGATTGATTTGTTTTATTTACATATTTTTATATATCTACATATATTAGTCTGTCCCTCATTTTACCTCCCTTGTTGTTTAGATGATTGTTAGTTATTTTTGTTAGATCAATAATGTTTTATGTTGTTGTGTTGCTGCCTCATATCTCCTTTTATTAATGTTCATTTGTTATTGATTGATAAGGTTAAGTGTAAGTTTTCCTTCTGATTTGTGCTTGTTTTGATTTCTAAAGATGAGGATTTGCAATTGATAAATACCAATTTTTTATTGTTGATTTGTTTAAGGTGGCGCCTAACACTACAGGGAGATAACTCTGTAAAATCAACTAAACGTTTTAATTACATTGTGTTTGTTGAGGGAATATTAAGCTTCTCAATGATCAAAATTGGTGTTTGCCAATCTGCTATATAACCAGTGTAATTTTTCTGATAAAATGGTTGGTTCAAAATTTTTGAAATTTATATGTTTTGGTTAAATGGTCAAAGTAAATACTTTGTCAAAATTTTATGAAAATTAAACTAGCCAAATTAATTTTAGTGAAAATGTTGGGTACCACCTTAATTGGAAAAAATATTAGATGATTCATGCAGTCAGACCTTTAGCAAACATCTAAATTCTTGTATTGTAATAATCTAGACTTGTTATTTCTGAATATAAGAAAACATGCTATCAAATATAGAGTATGTTTTGAATTAATCCAT
Source organism: Mytilus edulis (assembly GCF_963676685.1). Lineage (NCBI taxonomy): Eukaryota > Metazoa > Mollusca > Bivalvia > Mytilida > Mytilidae > Mytilus > Mytilus edulis. The sequence continues at coordinate 67,829,857 of NC_092353.1, read as the reverse complement.
TTATTCATTTATTAGACGACTAACTATATAGCTACCTGCCAAAATCTAAAACATGCTTTTTTATCCTACCTATTAGTAAATCTTTCATACTTATCTTTATTATATTGAAAAAGAAAAAGGGTCACTAAAATTTCTATTTAAGAATTCTGCCTAATAAACATTCTTTTAGATATGTGACCTAATTTTGACTATTTTATTTATTGTGTCTGTTTAGTTAATGCATCTATGTAAATATAACAGAATTTGATGAGACTGTCATCAAAGTGAGAGGGTTAGCGCTATAAAACCAGTTTTAATCCACCATTTTCTACATTTGAAAATGCCTGTATTAAGTCAGGAATATGACAGTTCTTGTCCATTTGTTTTTGATGCATTTTGTTATTTGATTTTGCCATGTGATTATGGACTTTCCGAATTGATTTTCCTTGAAGTTCAATTATTTTGTGATTTTACTTTCTAATATGAAATCCTTTGTTAGCTTTGCCTTGTACACACATATCATACTAACACTTGAATCTGAGTGATTCACATCATTGAAACCAAGATTTTGAACCAATTCCAAACCATTGATTCTTAGCCCATAAAAGTTGTTAGCTTATTTCTGACAAAGTTTGGAACTTAGAGTAATATTTCACCTTGTATGTTCTTAAACTTCATTCCTTCTTTTTCAAAACATATAGAAGTCTTCTTTTATCCATTAAATAAATATACAATGGCCTTTATTATTGTTATGAATAATGTTTTTGATTTTTTTTCAGTATTAAATGTTGGAGATTTCATTTTGAAGTGCTTTTAATTTATTATTAACTTAACCCTTTCTTTTTAAAGTTTTGTTAAGCTTTTTATTTTTGTTTTTATTTTTCTTGTATACATGTTTTGTATGATAGAAGTATGAAAAGTCACCTTGAACTGTAGGATAAACCTGTCAAAATATTTCTTCCAATTTTGAGAATAGACTAGGCTTGAATATATTAGTTTGTATTTTTTTTATATTGTATCTCACATATTTGCATAATATGGCATTCATAAGAAATATTTGAAAATCTTTACTTGTAATATTGAAATATGAGCTTTAAAAAGACAAATTGAAGTTTTTAACGACTGGCTATACAGCCCTTGCACGGTCGGTTAAGACAGCCAATTAAGTGCAACATGTCTTATATACATGGGGCCTCTGTGGTCGAATGGTCTAAGTAGTTACTACTGTAATCACTTACCCTTCAACAATGAAGTAGTGAGTTTGAACCCTGATGGTGCAGGTGTACTTGACTCCAACCTTAAATGACTAGGACTGTCAGTTTTCCTAGTGTTTTTCTAAGGCTTCCTCCACCAAATAAAAACTGGCTGCCACCAAGTAGCCCAAAAAAGCGGTGCTTAAAAGTGACGTTAAAACACAAAAAAATCAAAAATCAAAATCTTATTTGCCAAAAAGTTAATATACCATCTTTTGCATACAAAAAATGGCATGGCAAATATTTTAATAAAAGCTAAATTTCAGATATCTTTGTATTGAGTAAAATATCTCTTTCATACAAAAAAGAATGTGACAAATATTTTGTTAAAGCTTAAATTATCAGATTATCTCTATATTGACTTCTTATGTCATAATTGAGACAGAATAAATTACATTCCTTCAACTGAATGACCAGTACAAAACCATTTTTTTTCAATAATGTTATATATCAATAAGCATATACCCTTTGTTTACAAAACTGATACATATGTTTGCTAGAAAAAACAACATATAAGCAATAGGAAAGCTTTTCTATTTGTTTGTAATGTATATATCTTCATGAATAATTAATGTGTTTAACTTTTCTGCTGCACTGTCTTGTTATGAAAATTGTACTAGTCAGTATTGTCAAGGTTAATGATATTATATTTTAATTATAAAACACATGGTTATCGCTTCTTGATATAGTTATTATATAAACAGCTTTATTGAATAAAGTAAAGTATATGTTCATTATTTGTCTGCATAAATGTATATTTATATTAATATAAGATGATGAGGTATGAGTGCCAATGAGACAACTCTCCATCCAAGTCACAATTTGTAAAAGGAACCCTTTATAGGTTAAGGTACGTTTTGTATGGCATCATATGGTTCAGTTATGTTTCTGCAAATGGATGATATATTTCAAGAAGATACATTGTTTATGTCTTGATTATCCAAGTCTGTTCAATACCAAAGCTAATCAATGCAAAAAACCTTTAGTGATCTTTAGTTGGAATGAACTTTTAGGAGGATTGTTGTAATCAAACAGGTATTGTGCAGCTTAACTCTTTAATCAGTTATTTTGTCAGGTAGAATTATGAAGTTTCAACAGCCAATATTGGCCTGCCCTAAACAATGGATTTTAATTATCTTGGAACTGAACAAAACTTGACCTAAATATCGATACCGTATGTTGTTTATACTTTCTTTTTCATTGGTCAGGTCTATTTGAAGGTGAGGTGACATACTGATTGCAATTCGTCAGCTGTGGAGTCGTGAACTTTACAAAACCTGATATTTTAGAGGGTAGATGACATGGAGGGTTCATACCTTGTATACTGATGCATTATAGGGTGAAGTTTCTAGCCATATGTCCATTGTTCTTGACCTCATTTTCATTTCTAAGGGTCTGCTTAAAACATGTATAGATTTTGTATCGCATTGATGAATTTTTAAAGCGAGACTAACCATGCTTTCCAATCAGCTTTGGTGTCATCAACAATGTATTAACTTGTGAGTAGGTTCAAGTTTGGTGTGAAGCAATGGTCAATAGTATTTTGTATTCAATAGTAATAGCATTATCACACCAAATTTTCATGGAAATTCTTTACCTCAGTCATGGTTTAGAAATTTTGAAACTTTTTTTAGTTATAAAGAAAAAAACAGAATATAGGATGTCCATCCATCACACAAAATCAGTACATGGACAACAAAACACACAGAAATTACAAGGAAACCGCTCTTTTATGACTGCTCTTTGTCGCAAAGTCACGGTGAGGCTCTCAACGCAGAGTTAAAAAAAACATCACCTCACTGTAAGTTTAAGACGGCTCAATTGCACAGGTTTCAGGAGATTTTTTTCTAAATGATTCGGATGGACTTTGTTCGATGTATCATCGCCAAAAAGGACCTGGTAAAAAAAAGAACATACTAGAAATTGGTACATATTGGAATCAAACTAGTTCGTACGCATATATGTAATCTAAAAACTATGTAGAATATGTTTTAGTTATTGAGGTATTAAATGAAAGATAAAGGTCTTGTAATCCTGATGGAAAACGTATTGACTGACAATTTTGAATAATGTATTTATAAGTAAATGCATTCGAAAATTGAATGCATTTTTTGCCTGATTGCCTGTTTCCCAGTTTTCAAGATATGAAGTACATGGTTTGTTGAATCTGAAATTCTAGTAAAACCATTATATTACGGTATATTAATCCCGTCTCCATAAAATGTTTGGAAGTGAAAATCGCCCATAAATTTTCAACATTGTCTTTGTACAATCCGTACTTAGCCTGATTTTAATAGAATTACTTGTATGTTAATCTGTTTCTGTTCACTGAATTCTGCATACTTTGTTGGATAGTTTTTATACCACCGCAAAAATTGAAAATGTTTTGGTCGTATATTGGTATGACGTTGGCGTCGTCGTCCGAAGACATTTGGTTTTTGCACGGTAACTTTAGTAATGGTAAATAGAAATCTATGAAATTTAAACACAAGGTATATGACCATGAAACGAAGGTTGGTATTTATTTTGGGAGTTTAGGAATTAGGGGCCAAAAAGGGCCAAAATAAGCATTTTCTTGGTTTTCGCACTATAACTTTAGTATATGTAAACAGAAATCTATGAAATTTTAACATAAGGTTTATGACCACAAAAGGAAGGTTGGGATTGATTTTTGGAGTTTTGGTCCCAACAGTTAAGAATAGTTATCAAATGTACCAGGATTATAATTTAGTACGCCAGACGCGCATATCGTCTACATAAGACTCATCAGTGACGCTCATATCAAAGTAGTTATAAAGCTAAACAATATAAAAGTTGAAGAGCATAGAGGATCCAAAATTCCAAAAAGTTGTGCCAATACGGCTAAGGTAATCTATTTCTGGGACAATAACAGGCCAAAAAAAGGTCCATAATAAGTATTTTACTTGGTTTTTGCACAATAACTTTAATATAAGTAAATATAAATCTATGAAATTTTAACCCAAGGTTTATAACCACAATGGGATTGATTTAGGGAGTTTTGATCCCAACAGTTTAGGAATTAGGGGCCAAAAGTATTCAAAATTAAACTTTGTTTGGTTTCATCAAAAATTGAACTATTGGGGTTCTTTGATATGCTGAATCTAACCATGTATTTAATTTTCATTTTTAATTTCAATTTTAATTTTAATCTTAATTTTTGGTCCGGTTTTCAAATTGGTCTACATTAAGGTCCAAAGGGTCCAAAACTAAACTTAGTTTGATTTACACAAATTGAATATATGAGGTTCTTCGATATGCTGAATCTAACCATGTATTTAGATTGATAATATTCGGGCCCGGTTATCGAATTGGTCCACAGTGAGGTCTTAAGTGTCCAAAATTGAATTTTATTTGATTTCATCAAAAATTGAATTCTTGGGGTCCTTTGATATGCTCAATCTAACCATGTATTTAGATTTTGGATATTGGAATACCACAAAGGGATGGTAAGAAGTGTCTTTGGGAGTTATGGCTCAAACCGTTAATGAATACGGTGCAAAAAAGAGGGAAAAAGGGTTTCCATTTTTTCCATTTTATTTTTTTATGATGAGAATTAATATTCAACAGCATAGTGAATTGCTCAAAGGCAAACAATTTTTTCAAGTTCATAAGACCACATTCTGTATCTGCTATACTGTGTCAACTATTTAATCACAATAAAAATTTAGAGCTTGAATGTTGTGTCCATACTTGCCCCAACCGTTCAAGGTTCAACCTTTGCGGTCGTATAAAGCGGCGCCCTGCGGATCATCTGGTTCTCATTGGAAATCGACCTAAATTTAAACTTTCCTTTATAATAAATAGTTTTCTTTATACTAAAATAATAGTTCTTTTGAAAAAATAGATAAAGTTTGAAATGGCTTTACTTGCACCTATACTATGGTCTTGAAGTATAAATTCTGCGCACTAACCTTGTTTAACATCAGTAATATCATAGTATTCTTTTTGTCTTTAATAATATTTCTTTTATTGTTAAGTCTGGGTTTTTTTTGTGATATCCATTTGACGTGACTCTGAACTATGTATCCCGTCATACTTTTAACGACACACTTATTTTATATCTATCTATTTGCCGCCAAACGTTCGATTCTACGTCAGAGTTTATGTTAATCTAACCATGTGTCTGTCAGAGTAAAGATTCGGTCCCAGTACTTAAAAATCCTTTATGGGGAGGATTTTCATAGATAAACTAATAAAATCGAATATTAGAAAGGCAAAACGAGTTTGATAAATTTGAAGTATGCCTTTTCGTGCTTCTTTGTTACATATGTTTTTATTTTTGTTTGAGGACTGCTGTACCCCTATTTTTGATATTTTGACCTATTGTGTCTGTTTGTTTTGTTCAAGTATCGTTGTCATAATAATGGAATTTGATTCGACTGTTATACAAGTGAGAGGTTTAGCTAGCTATAAAACCAGGCTCAATCTACTATTTTCTACATAAGAAAATGCCTTTACCAAGTCAGGAATATGACAATTGTCATCCATTCGTTTGATGTGTAAGAGCTTTCTGCTTCTGCCATTTTATTAGGGACTTTCCTTTTTGAATTTTCCTCGGAGTTCAGTATTTTTTGTGATTTTACATTTTTCTATATATTATTATTGATATGGGATATCCATCCATGACACAAAATGAGTACATACACATCAAATTACACAGAAAGAGTAAAGAAACAGCGCTTATTTTACTGTTCATCTTTTTTTATATGTTAAATCAAATATAATTAGTTATCAAAAGTACCAGGATTATAATTTAGCAAATGTGAAATTAAATGACAAGTTTACTTCTATGGCATTGATTTAAATGCATTTTTAATCGATGATACTTCTTTCAAACATGTCCCTGTCTTTCAATGATAGGACGTTCTTGGTGACTATCAAACTAATTGATGTGAATCTCGTTCTTTAAATGAGAATTTTTACAAGTCTTTTTATAGATTTGTAAGTTATTTCACTATTTTTTCCTAACATTTAATGACATTAATTTAGACCACAACAATTTACCGATGTTAGAACATAGTTCTTAAAGCTACTTAATTGTAGGACGTTTAGAACGGTCAGACATCTGTTTGTATGCTATTCGAGTTTATTTGAAAATGCACATGATCTGACTGCATGTTCACATGTGCTGTCAGGTGTAGATCTCTTTCTAGGAATCGTTGCACTGAAGTGTTATTCTGAACCTCTTGGGAAACAGTATTTACAGGTATTTCTGCATTGCATTCTCTTGAATAATCTACATTTGTCTGTGTTAGAGAAGATCTTGGAGAAGGTTCTAATTGAGTAATTTCTGTAATGACATTATCAGGGAACTCAATTAAACTTTGAACTGATTCATATGACGGCGGAAATGTAGCTGGGCTGTAGTCTGGTAGCTTGTCAAAAGCAGCTATTTCATATGGCGGCGGATCATCGTTATATATTGTGAAAACGGGATTGTCATGCGTCTCTCTTTGACTCGTAATCAAATCTGGGTCTCCAACAATAGAAAGACGACTTGTACTGCTATCCTGGTGATGCTCTTGATTTTGAGGCTGGTTGTGCCTTGAGCTGTTAACCTGCTGATGCTCTGGATTGTGAGGCTGATTGTGCCTTGAGCTGTTAACTTGCTGACGCTCTGGATTGTTCAGCTGATGTTGCCCTGAGCTGTCAAGCTGACGACAACCTGTATTGTAAAGCTGATGACGTCGTTGACTGTTAAGCTGACGGCGCTTTGTATACAGACGGTATATTCCAAGCGCCATCATTATCAGTATGATAAATAATGCTCCTACTATAGCACTACCTGAAATATGTCAGTCACAAAAAATTATATAATTAGTACATGTATGTACTAATAACAGCGAACAGTAACCTATACAAAATTTAAACTGCTAGTTTTAAAGTGAACTTAATGTGAATTTCGTCTCTCAAATATTTTCAGAATTAGTAACTGTAGTGAATTCGGTCAATGCTGAAAAAGGATTAAAATGCTTTAAAAGGAGTGGATTGCCTCCTCGACTTAATAAACGACAAAACAGCTATAGGAATAGTGGTAATACACGTATAATTCATCTTTTATTTGAGCATGTATGAACACGGTAAGTAAATGCAAACATTTGGAAATAAATATATATATATAAAAGTTTGGAGGTGGTACAATGTAAATGGTCATTATCATAATTTTAATTTTGATTATACTAAGCATGTAAGTATAAGACATTGAAATTAGTGCTTCTCATTGCTTCAAACTTTTTCGTTAATCCCTATAGATATTCTTTTCTCATGGCTGACACTCTAAATTTGTATTTTTTTTATAACAAAACGATAATATTTTTTAATATACAGCTGTAATGAACTTTTATCACAGAGAAAATATTTTAAACACGAAAAAGTGATAATCAATTTATCCTTGCATTTGAATAGTTCAGCAATACAAAGTTCACTTACTTATAACAATCGATGGGTCAGTATTCTTTTCATATTTTTGGGAATAAGCTGAAAAAATAATAAATTACTACACAGTGGTTGGAATTAATGTCTTTTATATGTAAACTTAAATTGCATTTGCACTGCATCGACTTAAATGCAATGATTACCTCTCATGACCATAAGATTTTTTCCTGGTTTGACCATTTGTAACTTTGTATTAGCACAGGTTGTAAAAGAATTCATCATAGATTCCAGGATTAATATTTTATATGCCAGACGCGTGTTTCATATGATCAAAAGAATCAGCAGTAATGTAACGATAGAATCAAAAAAGTAAATAAGACCAAATAAAGTATAAAGTATACTCGTCATATCGAGTGTTTAGTACATTAATTTTGTCATGATTTGGTGCGTTTAGACATAATTCGGATTGAAAAGTTTCGAATCAATTCATCTACATAATCATTGATAATTCAAAGTGTCTTAACTTAATGTAATTTGTATTTTGTGTCAACACACTAGAACACTTATCACCAATGCACCTTCTTAAGTCTTTTCTAACCGGTGTCACTACAAAAACAAGTTACCTATGAGGAAGGTGCTTCGAAAATTTAATCCTTGTTATGGTAACGTTAGTGGTATAAATCTGAATAATTCTATATTTTGCGTTCATGAAATGCGTTATTAGCTATATTTGGCACTACTTTTTGGAATTATGAGCGTCACTGATGAGTCTTATGAAGACGAAACGCGCGTCTGGCGTACTAAATTATAATCCTGGTACCTTTGATACTATTATTCATTCGTGTTGCTTGGCATTGTAGTAATTACATTTCTTAAAGTTACCATCACAGCTTTAGGATATTTTTTTTTATGACTAGTTTTTGTAAAATTATGTGCTGTTGCCGATCTTCTTATAACCGAATATTTGACAACCGGGCAAAAAAGATATTACCAATGATGTCCTTTCGTTGTATATGATTTAGCCGTATGTTATGTGGGTAAATAATGAATACAAAAATATGGTTAATGTCACTCGTCTACTACTTATAGAAAATTAATTATCACTACATGAAATGCACAGTATTGTTGACTGGTATGCGGGTAAAAAACTTTGTGCCAAATTTCTGGAATTGATCATTTTCTATAATGCGTATTTGTTTCTCATTGTTTAGTTTGTATTTATGATTGTTTTTACCTATTCTATTATTATAATGAAATATATACCTTTCCCGGACTGATTTCATATTCGTCAATGTTTGTGTATGCATTCTATTTAAGTTCACTGAGTGAGTTAAAAAAAAAAAAAAGAATGGTTGACATCTAAACTCATCATAGATACCAAGATACGTATTTAGTACCCCAGTCGCGCTTTTGATCAGTGACACTCGACAAAAAAGGTTATAAGGTAAAATAAAGTATGTTCATGTGCCAGTGATGAACTTTACAAGTGATTATCTTTTGTCCTATATATATATTTTTCGTGCTACTTGAATTCGGTGATCTGCGACAGCTCCTATTAAATTCGTTCTCAGCGTGTGCAAGATTTCATGATATTTAGAGTTGAATATATTCACGCTTATTTATTGTAAATAATATATAAGTCTCTAGTAATTTGATATAGCATTTTTTATTGTATTGACACTTTCTTCTGCATTTCTTTTGTTCATATCAGAAACCCTAAAACATAATTCTAGCTTTACCTACTTGTACTGTAAACATTGACCTCGAACCTGCAGGTCGCTGAGTTACCGGAATAATCAGTAGCATTATAGACCAGTGAATATAGTCCAGGTGGGAACTTTGTATTGTAATAGCGGTCTGGTGTGGATAGCGATTTTATACCGACATTGTCCCGTATTTCTGCAGTCTTCCACACAATGTTGTCATTTTCATTTCTAGTTTGACGTTCCGGGCAGTAAATAAAAACAGGCGGAGAAACATCTGTTAAAACACAGTATGAAAATTACAATAACACAGGTTAAAAGCTTTCATTGGAGTCTGAAAATCGTAACAAATAAGTCTTTAAATCCTTCATACATCTGAATATTGATATTAGTAGCAAAAATTGTTAAAAAGAGATGTGCGTTGATATCGAATGCACGTTAGACAAGTAAACATATCTCAAGACGACCATAGACATTAAATTAATTATTACTAGTGTATTCTGTAATTGTAACAGTTTTGAAAAATTATTAAGAAACCAAGTAAGAAATATGACCGTTGAAGTGATGTTTTGTGAAAAACTGCATTAGCCGTTTCTTTAATTAATCAAATACATTTCATTTAGTGAATAAAACGGAAAATAATCAATAAGCTACTATACTAATACATTATTTCTCAGAATTATTAGTACATTTGTTATACGATATTTATAGAAATCATTTGCATACCAATGACTAATACTGTGAACCGGCATTCAGCCTCATTTCCAAACTCATCAATCGCTGTCATACGAACAATTTCCTCTTGTGGCCCTGAACACTTGCATCGACTAAAGTTAGCTTTTGACAAAGTTGTTTCTAGTTGATCTCCTTTCCAATCAATTACCGTAAGTGGGAGGTACAGTTCCGCATGGTTGATTGATGGCTTTATATAAATATTCACCTTATGACCTTCTCTTGGACAATCTAGAAATTGTGGTTCTGAAACGTGTTGATATATGTTTGTTATATGAAAGAATTATAAGGACACAAAGATATTGCCTGTGCTAGTAACTTGACAATTTACTGTTAATCGAGTATACCGTATATAGATTAAATTGAAACCTTGATGGGCGAGTGGCCTAAGTAGTTCAGCTTATGTATCACTATACAAATAAGGAGATGTGTTAAAATTTCTAAAGTTGAAATGAACAAATGGAGTGAATTTAAGCAATTATAGGCACTCGTACGGCCTGAAACAATGAGACAACCCCATATCATCTAGACGGGTCTATTGAAGGTAAGATAATTTAGAAACCTAATGGTCTAATTTACGTTATGGTTTAATCTATATTTCAGTTTAAAAAGGTAAGCAAAAACACTGTTATCTATTCCTTCCCTTTATTATAACATGTATAAGGTCATTCATTCATCTTATGCATTTTACAGGTATTATACATTAGGTTTATCCTTTTGCCGTATCATGATTCTATTGTGTGCATGTGCCATTAGACGTCGTGTAAACAGCAAATCCAACAATTTATTGCGTGCGAAAAATGTCAAAACGATAACGTAGCTGTGAATGTCGCAGGTATTCTTGACAAAGCAACATCCATTATTGCAATTAAAGAAAAACAGCTTCGAGTATTACAAATAAAAAGTAAACAGATATCATCTTTTTAAATTACATTATTACTATCTTTTTAAATTACAATATTAGGACTGCATTTATGAAAACAAATCACAGACTTTTCAGAAAAGCAACTTTATGAAAACTCTATCAAACAACAAGGAAAGGTTCGTCTAGCTCCGGTTGTCTACTCTAGTTCGTTCATATATGTATATATATATATACATCCATCATTTTCGTCATTAGTAAATGACTGTACCAAGTCGGAATAAATGACTTTTCGTTTTGAATTTTTCTTAGATTTTCCTTTATTGATGTACATCTATTTGAATATAAATTATATTTCATTTACCAGACAACAGATTTTAGAAATGCCATATGTAGAAAAGAAATTGCTTGATCTTCCGGGGTAAAACAAATTTTGTCGGAGTGATGTTGCATCCTCCAATCTCATTCTTTCTATGATGAGTTTCGATTCGTTGAATTCGATGTGGCAAAGAAAGATTTGTATGTATTCATCGGTTATTCTTTTCATTGGGTATGAATTTTGTATTCAATGATTAGAAATAAATTATGTTTATTTTTATCTCTTGTAATTGTCTTGTTTTATGGAATTGATTAACAGTTTCGTTGAATAAATGTTGACAGCATGATGTGCATATGTGCGACAGTGATGAAACTTTGAGCAAATGCAGGAAGCTCGTCAAGTTATTTTTTAAGATACATGTATTTCTTTATAATTTTCTTTTTTATATTTGGATGACACATACCAATGATCTAATCTAATTGTCCTTTTGACATATGACCCAAATTCTCTTTGATTCATGTATAATTCTATATAAAATTAGAAAATTACAAATCTTTTAGGTAACAAACACCTGATTGATAGGAGTCAATAAGGCAACTATAACTATACTGAAACAGCGCGTCAATTTTGGACAACATATGTTTAACTACGCGGAATAACTTCATCTGATAAAACATTTTTTGAAATAATGACGATTGAAAGGAATTGTATTAGAGACAGTTCATTGCCTGACATGAATAAAAACGCTTTGACATACGTTTGTCAGTAACATTAAGATCATAGTGTTCAAGGAAAAGCACTCAGTTCCACTCTGATGCTTCAGAGACTTCATACACGGAGTACACTCGACTCGAGTTTTATATTTCATTACAGTTCTTCTCCGATTTTAGCATGAGCACGTGCCGTAATCTTCAACCCTAGGCTGTTGCTTTCTAATTGACGTGATATGCACATTCGCATTTAGTAATACAAAAAACTTCATGAGCCATCTTTAGTAGACTTTTTATTTTGAATCTTTTTTAACTGACTTAATGTTTAGATATCCTGAAAAATGATTTTTACAAGAATAAAAGCTCTACTCACTTATGTACTTTTTACCTGAAAAGAAATACATTTAATATGTTAAAGTAAAGGAGTAGGTCCGGTAAGACCCCTTTTTGGCCCCAAAATATAGCAGTTTTACAAAATTGTTAAAATGTAAACTTACAGTTATTTATTAGAAATTATAATGCTTGTGCTACATAAATATAGTCTGTTTTTGACAATATAATGTACATATATCGTGTACTAGCATCATTAAGTCATGTTAGTCATGTTAAATTACTGAAATCTTCACAATTTTAGCATTTTAGCTAAATTTCAGATGGTTTCCGTCTGAAATGAAAGTGACCGCATTTGTGTTCATTCTTAATATTAAAATGTGAATTGTAATTGATGATAATATATTACATATATAAAGATTGAGGTGAAACACGGATGTGGCCAAAAACCATCTGAAAAGTGACATTTTTGGTATATTTGATAGATTTTTCATATTTGAGCTTGATTCGAAGCGTGTTAAATGACTTAATCAGTTACAATATTTTACATAAACTTATTGAATCAACTGAAATAGACAATTAAGTGTTTAAATAGTTATCAAAGGTACCAGGATTATAATTTAGTACGCCAGACGCGCGTTTCGTCTTCATAAGACTCATCAGTGACGCTCATATCAAAATAGCTATAAACCAAACAAATACAAAGATGAAGAGCATTGAGGATCCAAAATTCCAAAAAGTTGTGCCAAATACGGCTAAGGTAACCTATGCCTGGGATAAGAAAATCCTTAGTTTTACGAAAAATTCAGAGTTTAAAGTGTCCAAAATCTTTCGTCAGATGAACCTGAAATTTGATGCGAAAATCAGCCCTTACCGGACCTACTCTTTAGTCTACACTGTTGAAATACATTTATTGTACAACTTTGAAATTATGTTGGACTATCATATTCATAAATGATGAAATTGTTGAAATAAGCAAATCGAATTTTGTAATATTATGTGTTTGGGTTGCTCACTTAGTTTGTCACTATAACTGAATAGTAGGCAACTGTCAGAAAAGCTTGCTCTAAAACCAGGCTTTTCCAACCAATTTTTCGGAAAATGAGTATACCAAGTCTACGATGGTTGTTTAAATATTTATTATATTGGTTAAGCCGATCGTGTGTCATTTATACAGTTGATAATATTTTTTGTTATTTAGTATTGTTATATAAAAGTGAAGAATTAAAATACAGAGGTTTTAATAATAACAATATAATTATTTGCACGATGTAAGTTGCATTCTCCGTAACCCAATTTCTATATCGCTGATCAACATATCGAGAAATCATTAGATTGATAACATTCCGCTTTCTTAGTTCTCTATGTGCTTTGTCAGCTTTTGACCAGAAAATTGTGACATATTCAAGAATTATTCCGTTCATTTAGATTATTTCAGACTTTGTGTCTTCATTAGCTCCAGACACTGATCAGCATTGGAAACAGGGGACTACAGAATAAAATATCTATAAGATCTTTAGAATCGGTTTCCTCGGATTTTTCCCCCATTTTAAGTTTTTATGACCAATTATAAAGCCTGTCCTGTAATGTGTGGTCTTCTCAATATTTTATTTGTAATCATAAGAAAATAATACAAAAATGAAAAACTTACACATGTTGTTCTTGTCAAGAATATAACCATTGCAGCAAACTGATTTACAGTTGAATGCAGAACAACGATGGCGATCAAATTCACATTTATCTCTTTAAAAAAAAAGTCAAGAATTATTAAAATTGAGAATGTAAATGGGGAATGTGCCAAAGAGACAACAACCCGACCATAGAAAAAAACAAAAGCAGAAGGTCACCAACAGGTTTTCAATGTAGCGAGAAATTCCCGCACCCGGAGGCGTCCTTCAGCTGGCCCCTAAACAAATATATACTAGTTCAGTGATAATGAACGCAATACTAATTTCCAAATTGTACACAAGAAACTAAAATTAGAATAATACAAGACTAACAAAGGCCAGAGGCTCCTGACTTGGGACAGGCGCAAAAATGCGGCGGGGTTAAACATGTTTGTGAGATCTCAACCCTCCCCCTATACCTCTAGCAAATGTAGAAAAGTAAACGCATAACAATACGCACATTAAAATTCAGTTCAAGAGAAGTCCGAGTCTGATGTCAGAAGATGTAACCAAAGAAAATAAACAAAATGACAATAATACATAAATAACAACAGACTACTAGCAGTTAACTGACATGCCAGCTCCACACTTCAATTAAACTGACTGAAAGATTATGATTTCATCATATGAACATCAGGCCCATCCTTCCCGTTAGGGGTTTAGTAACATACCATCATAACATATATGAGAAGAACCCGTGTCATGCCAACAACTGTTTTTAGTATAAATGTGTTTAATTCCGATGCAAAGACCCTATAAGTGAATCAATATTAACGCCAAAATATGCAATCTTTAATGACTTGACAACAGAATCGTAACTATATCCCTTCTTAATAAGTCTATTCAAAGGCTTTGTTAGTTTTTGAGGTGAATACTGATACCTTTGTGCTTTATAAAGAATATTTCAATAAAAGATTGGATGTGAAATACCTGAACGTATAAGAGGTCTGCATGTTGAGCTATATTTACGAATGATGTCCTTATACCGATGATAGAATTTAGTAAATGTTTTGACTAGTTTGTGATATCGAAAACCCTGGTGTAATAATTTTTCAGTAATACATAAGTTTCTCTCGTTAAAATGTAAAACATACTTCAAACTCTTTGATACCTTTATTCCACTAAGTTTATAATCAAATGTCTAAACCTTGATCCAGTAGTTGAAATAATAAAATGTTATTGTTGACAACAGATAGAACTGCATTCAGAGTATGTATATTGTACGGGAGCTGTACCATGCATTAACAATGCACTGATTATTAGTAATTATTACTTTATATTTTTTAAAAGGGCATTAGGTTCATATTCATTATCACTGATTTGACTCAAATGCTCACATTTCATTTATAATGTGTTTTAAAGTTTCAGCAGTCTGATATGAATAATTGATAATGCATGGCATAGGCGCGATATTAACATTGCGTGTGTATTTTAGTCTAGACGCCATCTTATCAACCATCAAGATGAAATCTGAAGACTGCCGACAGTCACATAACCCGATTTAAATATGAACATCAATATAAATGTAAGTAGATAGACCTCGTGCAATTGAACTGTTTTAGGTCTGTTAGATCTTATTTTATAGTTTAAACAATAAATTAATCGTTTTGTGAGGAACGAAATAGTCAACGAAAGGGTTCACCTCTTGTTTCACTTTTGATGTTGACAATTTTTCCTATTCATGGCTGAACACGAATATATCATGCGTAACCAACATCTTACTAATGGGTTGAACTGATGACTTTTTGATGCATTTGCATGCGTATAATTCATCTATGTTATTTTAGCTTTTTTTGACAAGATTGAACTATAGTGGTTGCTAAAGCCTAATTATTAATTCATTATTTTCGTTTTATTAATGACTGAACAACACAAAAAACAAAAGTAACTTTTTATATATCATAGCACATAAGTCTTCAAATGACAATATAAAAATTGCTTAAGGAATAAATAAAATAAATGTTTACAGGAAAGAATGTATAATGCCGAATTTTTCTATTGGAAAAGTGTGTTGATCATAAAAGTAACTTTGATTATAAAGGTTGTAAATTTTTGAGAAATTAAATTTGACTTTTATATTTGTTTTAAATGGCTCTTGTGTTATCTTCTATTCATATTTTGAAAATATCGAATTTCCATTATATTTTGCGGTTTGTTATTTATTTTTGTAGATTAATTGCAATCCAGGCCTTTGTCTTTGTTTTTTCTCAAAATTTTTCGTTTTCTTCTTTTTTCCCAATTATGGACGAAACACACACAGAGTAATTGTTTATCATGTTTAACCTTGTCTTGGTGTCGTGTAACATAATCGCAATATCTTCATTTACAAAAAAAAATGTCTTTCTTTGGTACGCTTTTGTGTCCTTATGTTTAAAAAAGGTCATCAATAAAAACCTTCACAGAGCAAATGTTTAACATGTTGTCTCGGTGTCGTGCTACATAAACACACAATTCAATAGAGTAATCAAAGGTACATTGTACCAAGCTTATAATTTGATACGCCAGGGAAGCTCAGATCAAAATAGTTAAAAAGCCAAGCAAGTATAAAGTTGAAGAGCATTAAGGAGCAAAAGTTCCCAAAAGTTGTGCCAAGGTAGTCTATACCTGGAGTAAATTAAAATCCTGATCATTTTGAATAATTCATACTTTTGCAAACTGTAAATTTATACAAATGACCATATACTTGATATTTATGTTCAAACCGTTGTGCTGACAACATGAGTCGTTACCCGCGGGACGAACGTCCACCAGCAGTGGCATAAAAACAGTATTTCGTTAACAAAAAAATTTGCAGTTTTGTGTCCCTATGTCTAAAAAACAATCACAATGACTTCGAATGTTTACAACACAATCAACAAAATTCGTAAGGCAAAATACCATAGAATATATGTCCAAACAATACCTTATCATATAAAAATTAAGTAAACAATACAAATGAAATATTGTTTTATAAAACATAAAATCTAATTTTAATTGAAAAATAATCTTAAAGAAAAAGTTTGATGAATTAACCAATGCACCATTTCTTAAAATGCTGTCATGTTAATACATACAAAAATTGGAAATTCCACTGAAGCCGGTGCTAGTGGTATCATTTCCAGGCCAATAAAGGATAATGATAGCCTTTTTAGAATTTTAACCACTTTCTTAATTCATTTATTTGGTTTTGATGTTATATTTGTTATTCTCATAGGATTTTGTCTAATGCTTAGTCCGTTTCTGTGTGTGTTACATTTTGATGTTATGTCGTTGTTCTCCTCTTATATTTAATGCGTTTCCCTCAGTTTTAGTTTGTTACCCCGATTTTGTATTTTTTCTATCGATTTATGAGTTTTGAACATCGGTATACTACTGTTGTCTTTATTTGTAGGACGACTCAATGAAAGAATCGTATGAAAGTATCGATGAAATACAGAAACTTAATTAGGAAGTCAATAAAAGTATGAAACAAATAGTTTGTTTTAAAAAGTAGCATAATCATTAAATATTGTCACATTTAAAACATTAATTGCAATAATGTAGGATATAATAGATAAATTTCTAAAACTAAGTAAATAAAAGCAACACTATTGTTCCGGTGTTCAAAAGTCATAAATCGATTGAGAACAAATAATCCGGGTTACAAACTAAAACCGAGGGAAACTTATCAAGTATAAGGGGAAAACAAATGATCAAATGGAAGTGCAACAAAAACAAACGCCATCACACATAGAAACAAAGTATTTGATAACAACTGCCATATTCCTGACTTTTTCTTGTCTTTACTGCATAACCAATTGTTACAAAATATTAACATGAAAACTAATGAGATAAGCAATATCAAAAACAAAACATGCATACAATATATATCAAAAACATGCATAACATTTATTAAATAATAAATATGATTTAATAGTATGGACCGCGATTCCTTAATTCTGAACAATATCAAAAAATTACAAATTACACTTTGACGGTATAAGTAATACAAAAACAAAACATGCATACAATATGACAAAAAAAAAAACATACATCATATTTCCTTAATTCATATTTCATTATTTTCATTGATATCAATATACTAGTAAACAATAGATACTCAAAAAAGCGATAACGGTTGTTTTGTACTTAAATCATCTCGTATTGAGAAAAAGAACATAACTAAACATGACTGAAAAAGCCACTTGTACGGACAAGGGGACTTCAAATTCTTCTACTTTATACAATCTGCTTTGTGAGGTAGTGTTATACTGAATGAATCTTAATGTACCATAAAGATTAACCAAACAACAGGACGATTTTTAAGAGAGAGGTGAACCTTAGAAATGTTAAAGGCATGGAACAGTTGCAATTTTTACAATCGTCCATCGTAGGTAAACGAACAAGGAAGTAAATATAGAACGATCCATTATGTAAGCTTAATGTTAATATTTATAACTTACCCTGCGACTGTTTTATAAAACTGCAAGAATACAAGTATAGTAAAGCTGACAAGCACCCTATTAAATGAAGTAGTCCTCATCTTTTACATTCGGAATGCAAATAATATGGAAACATGATGTTGAAGATAATACTCTTGTTTAAGGTCAGGACGATCGATTTTCAGCGATTTTTGTGTGCATTTATTCTACAAATCAAATATTGGAAAGATAAGAGATCTCAAGTGGATTCAAGTGACATTAAGATTTATTTTAGAGCAGTAAAACGATTTTATGTGTTGTTTGTACACATGTCTTAGTAAATTCATTTAAAGAAAAGTAAAAGTAAGCATCTTAACGGGAATAAAATTGTAAAACTCCGTAAAAATACGATTTATAATTGATAAAGGCGCAAGTTTACTATTATGAGGATCATTTCGGTTCCAAGAGTTTTGATTTCAATTGAGTACACTGAACATTAGACTGAATTCGGGTTGACAAGCAGAAACTTAAGAGTATAAGACAATAAAAAAAAAAGTTTCTTGAAAAAAAAACCACTGACATGTCAAATTTATTCATATAACGTCACCAATTTAAGCCTAAATTGCAAACTAAATTTCAATGATGATTTTTAACAAATATCATAAACAAATTCATATAAATTGCAAACTTTATTTATTTGCTATCTGTTCGAGTCAACTTCCAGAATCAAATACACCGAGGTTGACATCCTCAATATCTTAGACTTTTTTAGTTAAGGTCTAAATATTTAAAGATACAGTTCATATTCCAATTCGTACTACATTGTAAACCCCTTTCTGGCTGACCTGGATTTTTTTTAAACATATCAGGCAGAATTCATACTATAATACCTTTATAGAATAAAAAAGAAAGAACAAGTCTAGCCAAGTTCTTTAATTTCACCTTCTGATATATTTACGTCACCCCTAAATCTTTATTTAATAGAGTCATTTCATTTCATATATATTTCTTTGAACTAGTATTAGTAATAGTACTGAAACAAGAAGGTCTACTTCATATGTGTTATTCGATATTGCAACAAAATTAATAACTTCAAACTAAAGGATTTTAACACAAATTGTCAACATCCAATTTCTGAGAATTTACCCTCTGCCGTATTGTTTGATGCTTATATACCTCAACTGATACTTCACACTCGTGCATATCCACACTATACGGACTTCATAATCAGGGACGTGATCCTTCGACAAAAACTGCGTCAACAAAATTATTAGGGGAAACGACTCTGCATAAGTTATGCGGTCACCATCATATGTTTGGTAGATCGATACGTTATGTATGTGTCTTAACTCACTGGTGACATGTTTTCAAATTCTAAGATCTTTAAATACCAAAATAGTCGTCTTATCTGTAATTTTATCGATTTTGTCTTATTCTCAGATGAGACTTTTTGACTGAGAGTGGGTTCGGGTCGCGATTGGTGCATTAATATTGTCGATCATTTTGGAGTTTAATGCGATCCTTCAGCTTTTATAAGTTACCTTGAATTTTCTTCTTAATCGAGTTATGAACGTTGGTAAAGTACTATTGCCTTATCTTATAACTCAACAAATCACTGGCATTTATTTAACTTGAAAATATTGTAAATTGAAAACGATTGTTTCAAACTTCATCAAATTTCTTTTTTTTTAAACCAGCGAAGATCAACATGCGTAACTTAATATTGTGTATTCAGAAATTAAGAACGACACCACTAGACAAAGTGACGAAATCGACAATTCTGCAACACTTGTTTCGTAGGTTCGTGCACATGAACTAATTCTAATTCTAGACCAATAAAGTGTTTGGTAAGAACGTCTTGTCACGACCAATTGACAAAGACCCATAATGCTTTGGCTATGTTTTTATTCTTCTCTTTTATTTGTGATGATGTAATATGCCTATAGAATGGCTGCATGCTATTATCTTTTTCTTTGTTGGCATGGTTGTTTGCTTTTATAGTGATTAAGATTATAACACATATTGACTGCTTTTCATATTTATTGACATATTTACCCAGTATGTTTGTTTGTGTTGCTTACACATTGTTGTCAATATAATTAAATTGTATGCGACTGTAATACAAGTGCGAGGTTTAGCTTGCTATAAAATCAGGTTTAATCCACCATTTTCTACACAGGGAAATTACTGTATCTGGTCCAGAACATGAGTTGTTTTATCCATTGTAGTTCATCTGTTTAGTTCACGCATCATTGTAAATATAACGGAATGTAATGAGACTGTCATAAAAGTGAGAGGGTTAGCGCTTTAAAACCAGGTTTAATCCACCATTTTCTACATTTGAAAATGCCTGTACCAAGTTAGTAATATGACAGTTCTTGTCCATTCGTTTTTGATGTGTTTTGTCTTTTTTGCCATGTGATTATGGACTTTCCGATTACATTTTCCTCTGAGTTCAGTATTTTTGTGATATTATTTTTTTTATGTGTTTGCGCTTTTGATCTTGCCATTTGTTACGTGACTTTCCGTTTTAAATATTTATTTGAGCACGTCTGTCATACACTTATCCAGGAATTACTCTTAACCCGGAAATTTACCTTTATCCAACTACCCTTAACCAGGGAAGAAACATATTCTGTGATATTTTTTCAACAAAGCAAAATTTGTTAAGTATTTCTTTTTAATTAGATTTACAGTTAATTAATAAGTATTTATCATGTTTATTGGTATAGAGTATTTCGATTATTTTGAATAATGCACTAATATTTAAGTAATTCTTCTTTGCAAAGGGAGAATATATTAAAAATTTAATTTCATGGAATGGGAGACAACTGCAACTTATTACTCTTAAACGGAAACGCGTTTACTCTTATCCAGAAAATGTAATGTTATATTATTGACTTATTGTTAACACAGGAGGGCATTTCCAATATTTAATCAACTTAAAATAAATAGAGATAAATGAACAGTCAAATCAAAAGTAATTTTATTTTCTCAATAGACTTGTAGCTTAAAAGTCGAAGTATTTTTTTTGTCATTTTCATCTATAATGAGACAATCATTTGAGTTCTTCTTTTTTTTGGGGAAGGGGGGGGGGGGGGGTGCAAAAAGATTTAGAAAAATATACCCTTGCCTGGCTAAAACAAACATAGTGCAGGAAACAGTTGTGGTCAAAAGTGGAAATCTTTTTTCGGCCAACAAATGTAAGCCTGCATAACTTTATTATCGACTCCTAGGAGTCGATATTAAGAATTGAACGATGCACAGTTAGTGCGTGAATTTTTCTTGCTACCTGATTGGAAGATATTACGAGACGTGTATAATCAAAGTTTATTGATTGGTTAGGACAATCCAAACCTAGTAAATGTCTTTCAATCCCGTAGAGTATCGGATTTGTCCTCTTTATTTTAGCAATTAGATTTTGCCTGGTCAATAATCATGCATATTCATGATATTGGTACACAAGTAACTTTTATCTATAAATAGTCGAATCTTCTGGAGTTTCGTAAACAACAACGTTAAACGATATATACTACTGCATAACGTGTGACCTCACGTGTGTGGTAAAATTTGTTGATTGATGCACGTGGCTATTCTAGTAAATGACTTAATCTACAAAGCGAGAGCACTTTCCATTTTCATCAGCTAAGAGTCGACTAGCCCTTTTTGAAAGGCTAATGCTTGTGATAGATTACAATGAATAGCCAATCTGCAAATATGACCACTTAATTTGAACTTTAGAAGATGGCTGTCTCAATTGGCATTCATACGCACGTCTTTGTTTTTGTTATTTTACTTTTTATATCAAAATGTAACTTACCGGTGTAACTGGAGAAGCCGCATATCGAATTTGTCACAGCACCTGAATTAACGCGTTTTTTTTTTGTGAAATTCTTGTGGTTCATTATTAAGCCTGATGTGTCATGGCAAAGGACTGTCGGTTGTGTTTTTAAAAAAAAATGGCAAGGTTATGGGATTCTAGGTTTATTTTCGAATCGTTGTTTTTTTATTACCCCCTGTGTATCTTCTCACTTTTTATTCTTAGTCTAATATAATGTAGCTTTCAGATTAAATGGTGATGATATTTTGTTCAATCAAATCTTTGTAAAGTTTATATCAATACAAATCGATTGTCTCAAAACCGTGGTAAATAAAGGAGAGAGTACCAAGGGCAACAAAGACTAACAAGTCGACAAAATACAGACAAAATATTGACCAGACATAAAAAAAAAAGCAACATACACACATCAGTTCTACATATTAAAATACCGGAAACAGGTCAGGAAAATGACAGTTGTTTTCCATTCGTTTGATGTGTTTTAGCTTGTGTGTGTTTTTTCATTCGATAAAGAGCCTTCATTTTGAATTTTTTTTGCAGTATGCATTTTTATCAATTAAATTTTTACAGAACTAAACACTAAAAACTAAAGCATCACTAACGTGACATCGACAAAAATTAAGAGTAAACTTATTCGGAAGGTGTAGCAGTTCCTGTTTTATTAGTGACACACATTTATCATAAATCTATATCATGTTGTCGTCTGTTTTCATATCGTTCCGTTGTTGTCCACAACACAAATACCATCTTTGTCATTTTTGTAAAAATTTAGATAAGAATTATGCAAACATTTCTGAATATGTACACCAATTGAATATATATTTGCGAAATAAAATACAATAGTGGATAATAAATAAACATGATTTGTATTAAAATACTGATAAACGTTTTTTGAGATAATAAATCTATTCATTCAAGGTAGTACCTAACACTACAGAGAGATAACTCTGTAAAATCTGCTAAACATTTTAATCACGTTGTATTATTTAGGGAATATTAAGCTTCTCAATTTTTCAATGATTAAAATAGGTGATTGTCAAACTGCTATATATCCAATGAAATTTTTCCGAGAAGGTGTGCAGTTCAAGTTTTTTGAAATTCTAATCTTTTCGTCAAAGGGTCAAAGTAAATATTTTGTCAAAATTTTATAAAAATTGAACGAGCAAAATCAATTTTTGGTACCACCTTCAGGAAAATAACTTTGTTATATTTAAGGTATTATTCTATTGGTGCATTTGATAATGATTGATGTGAAAGATTTTTTATGCACTGTTTTACATATGTTCAATTAAATGAGATTCTTAAACATTTTCTTGTATGATTTATATTAACCAATAAAAATAAGGTGAATTGTGCCCGTTTTATTCAAACTTTGATCTGCGTAAAAAATGTGAGAAGCGACAATTTAAATGCTATTAGATATCAGTTTCTATGCTATTTGTGTTTATCTGGAGATTCATCTGATCCAACATAATGTTTTCGTGTACTTCCGGATGCTGTTCTCTCTGTAGTGTGTGTTGCACTGAAGTGTTATTTTCGTTCGTTTTGGAAACAATATTGACATGGTTTGCACTATTACTTTCATGTGAAGAGTCTACAATTATCAGCGATTTAGAAGTTCCCTCAGCTTGTTCCTCATTAGAACATTCCGTAAACAAACATACAATATTATCTTCACAAGCATTGTTCTGCATTGAACTTTGAACTTCTTCATACGACGGCGGAAATGTAGGTGGGGTGTAGTCTGGTAGCTTATCATGAGTAGCAATGTCATATGGTGGAGGATCATTGTTGTAAATAGTAAAAACAGGATTGTCATGTGTTTCTCTTTGTGTAGAGGCCGACCTTCGTACTTGATTATTAGATCGCCCGCCTGTATTGTTTAGCTGGCGACGTTTTTTACGAAGACGGTACATTGCTAGGGCCATCGCTATCAATATAATAAATAATACTCCTACAATTGCACTACCTGAAATACGAGAAAATATTACGAATTAATGCAGGACTGAGTGGATTATTAAATTACATAATGTACTCTAAAGAAACTATCGGGGAAAAACAGCATAAGAATTTGATATACTTCAAAATCTAGACGGAGGAACATCTGTAAAGTTAGTAACTATTTGATTCATAAGAAAACTTCTCCAAAATTGAAATATCCATTAGTCATGGCAACAAACAATAAGAAATAAAACAAATTGGTTGCGACTCTTTTTATATAACGTATTATAACTTTCATGTTTACTATGTACAAGAAAGGTTATTGGTTTCTTATCACGCAATGCAAATTCTTATCTTTAATTTGCATATCTAACATGCATGTCTCAATAAATCAATTCGTATATGCATTTCTTATAATATTAATAGATTTTCCAATCATTTTTTTTTTTAATTTACTTTCAATAATTTTGCTAAAATATATTAGAAGAATAACTACATTGCTGTTTCAATACGCAAATGAAAAGTTCATAAATACATACAGTCTCAATTATTAAAAAAAAAATCCATTTCACTTACTTATAACCATGGATGGATCGGTATTCTTTGTATACTTTACATAATAATCTAGAAAAGAGAAACACAATACATTTGTTTTATACTATTTATATAATAATCACCGGTTTTGTAGTTACTCAACCTTCCAGGGTACACGAGATCGTCGACACTTTTGGTGGGGTTTGTCATTTGCAGTCTTTAGTTTTTCTATGTTGTGTTGTCTGTTCTGTTGTTTGTTTGTTTGTCTTTGTCTTTTTTAGCCATGGCGTTGTCAGTTTATTTTCAAATGAGCTTGAATGTCCCTTTGTCAATTAGTACGAACTTCGCCGTGATCATCTTTATTTTTAACATGCTTATGTTTAGTCTTTCTGTATCAGGTTTGTAAAAAATGAGGAAGAAGATACCAAGAAGACAACATCATGACCAAAAATGATGGACGACAAAAAAAAACAAAGTCAACAAAATTTTCCATAGAAAGCCAGAGACTGAGCAATACAAACCAAACCAAAACCTTGATAGCAGGTGGTCATGAGGGATAAGCTTATCCGCTATAACTAAACTCCTATTAAGTTATCGTTCAGTAAAAACGAATTGAACCGATCACTGTGAACAAAAACGTGTTTATTATATGAATTCCATTTGAAATGCTGAGCAAAAAACGTCTGGTTTGCGAAATACATTAACTTTTTGAAATAGTATTACCCTTATTTTTTTAAGGTACATTTGTCATGATTTGGGGTCAAAAATAGTTTTAATTGGATACAAATTCTCTTATCTTTTTTACTGATTCATATTGAAAGTTTCATATTAATTTGAAATCTTCAATTATGACATTCCATGTTAGGGTTATTTATAGATTGATAGATATTCATTTATTGTGAAGTACAACTTGGTACACATACATGAAATACAATATACTAGTATTACAGTTTTAAACATATGCAGCAAACAAACAAGTATATTTGTACCAACCAGCCTTTAGAAGCTTATGATGCACTGTTATTCATGTACAAAAAGTTATATGAATTAATTTTTAAATCATATTAATCCATATAAGATACTATGTAGTTCAAATATATATCTGTATATTAAAGAATGTTTCTAAAAGAGCAGCAATTATTAAACACTATCAATTTTCCCCTTTTCAAAATTGCAAACCATCTTTATGCAGTGCAATAATCTTATCGAAATGTCATTGCGTTGTCGACTTAGTCAAGATCAGATAATCAATAACAGAATGGGATAGTTGATATAGAAAAGGTAGATCACTGATTATCGAAACTGACTTCACAAAGATTGGTTACTTGTGGATGAAAAACTGACGGGTGCAAATAGTGGAATAGATACTAATTGCTATAACGAGGCAATTAAGTTTTGATAGTGATGTTGTTAAGAGTTGAGGGGGGAGCATGTTGCGTTGATTTTATGCAGCTCTATGTTATAATCTTTCAAACCCTTATGCAGTGATAGAGAATTAAAATGCTTTGTATTATTAAACACAAAATTGTGAGATAATATTATAATACAAAGACATTGATGCCGGTTTCAGTTAGAGAATTGCACTTTAAATGTTTTACTCACTTGTACTGTAAACAGAGACTTGGAACCTGCACGCTGCTGAGTTACCGGAATAATCAGTGGCATTGTAGATAAGTGTGTACAAACCAGGTAGAAACTTTGTATTGTTATACCGGTCCGGTGTATATAATGTGTCCACTCCTACATTGTCTCGTATTGTTGGAGCTGTCCACACAATGTTGTCGTTTTCATTTACGGTTTGACGTTTAGGAGGACAATATCTTATAACGGGTGGAATATCATCTGTGTAAAGCAGAGTAGACATTAAGTCAGCGATTGTTTTCATCATGAAAATAATGATTTCTTATTGAAACATGATTAGGTAAACAATAAATATAGAAAATGTACTGTATATGAAAACAATATATCACATTTTTCTTCATTTATCAACAAATTATATCAAAAAAAGTATCAAATAATCAATCTGGTCAGTAAACATACGCACAATGAGTAATGTGCAATAACTCATTGAAGAATATATTGTAGTCATCTTCAATTCACAATAATTAAACACCGTTCATGTAATCTATAAATCTGATTCTATTCCATTTTGTGTTTTGAGAAATCAAAATATAAAATTCAACACAGAATTCCTGTTAAATTGAGTCTATACGTGGGTTTTTTTTTTTTTATTATTTAGTTTTTGTGATTTCGTCTTTCTGACCTGAAAAAAACATAAACTAAAACGTTTTCCTTTTTCGTTCTTTATTTTTTTTAACAAAACAAGAAACCAATCGAATTCAAATGTACATGAACCGTAACTTAAGTTCCTATCGTTTTCTTAAAAGTAGCTTCCTAACCTATTCTATCACTTTATCAATTTTTCACCAAAAAATACACAATAGGTAACCATATGATTGATGATTTGCTATGTTTTATAATGGTACAAATGTACGAAAAATATATCAATGTCTGAATTTGGAATGTGACATATTATGTGTTAAAATAATTACGAAAAAGGTGCACCCTATTTGAACAAAAAGTTTATTCAATCGAATTTGAATAAATATATTTGATTAATTCATTATTTCTTTCATTTTCAGTTTAGGTGTAACATGCAAGTGCAGTAAGAAAAATATTTTAACGACTACGAAAAAAAAACCTTTCACAATTAATAGCTGTAATGCATTGCGTTAAATGCATAATTATGATTTTTTTTCTCAAAAAGTATAAATCTTGTGATGTTGTAACTTTATCACATGTTTTATTTTCATACCAATAATTGACACAGTAAACAGACATTCAGCCTCGTTTCCGAACTCATCTATAGCTGTTGCTTCAACCTCCTCCTCCTGAGGTCCTGAACACTTGCATCGACTGAAAACAGTTTTTGACAATGTTGTTTGAAGTTTATTTCCTTTCCAATCAGTAACATGAAATGGTTTGTACAGAAATATCAGGTTGATAGAAGGACTAACGTAACGCTTTATAATTTGTCCTTCCCTTGGACAGTCGTGAAACATTGGTCCTGAAACAAGATTTTATATAGACGAAATTGATGAAGCAAACACATTAAATGCAGGGCCTTTTTATTTCCTAACAATAAATAAATACAGATTGACGTTTTTAAATTTTGAAAGTAGCTATATAGGTATATGTAGAATTTACATTTCAGTGTGATGAAAACATTGTCATCATGTAATATATTACTTTTGTAATAACATATATACGTATGTATACAATTATTTATTGTTATAATGTATTTCTTTGACACTAAATGAGGAGACCGTTGTATTGTGTGTCGCTTTTTCGTTTTCCTGATCCGAACAATGGCTCGGTACATTAAAGGTAGAATGCAAACTGCAGTTTATCATTCTCATTAAAGTTTATTTAGTTTTGGTTAGTTTCGGTTAACATAATTTCCGAAACCCCAACACATATATCGATTACAAATATTGCCTAGTTTTTAAGTCTCTTCCAAGTTTTACATATATTAATGTATTAAAGAAGGCGGGAAAATCAATGTCCATGATATATGATTGAAGGTCGTTCTTTGATAAAAATTAACAATTGTTCTGCAAATCACTGAACATTTTACATACTGGAATATTCTTTTAACTAAAAGTTAAAGAATATAAAGACATAATCCTATATCTTCGAGAAAATGAAACAGCCGTCCCGTACTTTGTTCTCTTCGAAATATTTATTTGCCGATCGAAGTGAAGCTAAACAAAACGTGCCATTTAATTTCATATCAAAGTTTATTAAAGTTCAAGAAAAGCAAAAAACGTGTACCAAGTCAATTTATTAGAAATTATTATGCAACGGACGCCTAACACCATTTTCCGGAAATTTCCATTTCACACCTTATGTTAAATAGTTCTTAAGATATATTTTAACAAACATGCAGTTATATATATATTGTTTATGTTGTCTTAACTTTGTTTTTGTTTTAAGGGGGCTCGTGGGTCTAAATAAAAAAAAATTGTTAATGTTAGATTTCGCTATATTTTTCTATAAATGAACTTTATTTTATACTTAATAGGAAAATAAAATAAAAAAAATGGGTCACCGTTCATTTACGCTCACAATCGTCCTTCGAAAGAAGGATACATTTTTGTAAAAGTCCTTTTTTCTGTTGAACTAATAGGGAAAAAAGAGGTAATATCGAAATAAAAAAAGAACTAAATTACAAAAATCGCTAAAATTTTACAGCTTATTTGAAAATAATAATAAAAAAATATAGGTCACCGATGATTTTAAAAAGATATTTCAATTGTAATGCCAAAAAATATATAAATATATATATAAATGTAAAAAATAACCGGTTTACTATTCTCCTGTATACTCACTTGTGTAGTTTTTGGGTATACCTGAAATATATCAATTTAAGATCAAACAAATCAAAAATTGAGCAAATCAAAATTTTCTAAAAAGTAAACTTCGAAAAATAATGACCTCCGAGGAAAATTCAAAACGGAAAGTCCCTAATCAATTGACAAAATCAAAAGCTCAAACACATCAAATGAATGGACAACAACTGTCATATTCCTGACTTAGTCTATGCATTTTTTAAAGTAAAAAAAATAATGAATTGAACCTAGTTTTATCGCTAGCTTAACCTTTCACTTGTATGACAGTCGCGTCTTTGCCGATTAAATAATACCCGGCTTTGAGATATTAGAATATCGCTTTCCTAATGACAACCAGAACGAATTACAAATCTACCAGCAATTAAGTAGTTTACGCCGGACATCACTTTTCGCAGTTGTACTTCATTGGTTTAAGTTGAATTAATAATGTTCATTCGTTACCGATGATAGGGCCGTTGTGTTGGTCTTTCATTTTAAAATGCCGGCACGTATTTTTTGAACTGAAATGACGAAAAAATGCTACTAGGCAACAACTACTTTCTGACAAGGTCATGAAAGAATTTACAGATTTGTAGATATAAAACCAGGCGATAAGTCATCTAACTATGTTCATCTATCCACTGAAGCTATCCGGCTTCATCAACACTTTTACACTTAACATTTTGTCGAGCCAGAGTAGATTGTGCTTTTAATTCCAGATTATTTTTTTTTTAATTTCATACAATTTGAGTTACGCTAAAATTGTATAGCCCATTAAAGTTGGACCTGGCTTAGTTTTTTTTGTCAAATATAAAATTAAAACAGATATAACAAAATTAGGTAAATCTCGTATCATGTTGACATTTCTTTGAGGTTTATTCTACATAATGTAAAGAGGGTAATCAAATTCCAAAACACTGAAAATTTCACATGTTTTAGTCAACATTGTAATAGAAGGAGACCAAACAAAGGGGATGATAAGAAAAGGTTAAACTGACATCACTATTTTTTAACTTGACAAAGTTGACTTACAAACATCGTCCTCGTCACCGTCTAGAGTAAAACCATCACAGCATTCGGATTCACAGTTGAATGGTGGACAACGATTTGGATCTAATTCACATCTATCTCTGAAAATAAGAACACTTATAGGACTGGAAACCCGTTTTCGTCATACCGGGGCATTTTAAAGCTTACAATATAAGATTGGTTTTGCTTATATTTTAATTTATTAAATCTTTCACGTTTGATTTAAAAGATTATTGTCTCATTGGATAGCATACCCCTAAACAAATCTTTAAATTGACCAAACATATGACACAACTCTGTGTCAACACTTTTTTATTTACAAAATAATTAATTTACTGGGAGGCAGGGGGCGGGTTTTTTGGTTTTATATTTTAGTTTAGTTGTCTTCCGCCATCCACTTTTGAACCAAATTGAAAAAGGATTGTTCAGTCAATGTTTTCGTTTAAGTAACCTGTTACAATCAATGAAATTGTGGTAGTGGTTGATAGTTGAGAGTTTTGCCGCACTTTCACTTTCGAGCAATTTTCTACACATAATACTCGGATGTTCTCGATTTATTATAAGCGAAATTATAATTTAACGAATGAAGTATATAATTTATCCACCCTCAATGATGAAATATCTATATTTTGAAATACTGCATAAACATAAGGTTTAATAATAAAACTTCGGTAAAATATATGCATTGTTCTGTCCTCAAAAAATTTTGATTTAAATAAATGACATGGGAGACACACATGTAGTAGAAAAGGATAAAAAATTTCAACTATAAGGATTATTTGTACAAAGTAATGTTCTGTGGGGAATATGTTATTCGTAAATGTTATGAAGAATAATTATAAAGGGTCGTAAATTTTAAAAGTTATATTTCATTTCTATAGTTGTAGTTTATGGCACTTGATTTATCTTTTGTTTACTTTTTGTAAATATCGATTTTGTTTGTGTAACATTATTGTGTAATCCTGCTTCATACATTTTTTCTCAATAATTATTGAAATATGCACCTAGTTATTGAACATCATGCAAGTCTATGAAATTTTTTTTGTAAGACCAATATCTTAATTTTTTGGACAATTTTTCATTTGATTGTCAACGTCGATTATAATTCATACCATGATTTATTTTAAAACACAGTCAATGTTAGGTTAAACTACAATTAACGACGAAATACACATGATACAATTGTATATATATTTAGTTCAAAATTTCACATGCTTATCTGAATACTAGGCTTAGCATACGACTAAAATCACTCATTTTATAAGAATGATACCCAGTTAAATTTTCCGAAAATAGGTTATCAAGTTTGACATGTTTGATAACATCATTGACTCAATGCGTATAATGTATACAAAAAATATATACATGTAAATAGAATGATAGTGATATACATGTATATAAGGTCAACATTGGAATTTCGAAATTAAAACAGGTATCTATAAATCAAATGTGCATCGAAGACCAATTGGTAGCCTTCGGCTGTTATTTGCTCTTTAGTCGGGTTTATCATCTTATTGAAATATTCCCCATTTCCATTTTCAATTTTATTTAATATTAATTTAATATTTTATATGCATTTAAAAGTTATTTGATATTTTGTGTACATTTAATAGTAATTTAGTATTTAGAGTACATTTGATATTAATTTAATGTGCATTTAATAATAAAAACAAAGTTTTATTTTCATAAAGGAAGTTCGTAGAAAAATACAAAAGAATAAAATGCACAAATTATGCATGTGACTTGCTCGGGTAAAAATTGACTTCGACGGATTTGCTGTATTTGTTTAATCCTGTTTGTGTATTTGGATTCTTCAACACTGGTTATAAGTATGACTGAAGAATGAAGAGGTGATATGTTGGAACTTTGATGATTTTACAGGAAAACGAACAAGGAAGTAATTATCTGAAATTACCCGTATGTGTTTAACAGACGACCTAGTGTGGAATATAAAACTGACACTGACCAAGAATTATATAAATAAAAAATCTTAAAACTTACTCTGCACGTGATATATAAAACCGTGATGAAAATACAAGCAGAATAAAGCTGACAAACACTCTGTTTAAGGAAATATTCCACATCTTTCACATTTGGAATACAAAAAATAAAGAAACAGGATATTACAGATAACCTCTTCTTTTAGGTTAAGAAAGTTTGTTATCATTCAATTCGTATGCATATACTAAACAAATCAAATTTCGTAAAGATAACAGATATATCAGGTGTATTAATGTGATGGGAAAGTTATAACCTAAACTGCCTTTTATAGTGTGTTAAACATCCTGATTTTTAATTGTTCTTGTCGGTTGTTTTCTTTTATCTCATGTGAATTAAGTTAATAATTAGACATCTAATCTACTTATACGTAATTATGAAGACGCAGCAATCTGTTGAAAATATATAGATGACGTCATACAAAATAATTTAAAAAAAAACACAATCGAGATAGGAACTTGCACATGCACATAAATTTATAGAAAATAACTGATTTTATCAATAATGGTGTGTACTTCATAATTAACCATACACTATATTCAGATATACAATATCACATTCCATATCTAGTGAACAGCGAAATTTAGACCAATCCCCATTCATTTAAAATAGCCATAATTGTGTCCGAGTTTCATTTTGATATGACCAAAAACTACCCAAAACTAAAACTGAAACCTAATACCAGACGGACAAAAGAACATTTAAATATAAATAAGTAATGGCATCTACCTTCCCAGATAGTGCGTAAAAATCCTGAACACCAGGATAACAGCAAACATCAATACATCATTAAGTCAATGAATGTTTTGATTCATTTGAGCAGTATTTTTTTTACATTCCCATATGACATGTTTGAGCTGGAGATTGGTTTGTGAAAAAAAAAGTTCAACCTCCCATTTTTTTCTTACAATGTCTTGTAATAAGTCAGGAATATGACTGATGTTATCTACAGTCTTTTTCAATGTATGTTGGCGTTTGCTTTTGTTGAAGTTCAATGTTTCTGTTGTTTCGGTTTTTACCCTCTTCTGGTTTAAGTGTTTCCCTCGGTTTTAGTTTCTTCTGGTTTTAGAGTTTCCGTCGGTTTTAGTTTTTTTATCCGGATTTGTTTTTGCTGATTCGAATTATGAATCTTCTGGTCGAAGTGTTTCCTCGGTTTAAGTTTAATACCCGCATTTGGTTTAGCTTGATCGAATTATGACAATTGAACACCGGTATATTTCTGTTGCCTTTATTTATAAATCAAATAATGCTATGTGTTACTATATATGACTTTAAATTTAGCAGGTCATCATGGTAGATTTCATACAGTAGGGTCATCAGATACACTTAATACACAAATTATAAACGCAAAACGAATCCCTTAAATAATCCATCAGTAACTACCGTCTTCTAGCAAGCACAGGGAAAACGAACGTTACCTAGTTTTTCGTATAATTAATCGCCTATTATTTAAAAAAAATGTGTTTTTCACCAAAGTATTTCTTCAGATATTAATAACGATATCCCTAGGCAAAGAAATGAAACCGAAAATTCTGCGACACCTGACTTTTGTCTTCATGCATATCAAATATCATTTAGTTCAATGAAGTGTTTGATTGATCTCCCTTAACTCAACTGATAAGATAACCTTTACATCGAGTTGTCACATACTGGATACCACTAATAGAGCAACTGACTGACTTTTTTAAAACCCTCGAACTGACCCGCAGTTTTTTGGTGGGATTCTTTTTGTTCCATTGATTTTTTGATGTGTAATCTCAGAGGCTTTTGGCTATAGTATTGTTCATATTTCAAGGACTTGTGATTTCTGGTAATTCTCAGTGTATATATTTTCACTTATCTATTGTCATGTCAAAATTATACATTTTCTGACACTGGCGATAATGTAGGATTTATAAGTTTCTTCTGTTATGCACATAATAAAGATTAAAAATTTAAAGTACTGAACCTAAGGTAGTCCAAAAATGAAAATAAACGTCAATTTGGTTACTTATTCCTTGTTCAATATTCGTTACTTAATCCTTATTCCCTATTCGTTACTTATTCCTTATCCCTTATCGTTTCCTATTCGTTACTTATTCCTTATTCCTTATTCGTTACTTATTCCTTATTCCTAATTCGTTACCTATTCGTTACTTATTCCTTATCCCTTATTCGTTATTCATTCGATTTTGAATATCCTTCCCGATTTTAAATTGTTTATATTCTTCTCTCTGGTAATAGTTCGAAATTGTTCACCTATTTTTACTTGTTTGTGCTCAACCAATTCTGTTACTTTAAATTCGTATATTTGAAGATGGATCTTGGGTTGAAGAGGTGAAATCACCCTAATAGCGCTTGTATAAAAAAAGAAATGTGGTATGATTGT
The DNA here is from genome assembly GCF_963676685.1 of Mytilus edulis. NCBI lineage: Eukaryota > Metazoa > Mollusca > Bivalvia > Mytilida > Mytilidae > Mytilus > Mytilus edulis. The sequence continues at coordinate 67,795,428 of NC_092353.1, read as the reverse complement.
CAATAAGACAACTATAAATGTAGGTCACGGTACAAAAACAAACGACAACCACTTAATTTCAGGCTCCTGACTTGGTACAGATACATACTTACATATTGTAGCAGGGCTAAATATGTTAGCGAGTTGTACACCGTTTCGGAGCTAGACTTATACCTTGTTTTTAATTCGTTCCTTATTAGCTTATAATACGTGTATTATACGTTGCACCTTAAAAGTAAATTATGGTGATAAATATTTGTTAGAGATGGAATAACTTTATTTCCGCGTATGTATCCGTTTCAGCACTGAACTGATACCCTGTTACTTATTCGTTCCTTATTCTCTCATAACACGTTTGTTATACGTTGAACCTTTAAAGAATAAAATCTTGCACATTGCTCTTGTCTTGTCTCTGGTGGTAACTTCGTTAGGGGCTCCAGCTATCATGTTTAAAACCGCCACATTATTTATGTATGTGCCTGTCTCAAGTCAGGAGCCTGTAATTCAGTGGTTGTCGTTTGTTTATGTGTTACATATTTGGTTTTATTTTTCATTATTTTATATAAATATATAAATATATAAATAAGGCCGTAAGATTTCTCGTTTGAACTGTTTTACATTGTCTTATAAAAGGGGCCTTTTATAGTTGACTATGCAGTATGGGCTTTGCTCATTGTTGAAGGCCGTTCGGTGACCTATAGTTGTTAATGTCTGTGTCATTTTGGTCTTTTGTGGACAGTTGTCTCATGGGCAATCATACCACATCTTCTTTTTTTATACTACTGTAAACTGGGAAATTTTCGCGGTAGTTTTATTTTCGCTATTTTCGCGGTAAGAAGTGAAACGCGAAAATAAAGCGACCGCGAAAATATCAAGGAAAAACTTTTTTAATTACATTTACTTTTACAAATTGTGACTTGGATGGAGAGTTGCCTCCTTTGCATTCATACAACATCTTCTTATATATATGTGTATGAATATAATATCTATAGGTCTTCTGTATAACACTGATTTTGAAGACGAATAAATATATAATTTAAATTATAACTGTATCTCTTAATAAAAAGCAATGTTAAAAGTTATGTCTTTAACTCAAATCAGTTATTTCACTGAAGCGAACATAACGGATATTGTTATGTAAACAACACTCATTAAAATTATGTTAATGACACCTGTCAATCAGTAATAAAGGTATCACCTTGTTGAATCTACTACAAAGTTGATCAGATCAAAAGATCGATTAATTAGCATTAATCCTGACAGCTTTTTGTTTTCATTTATTCCTAATTAGGTTTACTTTTCTTTTCTTGTGTATGTGTTTGTACGAGCTTTGAAACATGCCAAACTTTTAATCTACTTTACCATTAATGAACCAAAAACAAAAGATTTCTGATTGATTTTATCATTTGATTTAAGATATATGTATAGCTGTCCACTTTCCAAATCATTTATGAAAATAATTATCTAGGTCACTTGGAAATCACGAATTCAAAACGACGCGAATTAGGATTGTGTAAGTAAATCGCGAAATAAAGACGGCGCGAAAATTTCCCGGTTTACAGTATTAGAACTTATGTACCCGTTCCAGCGGTCGATTGATACCCTGTTACTTATTAGTTTCATATTCGCTTATAATATGTGTGTTATACATTGCACTTTTAAAAAGAAATAGTTTCGGGTCTCTTGAGGTAACTTTTGGTTCTTAGAGGTGAAAAACCCCAATTAGTGCGTATGTACCAGTTCCAGAGCTCGATTGATACCCTGTTCACTTATTCGTTCCTTATTTGCTTAACATACGTTGCGAAACGTTGCACCTTTTAATTGTTTTCAATTGTTTTCTTGTCTCTGGTGGTAGATTTGGGATCTAAGAGGTAATATAACCCTTTCACCGCGTATGTACCCGTTCTAGCGCTCGATTGATACACTGTTACTTTTTCGTTCCTTGTTTGCCTGACATACGTTGCAATACGTTGCACCTTTTAATTGTTTTCAATTGTTTTCTTGTCTCTGGTGGTAGACTTGGGATCAAAGATGAGATATAACCCTATCAGCGCGTATGTACTCGTTCCAGCGCTCGATTGATACCCTGTTACTTGTTCGTTCCTTATTTGCTTTACATACGTTGCTGTACGTTGCACCGTTTAATTGTTTTCAATTGATGTCTTGTCTCTGGTGGTAGATTTGGGATCTAAGAAGTGATATAACCCTATCAGCGTGTATGTACCCGTTTCAGCGTTCGACTGTTACCCTGTTACTTATTCGCTTAAAATACGTTTGTTTTACATTGCACTTTTAGAAAATGATTTTCAATTGTTTTTGTCTCTGGTGGTAACTATGTGTTCTAAGTGGGAAAATCCTTTCAGCGCGTATGTACCCGTTTCAGCGCTCAACAGAAATCCTGTTACTTAATCGTAACTAATTGGCTTATAATATGTGTGTTATACGTTGCACTTTTAAAAACGAAATAGTTTCGTGTCTCCGGTGGTAACTTTGGGTTCTTAGAGGTGAAATAACCCGATTAGAGCACATGGATTCGTTATAGCGCCCGACTGGTACTGAGCTGATTTGTAAAAGATCTAATTTATCTACCGGTGTACTTTTTATTACTTTCCCCTGCATCAAATTCTACTAAACTCACGTTATAGTATATAATCTTCTTCGTTTATAAAACTTTGTTATACGCTGCACCGTAAACACATATTTTCAATTCCTTCTTGTCTATGGTGGAAACTATGGGTTCTTTGAGGCAAAATAACCCTATTATAACTTATGTACCCGTTCCAGCGCTCGGTTGATACCCTGTTACGCATTCGTTTCTTTTTCCCTTTTAATACGCGTGGTATACGTTACACCTTGAAATACATCAATTTTCAATTGTGTACATGTTTCTGATGGTAACTATGTGTTCTTAGAGGTAAAATATCCCTTTTTGCGCGTTTGTACCAGTTCCAGCTCTCGATTGATACCCTTCGTTCCTTATTCGCTTATAATAAGTGTTTTATACTTTGAACTTTTAAAAAGAAATATTTTCGTGTCTCTGTTCTTAGAGGTTAAAATACCCCTATTAGCATGTATGTACCCGTTGTAGCGCTCCATTGGTACTCTGTTACTTATTCGTTCCTTATTTGCTTATACTACTTGTGTTTTACTTTGTAAAAAGAAATATTTTCGTGTCTATGGTGGTAACTTTGGCTTCTTAGAGGTCAAATTATCCTATTAGAACTTATGTACCCGTTTCAGCGCTCGACTGGTACACTGTTACTTATTCGTTCCTGATTCGGTAAAGATACGTGTTCTATACGTTGCACTTTTAATTTCGTGTCTCTGGTGGTAATTTTGGGTTCTTAGAGGTGAAATAACCGTATAAGAGCTTATGTACCCGTTTCAGCGCTCAACTGATACCCAGTTACTTATTCTTTCCTCATTCGCGTATAATACTTGTGCTATACGTTGCATCTTTGAAAAAATGATTTTCAATTGTTTTCTTGTCTCTTGTGGTAGGTTTGGGTTCTAAGAGGTGATATAACCCTATAATAGTGCGGTGACAGAAGTGTAAAAAGTCGTCTAGGTCGCGAGTTTAATCTTCTTAAATAACATACGGCTGTAAATGGTATTAACTTAAAGACAAATATGTCTTCTTTCATTTTTGCCCTGTCGTCAGAATTTCGTACGGTCACATTTTTCTAAAAAGTCGTTTTAATGACTAGTAGTATATTTGAGAGTTTCAACCCCCCTTTTTCAAAATGAAAAATTGTGTATGTTTGCTTACATTTCAATGAAATAGTTTTTCCTGAACCTATTTTTATATGTCAGTATTGTATTTTCTTCTTATCTATAAAATTTGAGAAGTTTGGACTGTTTAAAATTAGATAATTTTAATTGCAAATTTAGACTTAAACTTTAGTTTCTTCTTCATAGTAGTAAAAAAGATTATCGCATTATATTTTAAGCATATAGTATTTTATAAAACTAATAAGTGATAAAAATGTCGGAACCAAAATATAAAAAAAACGTAAGAAATCAATGGAAAAAGAATTAGTAAAAAACTTCAATTTCAAATCGGAACTGCATCACTTGCCTTCCGTCACATTTTGTGTATTAGTCAATAATTTGCTCTCAACTGATATATGAAATTACTACCTTTTTCGCTATTATGTACACATATTATCATTAGAGTGCACTGATATATGACACATACATTGTTTGTATATGTTTATATTCTATGTTTATTTGTTATAAAACATCAAATATACTTTGTCAGAAAAGTCTTATTGTAAAATCAAAAAAATGACCGATAGTTCAGTAAATATTCCGTGAAATGTCAATTCCGTTGCAACTTGCCCCATTAAGTCCAAGGAAAGGACAAAAGTCGTTAAATTCTGTGCAGTTCTTAATATGCCAAAAAAATCGAATGAAATTTTGAGTCAATTTATCAGTATAGGGAAGTAGATTTTTGTATCTGCATTGAATAAAAGATTGGATGTGGTGAACATCAAGATGTTTCATGCGATAGCTGTTAATTTGAAGAACTCTGTGCAGGCAGTTTTTCATCGTTCATGCTACAAAAGTTACACAAGTAAACATATTGGTTCCCCCCTTTAGAGCGAGGAAGCTTCTAATCTCTGATATTAAATGGCGACATACAATTATCGGACTGTTGTCCCTCAGTTTCGGGTATTTGTACGCGTTCCAGAATGCAGTACTTCAACTGGAGCGCTTGTATTTTGTTGCAACAAAACATTTTAGAAAGACCAAAAACTACTCAAGTTTGAATCAGATGATAGTATTAAGAATGTTTTATCCGTGTCAGATAAAGTTTAAGTTGAAATAGTTTCCCGTCCATCTTTAAAATTTCAAGCACTCTGTCATTTTGGTAGCATTACAAATTATTTTCTAAAAACGAAACAAAAATGAGTTTGGTTCAAAACACCTTGTTGAAACTTTGAATGCCAATTGATTTTATGTTTCTTAAAGTGAAGTGCGACGCTATCTAATGTGTTGCCAACCATGTAGGCGAGTGTAATATTTGAAAAGACGTCCAGTTAAGGACTTTAATGCACCCACCTAACACACGGCTAATTTTTTTTTAAATGAAAGAATAATGATTTAACTTTGATTTTTTTCCGGTCGTCACAAAATCGTACGGTGCAGTTTTTGTAAATTTGACGTTTATTTCAGAAATTATTTGAAAATTGTAAAATGACGACATATTTTTCAAGCAAAGGAAATAAGTCGTATCTCTTCTTTTAGATATAATAATTAAGTGAATTAGATTCTTAAAATAATGAATAACAACATTTACAACTGTAAGTCCGCATGCTTTTGCATTCCTTCTAAATATTTGACATTTTGTACGAAAATTTTCAATAATCCTGTCCTTTTCGGATCTACTATTAGATTTTTATTAATTGCTTTTGCCCTGTATCCGTTTTAGAACACACCCAATTACTCATCAGTTATCGTTTTTTCATTCAAGATCAAGACTTTATCTCAACATTTCTTAAAATCACGAATTTCTGTAATTTTATGATGATGGGTAAAATCACTATAGTTTCCGGAATCCCTTATCTATTTCGTTGTCGTTTTTTTACTGAATATATTAGTCGATTTCCGTTTACTTAATAGTGCTATTAGAGTACGATAAATCATATTAAAACGGTTCTATTTCTATATTTAACTTCAGTGTAGCTTAAATAGATATAAAATCGTCCAAAATTAAGATCAAATCAAAGTAAAACATAGTTTTTGAGTTCAATAAAATTCACCCCTTTCTAAATAAGGAATCGTATCGGAAAATTGTAGAAAATCTTCCAAGTCGTGTCAAGTTTTTCCAGTCCAGTTCACAATGAAACTCTTCCTATGCTAAAAAGCAAAAACTATCCATTAATTGACACAGATCCATAGTCTGTCATGTATTTACTACATAGAAACTATGTAGTTAAACACTTAAATGAAGATACGGTTGTATTACCGCAGCGGGAAAACGAAAAGATGAAGATTACAGAAGACTGGTCGATGAATATGAAAAAAATGAAAACATCACATTTGAAAATACAAATATCATAAGAGTTGCTATATTTCAAAAGTTAGCAAACCCTATCATCTTCTGTTTTGTCTGTACAATTACTTTGTACTACATGTACCAATTCTAACGACCAGTCTTTTCTCATATATCAACGAGGGCAGTAGATCTACAACTCATTCCGATTTTTCTGTTTGTATATTTTGCAAATGCATAAAGCCTATAAGCAAATTACACAACTTCATAAGTTATCCTCTGAGGAGCAAACTCAAGCTGTATTGAGTGTTACTACATATATCTCCTACAATGATCTGATTTACAAAAACTCATGATAATTTTACTGTTAAATCTTTATACCATCGAGCTTGCAACGCTAAATATTTGCTACAAAATTTGAAATCAAAAAGTAAAGAGCTATTTAATTCTGAGCATAACACAGCTTTTACTAAAATTTCGACGATTAAAGATGACGTGCCTGTACATAAGGAAGTATTCTGGTGAACAACTTTAATTACTTGATCAGTTAACCGGGCTTAATTTCTGCCCGAGGATCGCCACCGAGAAAACTACACAATATATTATCAGCTTCAACAAAAACTAAACATATATAGTAAATTTATAGTTGCAGCATTAACAAGGCTAAGGTACATCCAATATTGTATACAGTAGCTCTATAATTTTGTCTGATGCCGTAATGACGGGAAAATATTCGTTTAAAATGACTGTGATATACACAAAAAAATGTATAAAGCCTCAACAAAGCCAAGGTACATCCAATACTGTATACAGTACTGTAGCTCTATAATTTTGTCTTATGCCGTTATGACGGAAAATTACCCGTTTAAAATGACTGTGATATATATACAGTGTGGTAATCAGTTTAACGATCTGAGCATTGACTGCGAGACTGGTTGCAAGCACTTTATGCAACTACTAGTATTTTACGGAAGCAGATATAGGGTAAAGTTGTAATCCAATCAGATGAATATTCATTTTCTAAAAACATTTCACTGGATTATTCAATTAAAATTATGCCACATGCTTTAAAAACATTTCTGTATTGTCTTTTGGATGATGACACATCTGCGGCAGTTAATAAAGCGTACGATATTCCTATTGACAAAGTTCTTAGATGTATGGCTTAATTATAATTTATATTATCTATAAATGTGTTGTTTTACTCTTTTTCGTTTAGGTTTATCATTACAAATGCACCGTATTTATGGACAAACCTTTGATAACTATTAACAAGTTTGACTGATCAGGAGATTAGAAAAATGGGGCATACATGTACATTCTACATGGCATTATTTTTCTTCTGGTGGTCAAAATGTTATCCAAGACAATGTCGACCTAACTACAGAAACAATAAAAGTTCTCCGTATGACTTTGGTTGGCTTAAAGGCAACATCGGTCCGGTATGATGTCATCCAACTTTCTACAAGATTTGATCTGTTCACGCATTGGTATAGGTATAGGGAAAGGGTTGAGATTTCCAAAAACATTGTTTAACCCCGTCGCAATTTTGCACATGTCCCAAGTCAGGAGCCTCTGGCCTTTCTTAATTTTGTATGATTTTTTATTTTAATTTCTTGGGTATATTTCGAAGCCTAGTATGACGTCCATTATCATTTCAAACTAGTACATTTTTGTTTAGGGGCCAGCTGAAGAACGCCTCCAGCTTTGGGAGTTTCTTGCTGCATTGATGACCCATTGGTGGTCTTCGGTCGTTGTCTGCTTTTTTAGCGTGTTGGTGTCTCTTTGACAAATCCCTCATGTTCATTCTCAATTTTTAATTCAATCTGTATATAGTATATCTTGTGTCCGCTTTGAGGAGCAAAACCTCTGCTGTACTGATGTATACCCATGCCAAGGAAGTTGTCTTTGTATAAATATGTTGACCGATAAGAATGATGAAATTACAATTTAAAATGAAGCTATAATATTCCGATATCGCAATATTCCGACACCTAAATGGTCCAACTGGTTCCATTGGTCCGACGTTTTGATCATTTAGGTTATACGCTAACGGGATTTTAACATAAAAAAGCCAAATAAAAGGTTCAATATAAGGATAACCTTGTTCTCCCTTTTGAAGCGGTGAAACAAACAAGATACAAAACAGGAATACTTAGTGCCAAAGTAGACGAACGTCATCACTAGCGTAATTTAAAAAAGTACAAAACTTCCAAGTGTTGTTTGATTAACTAGATATCTCAAGATACACGGCGGCCGACTAAAGTAAAATCAAACACAGTTTGACATACAATGAGTGGTCATATTTTCCTTGTGACGTTTTATATTAAAATTGTCAATTTGTTGATATATACTAGTAGCACTTTACTCCTTTTAGTAGTGTTAGTTAGTACTCTTATCATATCCGATTTAGTGATTTAAATAAATGAAATTGCGGTATGATCAAGACTCAACATATTGCACTACAATAATAAAAAAAAAATATGCCCTATGGTTGTCTGATCTTAAAGTGGTTGGCAGGCTTTCAAATTAACAGGAGACCATACGCTTCCTCAATTGTATTGTACAGCTCATCATGGGACTTTTCTAAACAATTAAAAATACGTCATATGTTATATTTCCCCCTTGCTTCAAACATTTTGTTTCGGATTATTTATATCAAATTTGCAGATATATGTTTGTAAATACGTGCAATCAAATGTTATGGAGGTATTATAAGATTAAGATAATGCAAGGGAGACTACAGATACATTTGTGTGACTTAATGGTTGAATTTCAAAGACTCCGAGAGAAAACGTTACGTAACATGTGTTACCGTCAAATCAACCAAAATTAATAAATACTATCATAGAAATATATTTTCCAAACATTAATACAGCATTCCCATACAGTTGTTTCGTGTTTGTATTTGTTTTGACTCGATTTGTCTACTGGGAGTATCCTTGAATTGAAATTGCACCCATGACCTTTGACCTCGATTTAAAAAAAAATGCACCATAATTTCTTTTGACGACCGGGATATTTAGAAAGTACACGTTCTTAGCTTTCCATTGATATATAATTTAGTCGTGTGTTAGGTGGGTGCATTAAAAATGTAAATTTGGCTCTCATATCACTCGCTTAATGAAATTGAGCGAATTCAAGATCAATGTTTTCACAGGTTTTTTACATATGACCTTTGATCTCAATTTGAAAAAAATGTGACCATATCAAGTCCTGACGACAGGCATATTATTATAGTTCACGATTTCCTCTTTCCAATGATATATTATATAGGTGTGTGTTCGGTGGGGAGTGGGGAGATTAAATTACAAAAAAATCTGCCTTCAGTCACCGCACTTTAAGCACGTAGAGTTGAAATAACCCTATTAGAATTTATATACCCGTTTCAGCGCTCGACTGTTACCCTGTTACTTATTCGTTACTTGTTCGCGTATAAAACGTTTGTTATACGTTGTACCTTTTAGAAAATAATTTTCAATTGTTTTTCTTGTCTATGGCGCAGGATTCCCATTTTAAGGATCCTCGTTATATAAAGTGTAAATATGTTAGTTGAAATTTTCACTAAAATGATAACATTTATAACTTACACTACGAATGTTACATAGCATTGCAAGAATACAGGTAAAGTAAAGCTGACAAGCACTCTGTTAAAGGGAATATTCCTCATCTTTTACACTCGGAATGAAAATAATATGGAAACACGATATCAAAAATAAAACTCTTGTTTAAGGTCGGAACGATCGATTTTCAGCGATTTTTGTGTGTATTTATTCTACAAATCAAATATTGGACGGATAAGAGAACTCAAGTGGATTCAAGTGACATTACGATTTATTTATTTTAGAGCAGTAGAACGGCTTTATCTTTTACTTTTACACATGATTTAGTAACTTCGTATTTAGACAAGTTAAAGTAAGCATCTTAATGGGAGTACAAATGTAAAAGTAAGGATAAATACGATTTATTATTAAAAAAAAGGAGCAGGATTCCAATTATGAGGATCACCGTGGTTCAAAGTGTTTTAGTTACAATAGAGTACACTGGACATTAGACAGAATTCGGATTGACAAGCACAAACTTAAGGGTATAAGACAATAAAAAAAACGACTGTTTGTTCTTTCGGAAAAAAATGACATATTAGATTTATTCACATAAAGCAGGTTCATATAAATTGAAAACTTTATTTATTAGCCATATGATCGAATCTACTTCCATATTCAAATACACAGAGTATGACATCATCAAAAACCTGGACTTTAGGGTAGTTGGTTTTGTATTTCAATTGACAGTGGGTATTCCTATACGTACTAAATTGTAAAGTCCTTCTGGCTGACTTGTTTTTCGACATATTAGGCAGAATTCATAGTTATAATACCTTCACAGAATAAAAAATAAAAACAAGTCTAGGCAATTTCTTTAATTTTACTTAATGATATTTTAAAGTCACCAAAAAATCCTTATTTTATAATTGTTTTCCCTTCATATATATTCCTTTGAACTAGTATTAGTAATAGTACTGAAACAAGAAGGTCTAATTCATATTAGAGTTATTCGAAATTGCAACTATTGAATGACTTCAAACTAAAGGATTTCAACTCTAATGGTCAAAATCCAATTTCTAAGAAGTAACCCTCTGTCATATCGTTTGATGCTTATATATCTCAACTGATACTTCACACTCGTGCATGTTCACACAATACGGACTTTATAATCAGAGACGTGATCCTTAGACGAAATCAATTTATGTGGGGGGGGGGGGGGGCGATTGTTATCATCTCTTTATAAGTCTTATTGTCACCATCATAAATTTGGTTAAAAGATTCGTTGTATATGTGCCTTATCTCACTAGCTACATCTTTTCAAATTTATGGATCTTAAAATACCAAACGTGTCGTCTTATCTTTAATTTTACCTAATGAGTTATGATATTTATTAAACTACTACTTCCTTATTGTATACTTTAAAATATTGTAAATTGAAAATGATTGTTTCAAACTTCATCAAATTTCTTTTTTTTTAACTAGCAAAGATCACAATGCGTAACTTATTCAGAAATACAAAACAACATCACAAGACATTGTGACCAAGCAACCAATTCCTAACACTTGACTCTTAGGTTTGTGCACATCAAATTAGCTATTTCTAGACCAATAAAGTGTTTGGTAAGAACGTCTTTCAACGATCAATTCACAAGATCGCCTTGTGCTATTGTCATTGTTTTATTTGTCTCTTTCGTTTGTGCTTACGTAATTTTCCTATAGAATGGCTGCATGTTATTTTCTTTTTTTGTTTGTTGGCATAGTTGTTTGCTTTCGTAGTGATTATGATTCTTACAAATGTTGACTGCTTTCCACATTTTGTAACATATTTACCTTTGTTAGTTATAGGATTTTTAATTTTAGTTTCTTTTGTATAATTCGGAGTTTAGTATGACGTCCATTATCACTGTACTAGTATACATTTTTTAAGGGGCAAGCTGAAGGACGCCTGCGGCTGTTGGAGTTTCTCGCTACATTGAAGACCCATTGGTGGCCTTCGGCTGTTGTCTGATTTATGGTCTGGTTGTTATTGCCTTGAAACATTTCCCATTTCCTTTCTCAATTTTACCTAGTATGTATGTTTGTTTTGCTTACACATTGTTGTCAATATAATTGATTTGTATGAGACTGTAATACAAGTCAGAAGTTTGGCTTACTAGAAAATCAAGTTTAATACACCCTTTTCTACACAGGGAAATTACTGTATCTGGTAAGGAACATGAGTTGTTTTATTTATTAGATGTGTTTGAGCTTTTGATCTTGCCATTTGTTACGTGACTTTCTGGTTTAAATTCGTTAGAGCACTTTTTTTTCTTTTGTTATTTTTACTTTTTACATCAAAATGTAACTTACCGGTGTAACCGGAGAATCCACATTTTGAATCTGTCACAGCACCTGAATTAACGCCAGTTTTTTTTAAAATTATTGTGCAACCAACTAACCAACCAACCAACCAATCAGTCAATCAATCATTGTATGAATGCTTCCGTTATGTGTGTTTAATACGGGGTCCAAGAGGGACGAAAGACACCAAAGGGACAGTCAAACTCGTAAATCTAAAACAAACTGACAACGCCATGGCCAAAAATGAAGTTCTCATTTGGTTTTTTTTTCGCTTGTTTCAAATTTAACTTGATGTGACATGTCAAAGGACTTTCGGTTGTGTTTTTCTTTTTTTTTTTCTTTTTGGTAAGGTTATGTGATTCTATGTTTTTCGAAGCGTTGTTTTTGATTACCCCTGTGTGTTTTCTCACTATTTATTCTTAGTCTAACATATTGTAGGTTCAGATTATATGGTGATATTTTTTTCCAATGAAAACTGTGTAAAAGTTTGTATTAATAAAAAATCAATTGTCTTAAACTGACGAGATCGTAGGTCTTACTAGTCACAACCGCGGTTAATGAATTAACTTTTTACGATTTAAACACTACAAACTAAAGCATCACTAATGCGACATCGACAAAAAATTAAGAGTAAACTTATTCGGAAGGTGCAGCAGTTCCTTTTTTTTTAATTTTAGGGACACACATGTATCATGAATTTATATCATGTCGTCTTTTAGTTTCATATCGTTCTGTTGTTGTCCACAAGACAAGTACCATCTTTGTCATTTTGTACAAATTTAGATAAGAATCATGCAAACATTTTAGAATATGTGCAACGAATGAATATATATTTGCAACACAAAGTACAATAGTGGATAATAGATAAGCATGATTTTTTTCAAAAACTAATAAACGTTTTTTTTGAGATAATAATTCTTTTAATTCAAGTTGGTAAACGAACTGTTAACAAAATTAAGAATTTTTGAAATGCTAAGGCTATTCTACCTCAGACATAGATTACCTTAGCTGGATTTGGCAACACTTTTAGGAATTTTTGTCCTCAATGCTCTTCAACTTCGTACTTTGTTTGGCCTTTTAAACTTTTTTGGATTCGAGCGTGACTAGTCTTTTGTAGACCAAACGCGCGTCTGGCGTATATACAAAATTTAGTCCTGGTATCTATGATGAGTTTATTTACAACCACTGGGTCGATACCACTGCTGGTGGAGATTGATTTCCCCGAGGGTATCACAAGCCCAGTAGTCAACACTTTTTGTGCTGACATGAACTATCATTGATATGGTTATATTTAAAAATTAGATGTTTACAAAATTTAGAATTTTTGAAATACTAAGGCTTTTCTACCTCGGGTATAGATTACTTTGGCTGGATTTGGCAAAAATTTTAGGAATTTTGGTCCTCAATGCCTTTCAACTTCGTACTTTCTTTGGCCTTTTAACTTTTTTGGATTCGAGCGTCACTGATGAGTTTTTTGTAGACGAAACGCGCGTCTGGCGTATATACAAAATTTAGTTCTGGTATCTATGATGAGTTTATTTACCTAACACTACAGGAAGATAACTCTGTATAATCAGCTTAAAACTTTAATCACGTTGTATTATTTAGGAAATACTAAGATCTCAAATTGTTCAATGATTAAGATAAGTGCTATACATCCAATGAATTTTTCCGAGAAAGTGTGTGATTCAAGTTTTTGAAATTTTTTGTCATTGGGTCAAGGTGAATATTTTGTAAATAGTTTATGAAAATTAAAAGAGTCAAATTTATTTTAGCAAAGAGGGTTTTGGTACCACCTTAAAGAAAAACAGTGTTGCTGCATTTCAGGAATTACTCTATTGGTGCATCTGAATGATGTGAATGCACTGTTTTACATTTCGATTAAATTAGATTCATAAATATTTTCTTGTATGATTTACATCAATCAATAAATATAAGGTGTATTGTACCCGTTTAATTCCAACTTTGATCTGCTTAAAACAAAATGTGATTCTAAGTTAATAGAGACAGTTTAAATGCTATCAGATATCATTGTCTATGCTATGTGTGCTGATCTGGAGACTCATATTGTCCAACTAATGTTTCCATGAACTTCCGGATGCTTATCTCTCTGTAGTGTATTTTGCACTGAATTGTTTTTTTCGTTCGTTTTGGAAACAATATTGACATGGTTTGCGCTTATACTCATGTTACTTTCATGTGAAGAATTTACCATCATCAGAGATTGAGAAGATCCTTCATCCGATTCCATATTAGAACTTTCTATTAACGAACATACAATATTATCTTCACCAGCATTGATCTGTATTGATCTTTGAACTTCTTTATACGACGGCAGAACTGTAGGTGGGCTATGGTCTGGTAGCTTATCATGAGTAGCAATGTCATACGGTGGAGGACCATTGTTATAAATTGTAATAACAGGATTATCATGTGTTTCTCTTTGTGTAGAAGCCGATCTTAAGACTTGACCATTAGATTGTCCGCCTGCACTGTTAAGCTGACAACAATTCTTACGAGGACGGTACATTGTGATCTTAAACAAAGACATCGTTAACAAAATGATACATAATACTCCACCAACTGAAAAACAAGAAAATCGATAATGTAGGTTCCAAAACAAAAACCAGCTTTGCAAAATCAATGTTGACTAAAAATCTATACATTATTATTTTTTTTAATAGTCGGTCATTTAATTTCTAATTACCTTGCTAGAATATATAAGATGAATTATATGTTTTACATTTCGCAAACTAATAATTTATAAATAAATACAGTTCCAAAAATTGGCAACGGTAAACAAATATTTAAAAACAATCAATTTCACTTACTTATAACCAAGATTGGATTGGTATTCTTTTCATACTTCACATAATAATCTGGAAAAGAGAAAGACAATACATTTCTTCTTCTATACTTGTTATGGAAACATCACCTAATTTGTATTTACTTAAGCAATAAGGCTTGTGCCGCACGTGGAGCAGGATCTACTTAACCTTCCAGGGCACTTGATATCATCGACAGTTTTGGAAGGGTTAATGAATTTAAGATTTTATTTTTTTTATTTGATGTGTCCTGTACTGTTGTTTGCATGTTTGGTTTTTTCATGCCATGGCGTTGTCAATTTATATTCGACTGATATTGACTGTCCTTCTGCCATTTTGTTCACGTTAATACGCACTTCACCGTGATAATATCTTCATTTTCTAAATTTCTTAGGATTGGTGTTCTGTATTAGGTTTGTAAACATTGATGAGAAGGTACAAAGAAGACGTCGTAGTTTAAAGTACAAATTGGTACATATACATGAAATGCAATATATTAGTATTATAATTTTAAACGTATGCAGTCAATAAACATGTATATTTGTACCAACCAGCCTTTAGAGAATTATGATGCACTGTCATTTATTTACAAAACGTTATATGAATACATTTTTAAATCATATTAATCCTTATCAGATACTATGTAGTTCCAATATATCTGTATATCAAAGAATGTTTCTTATGGAGCGGCAATTATTACACACTATGTTTTCCCCTTTTTTCTAAATTGCAAACCAACATTAGGCGATGCAATTATTTTATCGAAATGACATTGCTGTGTCGACTTGGTCAAGTTCATATCATCGATAAAAGAATGAATAATTTAACAAAGAAGATGTGGTACAGTGTATCATTGTCAATGAGACAACAATCCACAAAACACGCTGCTATTAGATATCTAAATTGTGGATCACACAGACCATCGAAACGGACTTCTCAAACTATGTTTACTTGTCGATTTGAAACTGGCGGGTGCAAATAGTGGAATAGATACAATTCACTATCACGGGGCAATTGAGTTTTTGTAGTGTGGTTGTTAAGATTTAAGGGAGAGAGGTATGTTGCATTGTATTTTCTGCAACTCATTTTTTCTTACCATTTTACAGTGAAAGAAAATTAAGATGCTTTGTATTATAAAATTGTAAGATAGTATTCTAATAGACAGAAAATGATGCCAGTTTTATTTAAATAATTGTACTTTTAATGTTTAACTCACCTGTACTGTAAACAGATACTTGGAACCTGCAGACAGCTGAGTTACCAGAATAATCAGTGGCATTATAGATCAGTGTGTACAGACCAGGTAGAAACTTTGTTTTGTTATACCGGTCCGTTGTATATAATGTGTCCACTCCTACATTGTCTCGTATTGTTGGAGCTGTCCACACAATGTTGTCCTTTTCATTCACGGTTTGACGTTTAGGAGGACAATATTTTATAGCGGGTGGAATATCGTCTGTGAAAAAGTTAACATAGATTTAGCGTTTTTATTGTAAGTAATTATTTCGTAAGAAAAACATTGACTTCTAAGTGATTATTGAAAAATGATAAGATAAACAATTAATGTAGAAAATGTACGGTATTTGAAAAAAAAAACAACAAAATTCTGCAATTATCTACAAATAATATAAAAAACATCAATTAATTAATATGGTTAGTATACATTCACTAAAGAATAGGTTGTAGCAATTTCCATTTACAGTTATAAATTTAAAATAGCCAACAACCTCCATGTAATCGATATATCTATTTCTACTCCATTTTATGTTTTGAGAAATCAATATACAAAATAAAAAACAAATCCTGTTAAATTGTGTCTCTTTGAGTTTGTTTTTTTTTGGGGGGGGGGGGGGATTTACTTTTTTGTGTTTCCTTCTTTCTGTCTTGCAGAAGCCAAAAATTAAAACGTTTACCTTCTTTTTTTTTTTAAACAAAACAAGAAACCAATCGCATGCAATGTAGACGAACCGTAACTTTAGCGCCCATCGTTTTAATAAAAGTAGCTGCCTAACACACAGTGTATTTACTATTCTGTACGCTATCCGGAAGTCGCGATTTTCGAAGCGAGAACTTTTTGGATCACATTTTAAATTTGTTGGATATACTGTATTAAACGGTAAGATGTTCATCTGTACATTGCTTAATGATTAATTCAGCTGACATCGATATTCACAAATGGTTTATAATTAAATTTAGAACATTGATTATTCGTATCTTTGCCTTAATCAAGAGATTTTCAAGTGCATCACTAAGGACAATCAGTCGGTGAACCTAAAAACAATCTTTTTGCACCCTTACTGTACAAATTAACGTAAAAACCAGACTTACTTAAATTAATAAAGTATATTTGAAGTGGTGGTAAAAGTTTCAGCCAGATCTTTGAAGCCAGAAATAAGAAAATTACATTTGTTTGAATTTCTCACTGTACGATCAGTCTCGCTTGTATATTTTGAAACTGTATGATCAGTCTTTATTTCACTGTATTCGAGTGGTGATTTCAAGTTATTTACGATACATTACAAGATGGCATTTTTCTAAATAACACAAATGTATTTCAATAAATCACATCATGAAAACTTATGAAACATGTTCTAGCTTGATAGGTTGTACTCGACTAACTACATTAAGTATAAGGATGTTTGAATGTTGCTGAAATAAGTGGAAGGTTTGTTGTCTATATACGTTTCAGAAATGTCCTCCGTTATACTAAAAATTATACAAACACACAGATTTAATTGTTATATAAAAATGCATGTATTTACAAACATTCGAGGCCGTACTGTAGCCTACAATTGATCACAGTTCCTTCACTTTGTTTTGGATGTAGATCTGTCTCTTTCACACTCAATTGTACACCACTTTGTAAAGCGGTGGTTTATAGTGATAATAAAGTCCGTCTCTCCGTTCGTCCGTTGGACCGGTACAACATGTTTCGCCGGTTTTGTAAGCGCATCTCCTTGTAAACCACTAAATATACATTGGGGTTTCCAGACATTTTTAAATGGAGAGGGGGTCCAATCCAGGAGAAAAGAGGATTCCTAATATATTTTCCCATACAAATGCATTGATAGTTAAAAAAAAAGGGTTTCAAACCGCCGGATCCCATTTTTCTTGAATCCGTCACTGGTATAACTATTAATTATTTTTTCTCGGATTCAGTATCATAAATGATAATATAAAAAAGAAAAAGCGGTATGATTGCCAATGAGACAACCGTCCACAAGAGATAAAAATGACACAGACATTAATGAATATAGGTCACCGTATTGCCTTCAACAATGAGCAAAGCCAATACCACAAAGTCAGCTATAAAATGCCCCGAAATAACAATGTAAAACAATGCAAAGGAGAAAATTAACGGCCTTATTTATATAAAAAAAAGGAATGTATTTCGAATTTTATTAAAAGTGTTTTATGGGGTTTATTAATATAAGATACGGACTTGGACATTGCATTATATGGGGGCACCCATCAGGTATTTCCAACCGTGACCTCCAAAACTAATTGTTAAAGTTTCTAAAATTGCTCCATTTTTAATCAATTAATGTATTATGGACCTTCTATTTCGAAATTTTGGTAAAAATATTTTGATGTTTCTATATCATGTATATTTAAAATACGGACTTTGTCATAGCCTTATATTGGGCGTACCTATTTTATATCCACAAATTCCTTCAGACACTTGTCATAACTTAATGAATCTTTTTTTTTCAGATTCCTTATCATTTAATTCATTTGTGCACCTCTTATTTTGTTTTTTCGAAAATTCAGCAGTTTTCTATTTCCATGATAAGGACTTTTCCACTACCTTATTGGGTGGTACCCATTTACTACACGCAACTTTCAAAAACTTACCATATATTAATAATACTTCCTCATATTCTTTATTAAATGATGCCCCTGTGAACTTATAATTTAGTTTTTTTGGTGTTTTTTTTCTCCCAAAACATGGACTATAGAAGTGGCGGAGTATAATTTCGTTAATTCTTTCCTCAATACCTTAAGTTTTTAAACAAAGCTGTATCTATCTATTTTTTGTAATTTTAAAAGAGACAAGCTTGATGTATGTTATCACCAATTGGTCAACAGCAGACGGTGTAAATAGTATTTAAAAATGTAACAGCTAAACAGATAATTGCAACGACACACTAATACAAAGTCCACAAGCGAATCATGTATTGCTTTTTAGGCATTTGATTTTAAATAAGACTGACGGAACAAATATATAATTATGTTGCCGTCTACAAAAATCATCAGAAATATATTTGTATTGTGTGATGAAAAAAATCACACGTTATAGTTCCATTGACAGTTCATAATATCATATAGACACGTATATACCTTCAAATTGCCGTTGTTTTTTTTCCTTCAAAATCACGACTGGTCATACAGACAAAAAAATCTGAAATCGCTTCTAGAATACAGTCAGTTTTAGACTGATCGTACAGTAATTTATTTTGGGATCCTCAAGGAAAACATATTTCTTATTTAAAATACGAACATTCTACTTAAATACGGTAAGAATATTGAAACAGTATATATTTAACTGTAAACTGATGCAAATATTTGCAATAAAAGATTATTTGCTTTGTACTACGAGAGCAAAATTGTCCATCGATTTCACTTTTTTCTATGAAGTTGGTGTGATGCACACGTATATTTTATATTCAAATGCATGTTTTTGTTACAGTAACTCATATTTAGGATGCTATTGAAGATGTGCAAAGCACTTTATAGATATAGGAGTAAACAAATGATGAGAAAAAGCACCGAAACAAAACCGTTCTTTTAGCCAGTTGGAAATCCTCGCTTCGAAAATCGAGACTTCCGGATAGCGTACAGAATAGTATCTACACTGTGTAACATATTAATAATTCAAAAAAAAATACACAATCGGTTACCATATGATTGATAATATGTATGTTTCATACTGGAACGCAGAAATGTATAAGACCAGAATACTACACTTTTCTCTGAAAAACATATCAGTTGATGAATTTTGAAAATTATATTTAATATGTTAAAAAAAATCACGATCAAGTGCACCCTAGCTAAAAAAAAAAGAGGTTTATTCAATCGAATCAGAATAACAACATGTGATTAATGCATTTTTCTTTCATTTTCAGTTTAGGTGTAACATCCAGGAGCTGTAAGAAAAATATATATTGACTTCAACTTATTCCTTTCACCATTAATAGCTGCATTAAGTTTAACGCATAATTATGATGAGTTTTCTTTCAAAAAGTATAAATATTGTGATGATGATTGTAACTTTATTACATGTTTCATTTTCATACCAATAATTGACACAGTAAACAGGCATTCAGCCTCGTTTCCGAACTCATCTATAGCTGTTGCTTCAACCTCCTCCTCCTGTTGCCCTGAACACTTGCATCGACTAAAAACAGTTTTTGACAATTTTGTTTGAAGTTTATTTCCTTTCCAATCAGTAACATGAAATGGTTTGTACAGAAATGTCATGTTGATCGGAGGACTAACGTAACGCTTTATAATTTGTCCGTCCCTTGGACAGTCATGAAACATTGGTCCTGAAACAAGATTTCATATACGGTTGATAAATTGATGACGCAAACACACTCAATGCAAGCTTCATTTATTTCTTAACAATAAATACAGATTGACGTTTTTAAATTTTGAAAGATAACTTATCAGGAATATGAAGAATTTACATTTCAATCTGGTAAAAATATTGTCATAATGTATAACCTTGGTTATAAAACATAGGTTTATGTATGTATACAATTATGTATTGTTGTAATGTATAACTTTGACACTAACTGAGGAAACCTTTGTATTGAACGTCGCTATTTGGATATCATAATTTTTTTTATATCTATACCAAGTTTAATAAATATCTTATTATTTAAGAAGATGGGTAAATCGATTTCCATGATATAATTGATCAAAGGCCTTTGAAAAAAAGTGCAATGGTTCTGGAAATCATTGAAATACTTTGCATACTGGTATATTCTTTTGAACTGAAATTTAATTCTGAGCTAAACGTGCCATGTTATTTCTTATTAACGTTTAATACGAAGGCCTAAAAACATTTTTCTGGAATTTTCATTTCACACCTAAAGTTAAATCATTGAGCTATATTTTGCAAACATGCAGTTATAAATATATATATCGCGTACAATTTGAGGTTTTGTACAGGTTATAACATGTACATAATTATTATACATGTTATAACTTGTATAATGCAAAAATACAAGTTATAACACGTACACAAGTACCTCGTACATTTTATAACCTGTACAAAATGTTGCTTAAAAATGGTTTTAACTTGTACAAGTTCAAAAACTACAGATATGTTTCTATTATTGAAGTTTAATTAACCTCAATAATGTTTTCATCACTTTTTTGTTATTCATTCATATAAGGGTGGTTTGTTCTTTTTTGATACAGTTAATGACCAGGGTCGGTATTACGAAGCATTCCTAAGACCTTTCATTAGCTATATTTAAGGACATGTCTTATGAATTTCTTATGACTATCTATGGACATATCTCAGACCTCGTCTCAAAGCTGTCTTAGGATGATCTTAGAAAAGATATACTTAAAGTTGTCGCTGTACCAGTTATGATAAGTTTCATCGCTTAAAATCAATATATTGAAGTTTTATTGCTGACAACTCATAACAATCCGTCAACCTACAAAGATTAAACAGGAAATTGAAAATTGATGATAAGATAATAAATGAGTGTAATTTATACAAAAAAATTCATGACTATCCTAAGACCATCAGTAGACACCTCTTATGTAGTCCTAACTTTGTGATCCAATTTAAGAGATGTTCTATCTAGGAATACTTTGTAAAACCACTTAGGAGTAAGATATTACATAACACCATCCAAGGACATGTCTTAGTCCTAAGACAGATTTGTGAAACTGGGTTCAGATGCATAGTTTTAATACTTTCTTTATACCCTTTAAAACACACATTACGTCAACAAACACTATTCAGTATTCTTATCAGATTAATTATAATTGTGAGTTTCCACTTTAAAGGCATAGTAAAATACTTTCATAATAGTTGACACTAAAATACATTAGAGGATAGCCAGGAAAGATTTCTCTACAAATAAAATTGAGAATGGAAATGGGGAATGTGTGAAAGAGACAACAAGCCTACCATAGAGCAGATAAATGACGAAGGCCATCAATACCTGCTTTCAAACTAGAGGATATATATTTAAAACATCAAAATGACATTCGCTTCAGGCAATGATCTTATAATTTATCAAAAATAATAATAACTTGGAGTATAATTTTACATAAATCAGGCTGAAGCCCAAAAATATTGAAGAGTAGATCAAAAGATATTTATAATGAAGCGTGTTTCAATAACAACGATTTCAGCTCTCTCTCTCTTGCTTTTACAGAGTAAGCATATGAGACATTGCTTTAGTTTTTGCAAGCTATAAAACGAGGGGAGGAGTATTACGCAAAATTTTAAGGCATTGTTTTTAAATTCTTAAAAATTTCAGATGATATAGTTACTATAGTAACTAGTGTATTGCCATTTTAAAAAGAAATGTATGCTTTCAGTAAATAGTTTTCATGAAAACCATGTAAGCCATGATAGACTGCATAAAACATACAATTACATGAAAACACATTATACCAACATAAGTCTGAAACTATGTGATCATTGTCCTCTAAAGAAAAGAAAAACACGTTCTGGCCAATTGATTGTTGTTCTTTATTATTTAATAAATCTATATGTCTCTTTTACTTCATTTAAATTTATTTTAACTTTTGTACAAGTTCAAACAATTTTAACTAATATTTCGTACATGTTATAACGTGAACGAGGTACTTTTGTACATTTTATAACTTGTATTTTTGCATTATACAAGTTATAACATGTACAATAGTTTTGTACATGTCATAACCTGTCCATAGTCGCAACATGTACACGACATATATATTGTTTACCTTATCTTACCTTTTTTTTATCGTGTTTTATAGTTATTTTTTTTATTTTATTTCTTCTTCTTTTCTAGGGGAAGTTGGGGCGGGGCGTATGTTTTATTTTTATTTTTGTTTGTTTTATTTCTTAGATGAAATAATGCAGTATCATTTGTATGTAGACATTATGATTGCATTACCTTTTTGTCGATATGCGGTTGTCTCATTGGTGAGTATTAAGATATTGCTTTTTATATATGATGAGTTAATTTTCATTATCTAAATGTAAAAAAAAAAATTGATATAATATTCTGATGTATACTCACTTGTGTAGTTTTTGGGTACACCTGAAAATATTATATTTTGAATGAGAAATTTTATTTGTCCAAAATTGATCCTACTCAAGCTTATATAAACCGATTAAAAGAGGGACGAAAGATACCAAAGGGACAGTCAAATGATTAAATGATACTCGACTTTGATATATTAGAATATCGCTTTTATAATGGTAACCAGAACGAATAACAGATCTACCGTTAACAGAGTAGTTTACGCTGGAAATCACTTTTCGCAGTTGTACTTTTCCGGTTTAAGTTGAATGAACAATGTTCATTCGTTGCCGAACGGAATCCATTTTTTGAACGGAAATGGCGACAAATGCTACTAGGCGAGAACTACTCTCTCTGACAAGTAAATTTGCAAAATCAGACGAAGAAACATCTTAACTATGTTAGTATATCCACTGAATCTATTTGGCATCATCAAAACTTTTATAATTAAAATGTTTGACTAGCAAAGGTAGACTTGGCTTTTAATTTTGGAATATTTTTTTTTAAGTTTTATACAATTTGAGTTACGCTAACATGTTTTCACTTACAAACATCGTCCTCATCATCTTGCAGAGTAAAACCATTACAGCAGTCGGATTTACAGTTGAATGGTGGACAACGATTTGGATCTAAATCACATCTTTCTCTGAAAATAAAAACTTGAAAACCGTTTTCGTCATACCTGGACATTTTAAAGCTTTCAATATGTTTTTGATTTTTCTCATATTTTAATTGCGAAGGATGAGCTGTAATTGTTTACATCTTTCACGTTTGATCCAACAGATTATTGTATCATTCCAAGCGTAAATCTTTAAATTGGCCAAACATATAACACAACTATGTGTCAACACTTACAACATAATCAATATACTGGGAGGGAGGGAGGAAGGGAGGGAGGGTGGGAGGGCGGTATTTTAGTTTTATATTTTAGTACAATTGTTTCCCGCCATTCACCTTTGATCCAAATGGAAAAAGGATTGTTTTGTCGAATTTAAAGTTTATTAACCTGTTACAACCAATGAAAGTATGGTAGTAGTTGAGAGTGTTGAAATTATCCTGATTTCTACTTTCCTGTACAGTTGCTCTTCTTTTTTGTTTTAATCTAGTTTATGTGAAAGTTGTAATAGAGATTTCCAATAAAATGACTTTACACGACATTACCGACCTAACTCAACGTATTACGTCCTACTGCATTGAAGCATGACGGAGGAGAGCATACATTTCATGCATGTTTAGCTCTTTGAACACGCAATGTTGCTGGAATAGTTCCTCTCATATTATGAATTTTGAAAACTACAAGGACGACATTTAGCATACAAATATTAAAATAACGAATTCCGAAGCGAGAAGGTTGCCTTTTTATTATTTTAAACAGATTTAACGTGTAAGGTAAATTCCAACACACCAGAATGTAAAAGGTGTACTCGACTTTTAAAACAAAATAATATTTTTCTATAATTTAATTGAAGATAATTTGATGTGGGCAGAAATTTATATCAATGATATATTTTTCAAAAGTACTTTCTCGTCTTTACCTATACCAAATTATGGGGCGAGGTTTTTGTTCAAGTATACCTAAACTTGCATCCGAGGATACAGGGGTAGAGGGCGTACTCCCCTTTTCGATCGCTAAATAAGTTTTAAAATCTCATGTTTTCCACAATATCATTTTTAGCGTATAATTGTCCAAATTGTTTTTTGCATCGCTTCGCTCGTCAGTAAATAATCAATTATCGAAAACTACACCCTCTTTCAAATATCTTGGATCCGGCCATAATCCCGAACTGTATTGCACGAAAAAAAACCTTTAATGATTGTCGTTTGACTTTGATAAATACTTTTTAAAAACAACAATGTCTGAACATTAGGCATCTCCCATGTGAGTTTAAGACTACTAACTGAATTAGATTTTTTCCCGTGATTTAGTAGCTCACTGAATACAGAAATGTGATACTGACGTGTAATCTAATGGACACATGGGCACTACATAAAATCTGCTATACAATTATGACCACTCATGGTCCTACATATACTCTGTACTTTTGACATGACAAAAGGTCTCGTTTTTCTAGGCTGTCTATGATTTTTTTTTTCATTCTTAATTTGTGATATAAACAAAAATCAATGTGTAGAATGATTTTCAATGAGACAACTCTTCACAAGAGAACAAATGACACACAAATTTTAACAACTATAGTCAAACGAAGGTGTTTCAACAATGAGCAACGCCCATACAGCATAGTCAGTTATTAGAGACTCCAAAATGACAAATGCAAAACAACAAAAACTAACAGCCAAATTAATGTTAAAAAAATCAACGAAAACACAACAACAAACGATAAGCACTGAATTAAAAGCTTCTGTCTTGGGACAGTCACATCCGTACTAGGACAATGGTGTACCAGTACGAAACCATTATATGCAGTGCTCACACCATTATATGCAGTGCTCACATCATTATATTAAGTGCTCACAACATTATATTAAGTGCTCACAACATTATATTAAGTGCTCACAATATTATATGCAGTGGTCACAACATTATATGAAGTGGTCAAACATTATATGAAGTGCTCACAACATTATATGAAGTGCTCACAACATTATACGTTTTTCGTTGTATGATGATATTGATGTATGATGAGATTAACGTATGATGAGATCATTCGGTAAACTTCGGTTTTTAGCGGAAATTACCAAATCCATAAATGGTAAATTACGGTAATGCCCAGCAAACACATTTAAAAAGTTATTAAATGTCATGTTATCATAAGGCAGTATACAATATTTAAAACTATTAAAATAAGTGAGAAAAAGATGAAACTAAGAGGTGAATGATTGAAGTAGTTCTGTGCGTCGTAAGAAATACGAATGGCAAAATGTAAGTTAAATAATAAAAAAAATATTTAATGAAATATCGAAGGAAAATTTGTGCGATATATTCCTCGAGTTCATTTCCTACTAAAGAACTTTAGCAAGGTGCCACCTTTTAGTCTGTACTCAGTTTTAAACAGCTTATTTACCTTTTAAATAAAACAGTCAGCTTTCTATAACATATAAGTACAACAAACTGGCTATACAGCCCTTTCACGGTCGGTAAAACATATAAGTGCCATATTACGCTAGCTTATATATTTCATGATATATAAAATTGAGAATGGAAATGGGGAATGTGTCAACGAGACAACAACCCGACCATAGAAAAAACAACAGCAGAAGGTCCCTAACCGGTCTTCAATGTAGCGAGAAATTCCTGCACCCGGAGGCGTCCTTCAGCTGGCCACTAGACAAATTTATACTAGTTCAGTGATAATGAACGCCATACTTATTTAAAAATTGTACACAAGAAACTAAAATTAAAAAAAATAAAGGCCAGAGGCTCCTGACTTGGGACAGGCGCAAAAATGCGGAGGAGTTAAACATGTTTATAAGTCATTGTTGGCATCGATTTTTAGAATTTGGCATTTTTACATGAATAAGTATCAAACAGATATGGAAAATGCAGTGTAAAGCATTTCATTGTAGGTGTTTATCATAACTTTACATCGATTATTCCAATTTTTTTACAAGCTTTTTAGCACGCCAAGTAGTTTGTCTTCTAAATATGATCAGCAGTCTTTAATATATAGAAATATAAACTTTCATAAGAAAAATTTACCATTTCATGACCAAGTTTAAGATTTCTATGCCCCACCTACGATATTAGAGGGGCATTATGTTTTCTGGTCTGCGCCTCCATTCGTTCGTTCGTCCGTCTGTGCGTCCGTTCGCTTCAGGTTAAAGTTTTGGTCAAGGTAGTTTTTGAAGAAGTTGAAGTCCAATCAACTTGAAACTTAGTACAAATGTTCCCCATGATATGATCTTTCTAATTTTAATGCCGAATTAAAGTTTTGACCCCTTTTTCACGGTTCATTGAACATAGAAAATGATAGTGCGAGTAGGGCATCCGTGAAATATGGACACATTCTTGTTCTTTTAAAGTTATCATCTCTTATGAAAACTGAGTTTGTGGGGATGAATAAAACGTTTACTATGTTTGTTCGTCAGTTTGAACGGTTAGTATATATATAAAAAAAAGTGGTATGCTTGCCAAAGAAACAACTTTCCACAAGAGACAAAATGACATCACAGAAATTACAACTAAACGGCCACAGTACGGCCTTCAATAATGAGCAAAGCCCATACTGCATAGTAAGCTATAGAAGGCCCCGAAATGATAAACGTAAAACATTCCTAATTTATGTACAAACAAACGATCGAAAAACTAACATGTATATAACACATTAACAAACGACAACCACTGAAATAAAGGCTCCTCCTGACTTGGGACAGCCACATATATACAGAATGTGGCGGGTTTTAACATGTAAGCGGGATACCAACCCTCCCTCTAACCTGGGACAGTGGCGTAACAGAACAATATAAGAACGAACTATGAAAATCAGTTGTAAAAGGCTTAACTCATCAGATGGGTACAAATATAATACATCTAACAAGAAAATAGAGTGGACGTGGGCGGGTACTTGTATATCCCAACAACAAAAAGACACTATAAGTAATGATCTGAGAGTACTCGCAGTTACTGACAGCTAGTTCATATCCACTAACAACTAATAAAAAAAAACATGCATCTATAAGTTTTGCATTTAGGTAAAGATTGAAACAAACTGTGAGTAAAAATGAATGATTTACTATTATTGGATAGTAAAGATTGTCCATGAAAAAAGAGTCATTTTCAATGCTCTTCAACTTAAATTCTTTGTACTTGTTTGGATTTATAAATATTTTGATATGAGCGTCACTGATGAGTGTTATGTTGACGAGACGAGCATTTGGCGTACTAAATTATAATCCTGGTACCTTTGATAACTACTTGACCTAAATTAATTCTGGTAAAGGTACATTAAGATAAAAAATATAATCCACTACAAGTCATAGACGACTAATATCTTTTAGATCGCACTTCTTTGATAACAATGGACCTAAACAAAAGATTCAAATTTGTGTTTAGGTCCAGATGATAGCAACAACACATAAAAGAGGAATGCTTTTTGTTGCTTTTGCTTTTATTTAAAGTCCACACAATTTTTTTTTTGTAACAGAAGCACAGAAAAACAACGATACTCGTTATTATGTCAATATATAATTGTAATTGTATTAATGGAGAACTTCTAGTATTGTTTTACTGTGAATTCTTCTCGTTGTTGTTATTGGCGTTCTATTTCTTCTTACATACAAGCTTGTCTATAGTCTGGGGATTTCTGTTATTTTTGCTACAAATTTTTTTTCGATATCCCATGTTAGAATCAATGTAAAAGGTTGAAAATTTCAATCCTGAATGTTTTTTTCGTTATCTGGAAAGTTACTTTTGACGACGGTTCTTGATAGTTTCTGTGGGGCTTCTTTCTCATGGATATGGATCACTCACGGCGGAAAAAAATGGAAAATTGTCGAAACTAATTTGACTTTAATGTATAGCATAGTCCGAATTATATATATTCTTCAAAGAATTTAAATTCACAAACTACTTATTTTGCACCAAACATTGCAGCTGTGACATGCCTTTTTAAAATATGATTGAAAATCGTAAATGTTAAAGTAAAATACTATTTGCAATTGCTGACCAACATTGATAGAAAAAATGCAATGAACAGTATATTTCTGTCAGATATTTGGTTCTCCTTGAAAAATCATGACTCGGTCATAACATATCTTAATTACAATCCCGAGTAATCTGAATATATTTATCATTCAGAAATGCACAATATATGTGTATAAATCTTCATGTTATAAATCTACATGTTTTAATACGACTGCAAAAAAAAAATGAAGAAAAAAAATGGTCTTATATTGCTATCACGTCGTCGTTGTAAGCGTCGCCGAAGACAGGTGTTTTCCGGATAATAACTTTTGTATAAGTATATAGAAATCAGTTAAATTTTAACACAAGGTTTATAACCACTACAGAAAGGTTGGGATTGATTTGGGGGGTTATGGTCTTAACTGTTTAGGAATTAGAGGCAAAAATGAGGGGTAAACAAGGGTTTCTTGGTCAATGGTCAATTAAGACAATTTGAAACCAGTGTAAGGAAGGTAACCCAAATATATTGAGGTAATCCAGACATGTTTGATTACCTCCCTTATACTGCTTTAAATATATGTATATTTTCCCATATTAGATTTCAGAAATTAAAAAGAAAAAAAGTGGGTGAAACATTTTTCTTTTTTTGATGTTGGGGTCAGTATGCAACAGCATAGTATATTGCTAAAAAAAAAGGAGGGTATTTTTTAATTTTTGGAGGGGATGGGGCAATTCGCAACAGCGTAGTGCAAAAGCAAAAAAATAAGTATAAATTCAAATTATATAACCAATTTTTAGTTCTTTGACTACAGTTATTCTGTGTCAGAAACCTGTTATGTGTCAAATATTTAATCACATTCCAAATTCAGACCTGAATCAAGCGTGAATAGGGTGTCCATTTTTATCTGCACGGTTCAGGGTTGGACCTCTGTGGTTGTATCCAACTGCGTTCGGCGAATCAATTTAATAAACACTTAAATATATATACATATTAAGTTGTGAATATGGTGAAACTGATCCTCAAAATAAGTTTTAATTGCCCTGGTGTGGAATAAATTTGTGTTAAATTGATCATACTTCATTATTTACTTATTTCAATCAGTTTTAAACATTGTATACTGCCTCAATGATAACATATATACTAATAACTGTTTAAATTTGTTTGCTCCAGCATTAATTTACCGTAATTTAAAAATAATGGATTCGGTTATTTCCGCTAAAAACGAAGTTTACCGAATGATCTCATCATACATCAATCTCATCATACAACAAAAAACGTATTATGTTGTGAGCACTTCATATAATGTTGTGAGCGCATCATAGAATGTTTTGACCACTTCATATAATGTTGTGACCACTGCATATAATGTTTGGACTACTGCGTATAATGTGGTGAGCACTGAATATAATGTTGTGAGCACTTAATATAATGCTGTGCGCACTTAATATAATGTTGTAAGCACTTAATATACTGTCGTGAGCACTGCATATAATGGTGTGAGCACTGCATATAATGCTGTGAGCACTGCATATAATTGTGTGAGCACTGCATATAATAGTGTGAGCACTGCATATAATGTTGTGAGCACTGCATATAATGTTGTGAGCACTGCATATAATGTTGTGAGCACTTAATATAATGTTGTGAGCACTGCATATAATGTTGTGAGCACTGCATATAATGATGTGAGCACTGCATATAGTTGTGTTAGCACTGCATATAATGTTGTGAGAACTTAATATAATGTTGTGAGCACTTAATATAATGTTGTGAGCACTGTATATAATGGTGTGAGCACTGCATATAATGTTGTGAGCACTAAATATAATGCTGATCATTAACATAAGGCAGTCATGGCGTTCCATATCAAGCTATAGCACTTATAATGATGATGATACTGTTGTATGTCTTATATCTAGCGACAAATATTACGTATATATTGAGGATGATGAAAATTACTTATGATGATAAAAACATATACCTTTTTAAACATGCCCGACAATTAAGAGTTGCATTTTCATATGCTAGCTAACAAGAGAGCGTAACCACCATCAAAAAACACTTGTCTTTCTACGAGTAAACCAATACCTGTTCTTTCTCGTGAATGCATCATGCTCTGTGGAGAAGCCGAAAAATACAGTCTTAAAGTCATTCGATCAGGGGGTCCAACAGAATAATTGATTTTGTATTCGAGGCTGCTACCAGTCAATCCGATATACAAGTATATAATTATGAATATAAAATGTTGTTTTTCAGTCATGTAATACCTTCACTGGTGATCCTATCATTGAATCTGTCGCATAGTTGTCACTTTAATATATATATATATATACCTCCAAAGCGAGACAAAAGTTGAAACTTAAAACTTTCGCTAACTCAATCAATATACGCGATAGCTTTATAATCTAATTCTAATTGAATAAACACGAGTAAAAGAAAATTCCCGTAAAGACAGAAGTATCATTAAAGTTGTCTCAAAAATGTAACAACTATGTAAATTGACATTCTCGTCCACTTTTAATTTGAAATACTTGGGGACAGGATATTTTTAGCCAATTACTATAATCAGTTGATAGTTTACTATCCACAGTGGTCAATGCAGGTTATTAGTCATCAATTGATAATCAAGTACACCTTCTAAATTACATTCTATATAACGAATTGGTGTACACGTTTACTTACACACATTATTATCAACTACAATTTTCTTTTTTTAATGTTCGTTGACTTGCATTTGAAAGAAAAGTATATGTCAACTACTTAAATTTAAAGAATACATATTCACTTCCCGTTGACATAAGTTTTCCCTGTTAAATTTGTTTTTAGAAGATTGTTAATTGAGGAGATTAAGTGCAGAAGAAGAGAACGTTTGAAATGATACTTAATAAAATGTGATGCAATCCCAGTTTTCAACTTTAACTGAGACACGTTCTGATTTACATTTTGAGTTCATTTTTTTTCCGAAATTTCGACAAAATCTATATAAATTAATAGCCACGGAAATTAAATATTATCCAACATTAAAAATCGAAAAGAAGAATCTATCTGAAAACGACAAACAAAATCAATACAAATATCAAATAATAAGTTAAATATTGCAATTATATCTGAAAATCAAAGTCATTGTCAAAACTATGAAAGACAACTCCAATGAATCGTATGATAGGTAAAGATACGTATATATACGTGGTCTTATGACAGTGAAGTTTAGGCGGGAATCTCAATAATCACGTGATATATAAAAATCATGATTTCTATCGTTTTTCATCATCGTAGAAATATTTGATATTGATAAAATGTATTATGAAAGGCTTTCATAGTTTAGGAATACTTAGTTAAAACTTGAGTAACGCATTTAACAAAATTAATTGGTTAGTAATAACCGTTCCCGTTACGTGCGTACGTCGGTCGAGTTAGGTACGTATGTCATTTTATTGGAAATCTCTATTAAAGCTGTAAACTTAGGACAGTCACTATTAACATAATATCAATGATTAATAAAGAAGGCGAGATATTTCAGCGTGTGCACTCCTGGGCTCGTTCTTTTTGAATAATTGTCATTTTGTTTATTTTCTTTTGTTACATCGTCTGACATCAGACTCGGACTTCTCTTGAACTTTACTTTAATGTGCGTATTGTTATGCGTCTACTTGGCTAGAGGTATAGGGGGAGGGTTGAGATCTCATAAACATGTTAAAACTCCCGACGCATTTTTGTGCCTGTCAAAAGCCTCTTGCCTTTGATAGTTTTGTATTATTTTTATTTTTTGTTTCTTGTGTATAATTTGGAGTTTAGCATGGTGTTCATTATCACTGAACTACATGTAGTATATATATTAGGGGCCAGCCGAAGGACGCCTCCGGGTACCGGAATTATCGCTGCATTGAAGACCTATTGATGATCTTCTGCTATTGTCTGTTCTATGGTCGGGTTGTTGTCTATTTGACATATTCCCCTTGTCCATTCACAATTTTATATAATTTTAAGTTATTATGACGACGCAGAAAAGCTGTATAAAATATATACTGAAGAAGTCATAGAAAATTAAAAAATATATCCTGGTAGACACTTGCACTTGCTTCGGAGATTCAAGAGAATAAACTAATTGGTCATATAATGATGTGGACTTAATAATAAACTTAGAACATTAGCTGGATATGTACTACCACATTTCCATATCCAGTTAACAGAGAAATGTGGACACCAATCCCCATTTATGTAAAAAGTAAAATCACAAAAATACTGAACTCAGAGGAAAATCAATTTGGAAAGTCCATAATCACATGGCAAAATCAAAAAACAAAATGCATCAAAAACGAATGGACAAGAACTGTCATATTCCTGACTTGGTACAGGCATTTTCAAATGTAGAGAATAACCATGATTGTGTACTGAGTTTCGTCTTGATATACCTTGAACTTCATGAAACCCAAACTTTAACCTGATACGGCAGCAACTGCACCTTCTATCACTGATGGTGCATACAACTCTTAAACACCATGATAACAGTTTAATGTATAGCTGCAATAAGAACGAGCCAAATAGTGCACACGCTGAAATATCTCGCCTTCTTTACTAATCATTGATATTATGTTGATAGTCCTAAGTTTAAAGCTTTATTTCAACTTTCACATAAACTTAATATTAAACAAGATACTGTGGATTCACTATTATTCGTGGGATACCAATTTTCGTGGGTTTCTTGGGTATGAGTGAACCACGAATTCATATGTTCAACGAATTACAAATTTTCCATAGGCTTTGTACATAGAAATCGGCAAACCACGAATTCCGATATCCACGAAAATGTAAATTTTCTTCAATCCACAAAAATTGATATCCACGAAAATAAATGAATTCACAGTAATCAAACAAAGACCAATGAACCATGAAAATGAGGTCAAGGTCAGACGAACCATACCAGGAAGACATGTACAGCTAACAATGCTTCCACACAAAAAATATAGTTACATATTACCTATAGTTTAAGAAAAAAAGACCAAAACACCAAAACTTAACACTGTGCAATGAACCGTGAAAATGAGGTCACGGTCAAATAAAACCTGCCCGAATGACACATAGATCATAATTTTTTTGCATACACCTAATTGTGTTGACATGTGGCATATAGTATTAGATAAAAAGACCAAAACTCAAAAACTCAATTTTGACCACTGAACCATGCAAACGAGGTCAAGTTCAGATGATCTACACCTTACAATCATTCCATACAACAAATATAATAGACTTATTGCATAAAGTATGAGAAAGCAGACCAAAACACAAAAACTTAACTATAATCACTGAACCATGAACATTAGGTCAAGGTCAGATGACACCTGCCAGTTGGACATGCACACCTTACAGTCCTTCCTTACACCTAATATACCAGCCCTATTGCTTATAGTATCTGAGATATGGACTTGACCACCAAAACTTAACCTTGTTAACTGATCCATGAAATGAGGTCGAGGTCAAGTTAAAACTGTCTGACGGAAATGAGGACATTGCAAGGTACGCACATACCAAATATAGTATCCTATTACTTATAATGAGAGAGAATTCAACATTACAAATATTCTGAACATTTTTTTCAAGTGGTCACTGACCCATGAAAATGAGGTCAATACATTGGACATGTGACTGACGGAAACTTTGTAACATGAGGCAGTTATATACAAACTATGAAGTTATCCAGGTCTTCCGTCTTCTAAAATATGAAACTTTAAAAAGTTAACTAACACCGCCCCCACCGCCGCAGCAGCCGGGTGAATATTCCTATGTCGATCTTTCTGCAATAACAGTTGCAGGCTCGACAAAAACAAAAATGAGTTGTCTCATTTGCACTCACACCACATCTTCCTATATCTATTAAAACAATTAAAATTCGTAGATTCAGTTTAGAAATATTTCTTAACAATGCCATATTAGCAAGAGGTTTTGCCTGTAAAAAATCCAGGTTCAACCCACTATTGTTTCTTAAAACTTCTTGTAACAAGGCAGGATTATGGCATAATGTCCGAAAATACGCGAAGTACAATTATTATGCTATGGTAACGTTATGACCATAACGCTTTTCTCTGTGACGTTATATATTGCATTAGCTTTCACAACGATTAAACGTATAGAAAACACAACGCATGATTTATTAAGATTGTTCAACATTTAATGGTGCCGTGACCAGGATATATATGGATTCAAAGCTGAAGTCAGTTCGTGCTGGACACAAAAGAGCCGTCACGAAGTTACTGGTGAAATTCTACGAGTTAAAGTCAAATAGTTATCAAAGGTACCAGGGTTATAATTTAATACGCCAGACGCGCGTTTCGCACAGAAGTTGACGAACTGAAAGCCCTTGATGATGCCGTCACGCAGAAACAGAAAACACAACGCATGATTTATTAAGATTATTCAACATTTAATGGTGCCATGATTCATCTGAGAAGGTTCGTAACTTACACACTGCAACTATACAGTTGCAGACCGATACAGGAGAAAAGGTGCGCATTAACACATTCATTGTTCTGGAAATCGCCGTCCCAATTAAGAACAATATTTTCCAGACTACAAGGAGCTTAACACACTTAAGAGAACTGAAACTTGCACATTCTGTGCAAAGTATGGAACGTTTCGAAATTGACTTACTCATAGGCGCCGACTACTATTGGGACATTATCGAGGACAAAGTTATTAGAGGGAACGGACCCACAGCTGTTCAATCAAAGATCGGATATTTATTATCAGGACCGATGAAAGAAACATCAACCAGTTGTGAACATCTACAGTTCTTGTAAACGAAATTTCATGCAAGAACACAGCTATTGATCACGAGAAAGGAAAGTCCACGGTAAAGTTGCCACAGAAACATGACCACCAAGATGATATACCTTTAGGTATGATCGCTGCCAACAGAATACCAGTAAACACATCGCAATGGCTCGTTCAAAGGGGATCGCACATTAACCCATTTGAGGAAAACATTCAAGTAAGTGACTATCTACAAAGACTAGATTATTATATTTGAGATGGACATTAATATTAAATTTATTTATCTATATTGTGAATTTACATTTTTTAAATTTTCATTGCATATCTTACTTTTGTCGGCCCCCAGAATGTCGGAAAATATGCGAAGTACAAACATTATGCTATGGTAACGTTATGACCATACTCTGTGACGTTATATATTGCATTAGCTTTCACAAAGACTAAACGTATAGAAAACGCAATGCATGATTTATTAAGATTATTCAACACATGTGTCATCTACAGACTGTTTCTATGTATGTTGGCGTTTGCTTGTGTTGCAGTTCAGTGTTTCTATTGTTTCGTTGTGTTCCACTTTTGGTTTAAGATTATTTTTCCTCGGTTTTAGTTTTGTTTATTCGAATTATGACTATTGAACAGCCGTTTACTTCTGTGGCTTTTTTCTATATATGAAATAATACAATGTGTTACTCTGTATGGGTTTGGCAGGACGTCCTTGTAGATTGCATGCAGTACGGTAATTAGAGACACGTGCATGAAAAAAAATAATCAGTATAGAATTTACTAAGTAACACAAAAAGTAAAGCAAACGCAATAAACTCGAGATGAACTAAAGTGCTATATCTGATCCATCAGTAGTTACCGTCAACTATCAAGCACGGGGAATACGAACATTAGCTAGTTACCTCCTCGGTTGATATTTTTCTATAAAATTTAAAGTTCTACTTATACATGTTATAAGATGGTATATTATTTTTGAACTTATTTTTGTTTTTTCACCAGAGATGACAAATATAACATATTGTTTATTCAGAGAAATTAAGAACGACATTCCTAGGCAAAGCAATGTATATAAAGTAACCGACAATTCTGCAACGCTTGACTCTTGTCTTCACATATCACATTTAGTCCATGAAGTGTTTGGTTAAAACGTCTGCCCCCACTCAATTGATAAGATATCCTTTGCATTGAATTGTCACTTACTAGAGCAATTGACTGACCATTTCAAAATCTCCGGACTGATCCCCAATTTTATTTGTTGGATTTGTTTTTTCCATTGATATTTTTATGTGTAATGTCAGAGGTCTTTTGATATAAAAAGTTAACTCACAAAAACACTGAAAATAACATTGCTCGTTTTTCTTGTCATTGTGGTTTTTGATTACATTCTGTGTATCATTTTTCTATTTCTATTGTCATAGATATAGGAAGATGTGGTGTGAGTGCCAATGAGACAACTCTCCATACAAATAACAATTTAAAAAGTAAACCATTATAGGTTAAAGTACGGCCTTCAACACGGAGCCTTAGCTCACACCGAACAACAAGCTATAAAGGGCCCCAAAATTACTAGTGTAAAACCATTCAAACGGGAAAACCAACGGTCTAATCTATATAAACAAAACGAGAAACGAGAAACACGTATATATTACATAAACAAACGACAACTACTGTACATCAGATTCCTGACTTAGGACAGGTGCAAACATTTGCAGCGGGATTAAACGTTTTAATGGATCCAAACCTTCTCCCTTTTTCTGAAACAATAGCATAACATCACAACAAAGAAAAACATACGATAAAATATCAATTGGCAGACTTAACTCAATCAAAAAACGTATGATTAAACAATGAACGAATAAATTTGATCTGCGATATCTGAATACAAATGCACAGTTAATTAAATATTAGAGACAAACATTCATGACCAAAAAGCTAACAAACAAACAAATTCAAAAACAGGACATGACTGAGAAATATTTAACCAATCAATGTTCACTTTAGAAAAAAACCGGTTTTTTTATAATCTTGAAGTTTATACAAATGTTGTAAGAATAAGTGAAGATATTACAAATAATCAAAGCTGGTGTACAGACAAGATCCGTATAAATAAAAAATGACAAAAAAGCATTATAAACAGTATCAACAGGTCGAATTAACAAGAAAATACGATTTGAGAGTACTCGCAGTTACTGACAGCTAGTTAAAAGCCAAAACCAATTAATAATAAAAAATCATGCATCAGAGACTAAAATCGACTAAAACACATCACAGGGATTTAGTATTTTAACGTCATTAATAGTCAAAGAAGACATGACTAGTGCAATGCCAAAAAT
Organism: Mytilus edulis; assembly: GCF_963676685.1. Lineage (NCBI taxonomy): Eukaryota > Metazoa > Mollusca > Bivalvia > Mytilida > Mytilidae > Mytilus > Mytilus edulis. Next base: position 67,757,791 of record NC_092353.1, on the reverse strand, counting down.
AAATGTATCGACAGGTAGTAGTATAGTGAAGAGCGACTTCTATAGAAATAAAAGTTAACGTGTCTGTGTCTCTATACATCTCGCCTCAAAAAATAATGAAATTTAGTTATGTTTTAATTTGCTAATGACAATATCAATATTAGTGCCAATGTGAACTATATTCAGAGATCTTATTACAATATCGGTACGATAACCCTTACTTATAAGTTTGTTTAAAGGTTCGATGAGTTTACAAGGATCACATAGTGATTTCCTCGCTTTAAGTACAATATTACCATAAAATTTAGGATGTGAAATACCATTTTTAATAAGCTTTCTACAGGTATAGCCAAATTTACTTATCAAATCTTTGTATCTATGAAAGAATTTAGTAAAAGTTTTAAGTAATTTATGGTATCGAAATCCCTGACACAACAATTTACCAGTGATGCATTGATTACGTTCGTTAAAATCTATGACATCAGAACACACACGGGCAAACCGAACGAGTTGCGATATATAAACACCGTATGATGGAGCCAAAGGCACATCGCCGTCTAAAAAAGGAAAATTAACAATAGGAAATGAAAAATCGTCTCTTTTGTCGTAAATTTTAGTGTGAAGTTTCCCGTTTGAAATTGAAATGTCTAAATCTAGAAAAGGACAACTGCTGCTGTTTATGTTAGATTTAGTTAAAGTAAGTTCGTTTGGGTAAATTTCTGAAGTATATTTAGAGAACTCTGGATTATTCAACGAAAAAATATCATCCAGATAACGGTAGGCATTTTTGAATGTATCAACCAAATGTAACAATGATGGGTCTTTACTGATTTTGGTCATAAACTGAGATTCATAGCAATATAGAAATAAATCTGCTATTAAAGGGGCACAGTTGGTTCCCATAGGAATACCTACTACCTGACGATACACTTTATCGCCGAAACGTACATAAATGTTATCAAGCAGAAAGTTTAAAGCTTCAATCATATCCTCACATTTCCAGTAAGTGTATCTAGCATACTTTCCCTTTTCGTTACAGAAAAAGGCCTTAAACGAGTTACAGCAAATAAAATTACAATGAGATTTTTCGAAAGACCATTTTATCAAATACAAAAACTTTTTCTTTATAAGATTGTGTGGAAGTGTAGTGTACAGAGTAGAAAAATCATAACTGTCAACAGAATTGTAAGGACCATTGAAAGCATGTATTTTATCTAAAACCTCTAAAGAATTTTTAACACTCCAAAAATAATTAATACCATTATTTTCATAAGCTTTATTACAAAAGTTAATAACCAGTTCTTTGATAGTAGTAAGGGAGGTGGTTAGAAGCACTGATAGATTAGTAGTAGAACACTTACTGGAAGCGGAGATGAAACGGAATTTAAATGGTTTTTTGTGTAATTTCGGTAACCAGTACATGGTAGGGACTTTCAAATGTTTGGAAGATGCTTTAAGCTGGGCAGTGGCAGTGGTATGCTTGTTAACGATTTGACTCTCTGTGGTGCGCACTGACCTGAATGTAGAGGAATTGATAATTTCGTTTTGAAGAACTTTCGTGTAGTATATGCATCACACCACCACTACATTATTTGCTGCCTTGTCTGCCGGTACGAACACAAACCGCTCTGCGAGTACCTTCATGTCAATTTTATAAATCAAACAGCAGTGATATTTTGATCATTATCAGTTCACCTCATTTTTCGGACACTGGCGATAATGTAGGATTTACAAGTTTCTTTTGTTATCCACTTTAAAAAGACTAAAACATCAAAATACCGAATCCAAGGATAATCCAAAATGAAAAGTCTTTTATGAAATGGCAAAATCAATGCTCAAACACGTATAAGAATGGAAATTGAAATTTTTGACTTGATAGTGTCCTTATGTAGTAAATAGTAGATTAAACCTGTGTTAAAGCAATACATATCTCACTGGTATGACCGTCACAAAGAATTCTATTATATTGACAACGATGTGAGCAAGATAAGCAGACATTATAGGTGAAAAGGTCAAAAGCTGGGGTACAGAAGTCCACATTCAAATATAATCTTAAGAACTATAAAACATATTTTTTTAACAAAAGAAACACAAAATGGCTCTTAGACAAAGAAAATAGACAAGGATTAAAGACAAGAACTTAAAATTTACCAAAGCATAATATTGCAATAGCGGGATATATAAGTACCGATCCATATAGAGGATAATAATAAAGCATAGTGTACTAGGAGCAATAAACAACAACAAGGTTACAACATACAGACAACATCATGACCAAAAATGTTGACAACAGACAAACAACAAACAAACAACATTTCATAAAGCAAACCACAAAAACTTAATCTTCACCAACGCGAAATGGACTTATTGCCCCAAAGACTTGACAGTTTCTACTTTTAAGTTACACACAGTTATTGTAAACTAATATCAATTTGTCATTAGGTTTTCATATCGTTCCGTTGCTGTCCACATGATATATTCACTTTATGTTACTTTGTACATATTTTGATAAATATCAACTATGTACAATAATCGATAAATAATAATGATAATAAAAATGATTTATTTTATCATAGTGTCACATATTTGATCAGACATATATATACACAATAACATAAACAACACAAAATAAAATGACCAAATATCCAGCCTTATGTAGGCTTATGAGACACTTATAAAGGATATGGCAAAAACCCAATACAGTAGTGGGAAATAAATTATATATGAAACCGTTGAATTACCAATATGTATACTTTGAATAAAAAAGAATATATTTTGAAGAGGATAGGTTTGGTGCATTCTAGTATTTGTTTTCAATGTATTGATGTCAACGATTCTTTTTTTTTTTTTTTTTTTTACATACTTTCCATTACATGGACGACCTCTTGCACATTGTCCTGTATAATTCAACTCTGTCTATGAAAGTATGATTTATTATGCTATTTCGTCCAAATTTTGATCTGTATATAAATCTGCAACAGATTCAATACTATAGTGTTATTAACTGGCTGTTTCTGTATTGGCACTGGTATAGATTCAAGGTTTGCTGTATTGGCCTCGAGACCCGTAGGGTCGAGGGCCAATACAGCTGACCGAGAATCTATACCAGTGCCAATACAGAAACAGCCAGTTCATAACACTTTTATTAAATAATCCAACGTTTTCAATACAGACTTGTTCTGAATGCTGTATTACATACATCAAATGTGAATATAGGGCCAATATTTCCAATACGGACTGGCAATGAATCCTGAATTACATGCATAATTACACCTAATATAAGAATGCCAGAATTTGATTGGTTCAACCTTTGGTAGTCAGTGTATTTTTCGCATATTCTAACATTTTTTCCTCATTTCAAACCAAATTGCCTGTTTTTCACCACTGCCGGTGAATATGCCTCAAATACATGAACATGTACATTGTACCATGTTATTTGCCATTTTGGATATTCCTTTTTTACCCTCCCGGGCATATTTCCGCCAATTTGTTTCGGATATGACGTTACATAAAAAAAGAGAGCTAACACGTATTAGTACATGCATAATTCCTACGGTTCTATGATAATATCCACTTACTTATCCTCAAAATTATGCATAAACATGTTTATGAATTACACCTTACAAGTAAAAGAAAAATATCAACTTCACCTGTACAGAGAATTTTAGTCCTTAACTATTCGGTGTAATTAAACAGATATATCATGTTGTGGAGTGGTATTTGCGAAAAAATACGAGTCTTGGGACCGATTTCCATCGCCTTGTTGGCTTGGGAAATTTCACAGCCCCTTGACTGGTATTTTTCGTAAATACCACTCCATAACATGATTTATGATCTGTTCACAATGTATGTTTACAGGGCCAATGATTTTTTAAATACTGACTTGCTTTGAATCCAGCTTACAGAGTTACATGTATGTCATTGTCATTGATATGTGTCATAATGTGATCAGTGGTCAATATTTTATAAGACATATTTTTATGAACTGTCAAATTTGTAAGATTCATATTTTTCGATGAGAATAAATATAGGACCTACCGAAAAGAGGATACAGAAATCATTTCATATCTGAACTCGTCACTGCTTTTCGCTTTTACGTCATGCATGGATTTCTTGTCAACATTGTCAGATGCAATTTCTGATTCCTCGTCCAAGTACTTAATAAAATGCTATAACAATTCATTTTATGTAGCAAATATAAAGTAACTGGGAAGAATAAATCAGACAGTTTAACTATTCAATTTCTTACTCTGTCTTGGATCGTCTGCGTTTTGAATGTGATGATTGTTTACCTTAACGGAAATGCAACAGTGTCAATAATAGAAAGTCGTACTCGAAAAGGCTGTGAATTATTTCCGTTTCAAGACTGCAAGACGTTAAAAAAGTTAACATTGCACATCATTTAACCTTTTTATTTTATGATTACACAAATGTACCCCCAAAGTTAAGTAATGGCGTTGGAAAATTGAAACCGGAAGTAAACGTCCTGTATTAGCCCATGGGCCAATACAGCTTTTATCTGTATTGGCCCTGTTCGAAAAGCAATATGAGCTCTTGATTTATATCGACAGTGGAACGTTATCAGTATTGCACATGCCGATTTATCCGTATTAGGGCTGTTTTAGTCGTATTATTTAATAATGTCAGATATCAGTTTCTATGCTATTTGTGTTTATCTGTAGATTCATCTGATCCAACATAATGTTTCCATGTATTTCCGGATGTCGATCTCTCTGTAGTGTGTTTTGTACTGAAGTGTTATTTTCGTTCGTATTGGAAACATTATTGACATGGTTTGCACTATTACTTTCATGTGAAGAATCTACAATCATCAGCGATTGAGAATATACCTCATCCGGTTCCTCATTAGAACTTTCTGTTAACGAACATACAATATTATCTTCACAAGTATTGATCTGCATTGAGCTTTGAACCTCTTCATACGTAGGCGGGAATGTAGGTGGGGTGTAGTCTGGTAGCTTATCATGAGTAGCAATGTCATATGGTGGTGGATCATTGTTATAAGTTGAAAATACGGGATTGTCATGTGTTTCCCTTTGTGTAGAAGCCGACCTTGTTACTTGACCATTAGATTGTTCGTCTGCTCTGTGCAGCTGTCGACGCTTTTTACGAAAACGGTGCATTGCTAGGGCCATCGCTATTAATATAATGAAAAATACTCCTACAATTGCACTACCACCTGAAATACGAGAACATTGATACTGTAGGTTTCAGTAAAATAACCAGCTTAAAATACATTTTGACCATTGTAAAAAGTAAAATCACAAAAATACTGAACTCAGAGGAAAATCAATTTGGAAAGTCCATAATCACATGGCAAAATCAAAAAACAAAACGCAATCGATACATTTGTAATGTTTTGAATAGTCAATCAAATATCTGCAGCATTTCCGCAGTCGTGCTATCATTAATATAACGAATTAAAAATGCCGAGTTGATTATCATTACATCTTAAAATTACATAATGCACTCTAAAGAAGCTATCAGAAAAAACAGCATAGATCATTGATATACTTTAACATCTAGACGGAAGAACAAATGAAAAGTTAGTAACTTTTTGATTGATTAGAAAACTTCTCCATAATGGAATTAATCAGGAGTCATGGAAACATACAATAAAAAATAAAACAAATTGGTGGCGACACTTTTGATATAACGTATTATAACTTTCATGTTTACTATGTACAAGAAAGGTCGTTGTTTTCTCAAAACGCCAAATGCTTTTCTTTAAGATATATGTATGGCTTAATAAACCAATTTGTTCATGTATTTCCCATGATATAATTTGATTTTTAAATTCATTTTTTTTTATTTATTTTCAATAATTTTGTTAAATTATATTAGATGTTTAATGTATTTTACTATGCGCAAATGAATAGTTCAAATATCCATACAGTATCAGTAAATTTGCAACGGTAAAAAAATAATTTGAAACAAATTCTTTTTAACTTACTTATAACCATGGATGGATCGTAACTCTTTGTATACTTTACATAATAATCTAGAAAAGAGAGAGACAATACATTTATCCTATACTTATTATGTAATAAGTATCCGGATGTGTGCTTACATGAGCAATAACATGAACAGACGTGTGGCGCATGTAGAGCAGGGTCTACTCACCCTTCCAGACCTTCTGAGATAATCGGCAGTTTTGATGGGGTCGTGTTTTTCAATTCTTTGTTTTTCTATTTTGTGTGATTTGTGTACTGTTATTTGTCTGTTTGTCTTTTACTTTTTTGGACAATGAGTAGAAATGTCCCGCTGTTATTTTATTCACATTAGTACGAACTTTATCGTGATAGTATCTCAATTTTATTTTTATTCTAAGGATTGGTCTTCCTGAACCAGGTTTGTATAAGATTAGAAGGTACGTAACAAAAAGACATTTAAAAATCACAAGTCGATATATAACTCACCATGAGCAAAAAAAAGTCCACAATATTTTCCATAGAAAGCCAGAGACTGAGAAATAATACAAAACCAACCAACACCTTGATATCAGGAGATCATATAGGGTAAGCATATGCGACAAAAACTTAAATACTGTTAAGTTATCACCAAGTAAAAACGAATCGAACCAATCACTGTGAACACGATACTGTATTCATTTAATGAATTTCATTTGAAATACTAAAGAAAAAACATCTTGTTAGCCAAATACAAAAACAGCAGTTTTAATTGGATACAACTTCTCTAAATTGGAAATCATATTGATATTCTAGTAGAGGTACAAATATTGTACTGTCTAATTGGATATGATGGCTAGAAGTGCCTTAACAAACTCCCTGAAAAACTGTGATAAATAAACTCACTAATAAATTGGCGTAAAAGAACGGAGTAAACTAATAAGTGACATGCTTAAACTATTTTCAATATAAAGTAAACCTGTTAGTGACCTTCTGATGTTGTCTTTTCTATGGTCGGGTTGTTGTCTCTTCGGCACATTCCGCATTTCCATTCTCAATTTTATGGTAGATCACTGACCATCGAAACTGACTTCTTGTCGATAGAAATCTGACGGGTGCAAATAGTGGAATAGATAATATTCGGTATAACGGGGCAATTGAGTTTTGGTAGCGTTGTTGTTAAGAGTTAAAGGGGAGGGGTGTGTTGCATACAGTCTTGTATTCTAAATGTTTTACTCACCTGTACTGTAAACAGAGACTTGGAACCTGCAGGCTACTGAGTTACCGGAATAATCAGTGGCATTATAGATCAGTGTGTATAGACCAGGTAGAAACTTTGTATTGTTATACTGGTCCGGTGTATATAAATTGTCTACTCCTACATTGTCTCCTATTGTTGGTGCTTTCCACATAATGTTGTCCTTTTCATTCACGGTTTGATGTTCAGGAGGACAATGTCTTATAATGGGTGGAATATCATCTGTACAGAGTAGAACAGAGAAGACATCTGTCATATTTTGGTAGAGATTATTTTCATCATAAAAATATTGACCTCTTATTGAAACAGGATTAGGTACATTTGTAATGAAGAAAATAAATGTACTGTACATAAAAAATTGAATTAATATTTTTTTCTGCAATTATTAAAAAATTCTAAAAAAAAGTATCAAATAATGGATATGGTTAGCAAACATGCGTACATGACGTACAATAAGTATTTTGAAATATGCTACAGGTAACTGAAGAATAAATTGTAGTTATCTTACGGTTAGAATGATACACACAAATGGGTAACAACGTCCATTTGATCTATATATCTATTACTAATCCATTTTATGTTTTGAGAAATCAACATGCAACATAAAAGAAAAAGAACCACGCAAAAGTGCACCCTATTTGAAAAAAAGAAGTTTAGTCAATCGATTTGAGCTAGAAGTATGTTATCAATGCATTATTTTGTTTCGTCTTCAGCTTAGGTGTGGCATGCAAGAGCTGTAAGATAATATTTTAATGACTACGACTAAACCATTCACCATTAATAGCTATAATGCATTGCGTTTGATGAATAATTATGATGGTGTTTGGTTTTTTATTTAGATTATAAAAATTGTGATGAAAGTTGTTAATTTATCACATGTTTTATTTTCATACCAATAATTGACACAGTAAACAGGCATTCAACCGCGTTTCCGAACTCATCTATAGCTGTTGCTTCAACCTCCTCTTCTTGAGGTCCTGAACACTTGCATCGACTAAAATAAGTTCTTGACAATGTTGTTTCAAGTTTACGTCCTTTCCAATCAGTAACATGAAATTTTTTGTATAGAAATGCCATGTTGAAAGAAGGATTAACGTAACGCTTTATAATTTTTCCTTCCCATGGACAGTCGTGAAACATTGGTCCTGAAACAAGATTTCATGTACGGTTTAGTAAAGACGAAATTGATGAAGCAAAACATATAAAATGCAGTGCCTATTTTTCTTCATTTTTTCTTTCTTCAACTTAATACTTGTTTGGCTTTATAACTTTTTGATCTGAGCGTCACTGATGAGTCTTATGTAGACGAAACGCGCGTCTGGCGTGTAAAATTATAATCCTGGTACCTGTGATAACTACAATTCATTTCCGAAAAATTGTTTATTGTTACCTTTTGTCGATATGCTGTTGTCTCATTGGCGATTATTAAGATATCGCTTTTTATGTATGATGAGTTGATTTTCAATAGCTAAATGTAATATCGGGTATACTATTGTGATGTATACTCACTTGTGTAGTTTTTGGGGACACCTGAAATATATCAATTAAAAATGAAAAATCTTCATTGTCCAAAATTGAGCAAACTCAAACTCAAACTCAAACTTTTCTAAACCGTTTATTGTTATTAGGCTTAGAGATAAAGGCGAGTGATATGACAGCAAAACTTACATTTTTAATGCACTTACCTAACATACGGCTAAATTATATATCACTTGAAAGCTTAACATGTGTACTTTCTAAATATTCCGGTCGTCAAAAGAAATTATGGTGCATTTTTTTTTAATCGGGGTCAAAGGTCATTGATGCAATTTCAATTCACGGTTACTTCCAGTAGAAAAATCGAGTCAAAATAAATGAAAAAAAACAAACAATACTATAGAAATACTGTATTACTGGTGGGAAAATATCTATCTATCATACTATTTATTAATTTTGGTCGATTTTAACGGTAACGTATATTACGTAACGTTTTCTCTCGGAGTCTGTGAAAATCAACCATTAAGTCACACAAATGTATCTGTAGTCTCCCTTGCATTATCTAAATCTTAGAATACCTCCATTGCAACTGATTGTACGCATTTAAAAACATATATCTGCAAGTTTGATATAGATAATTCGAATCAAAATGTTTAAAGCAAGGGGAATATATGACATATGACGTTTTTTTTTTATTTCATAGAAAAGTCCCATGATGAACTGTACTACAATGGAGGAAACGTATGATCTCCTGTTAGTTTGAAAGCCTGCCAACCGCGTCAAGATCAGAAAACAAAAGGGTAGATTTCTTTTTATTATTGTAGTGCAATATGTTGAGTCTGGATTATACCGCAATTTCATAAAGTTACATCATTAAATTAGATATGACAAGAGTACTATAACTTACATATTTACTTAAATGAGTAAAGTGCTACTTGAATATTTATATCAACAAATAGACAATTTTTATATAAAACACCACACGGAAAATATGATCACTCATTGTACGTTAAACTGTTTTTATTGGAGTTCGTGTTGTTTCTTATTTATTATTTACCACTGTTGATGTAAATGTCATTTGTGTTTTTGAGTCCTTTTTTACTCCTTGGTTTAGATTGTTATTGTCTTTGATTTTATTTTGGTCGGCCGCCGTGAATCTTGAGATATCTAATTAATCAAACAACACTAATTTAGACTTGACAAAGTACTTTGCACTTTCAATTGCGCTGGTGATGACGATCGGATACTTTGGCACTAATATACTTACTTTTTTTATAACTTGTTTCACCGCTTCAAACGAAGGACAAGTTATCCTCATATTGATCTTTTAATTTTGCTTTTTTATGTTAATATTCAGTTATCGTATAATTAAATGATGGAATCGTCGGCCGAATGGGATATCGGACCATTTAGGTGTCGGGATATTGCGCTATCGGAATATCATAAATTCGTTTTAACTTGTTATCTCATCATTCTTATCGGTCACATATTCATACAAAGACCACGTCCTTGGCCTGGGCATATATCAGTACAGCAGCGGTTTTGTTCAAAGCAGACACAAGATCTACTACAAATTGATTTTAAAATTGGGAGTGGACATGAGGAATGTGTCAAAGAGACAACAACCCGATCACAATGATGGAAACGGCCGAAGACCACCAATGGGTCATCAATGCAGCGTGATACTCTCAAACCCCGAGGCGTACTTTGATTGACCCCTAACAAAATGTATACTAGTTTGAATTGATAATTGATGTCATACTAAACACCGAAAAGGAAGACATTAAAATAAAAAAAAATCATGCAAGTCTAACATAGGCAAGAGGCTCCTGACTTGGGACAGGCGCATAATGCGGCGGGGTTAAACATGTTTTTTTTTATATATCTCAACCGCCCTCCTATACCTATACCTTTGCGTGAACAGATCAAATATTGTAGAAAGTCGAATGACATTATACCAGTAACCGAATTCAACTTTTTTTTTTGTTACTGTAGTTGACATGTATTGAATAATGTTTGACCCCCAGAAGATAAAATAAAACAATGTATGCACCATCCACAATTTTCCTAATCTCATGATCAGCAAAACTTGTTTATAGTTATGAAAGGTGTGTCCAATTATACAGTGCAAATGTAATGATAAACCTAAATGAAAAGGAGTAAAAAAAATTCTTTTTATAGATACTTTACATTCTTTTAAAGCCCTAAAACAATAGGTATATCGTACTCCTTATTAACTGCCGCGATGTTTTTAAAACAGGTGGTATAATTTCAATTAAATAATCCAGAGAAATGTCTTTGGATAATGGATTTTCATCTAATTGGATTACAACTTTACCTTGCTGCTTCCGTAAAATACTAGCATCTGCATAACGTATTTGCAACCAGTTTTTTCGCAGTCACTGCTCAGAACTTTAAATTTGACAAAATGTATATCTTAATCATTTCAAATGTTTAATTTTCCGTCTGTAGGACATCAGACAATTTAATAGAGCTGCTGTAGACATACCTTGGCTTTATTGAGGCTGTTTACATGTAACTACAAATTGACCAAAATCTATTTGTTTTTGTTGAAGCCGATATGTTGTGTTGTTTTCTCAGCAATCCTAGGGCAGAAATTAAATCCGGTTGTTCAGAACTAAAAGTAATTAAATTTACTCTCTGATTTAAAATTTTGTATCACATATATAGTGATGCAACTCGATAGTATAAAGCTTAATAGTAAAATATTCATGAGTGATTTCGTAAATCAGATCATTGTAGGAGATATGTGTAGCAACACTCAATACAGATTGAATTTGCTTCTTAGATGATACCTTTTGAAGTTGTGTAACTTGCTTACAGGCTTTATACATTTGCAAAATATACAAACAGACAAATCAGAATGAGTTGTAAATCTACTGCCCTCGTTGATATATGAGAAGATACAGGCTCGGTATAATTGGTACTTGTAGTACAAAATTTTTGTACAGAAAAAAAACAAAAGACGATAAGTTATGCTTACTTTTGAAATATTTATAGCAATTCTAATGATATATTGTACTTTCAAATGGGATGGTTTCATTTTTTTCATATTCATTGACCAGTCTTCCGTAAACTTCATCTTTTCGTTTTCTCAATGCGGAAATGTTGACAACTGGATTGTGAAAATTCGACACAACTCGGAAGATTGTCTACAATTTTCCGATACGATTCCTTATTTAGAAAGGGGTGATTTCGACAGAACTAAAAAACTATGTTTTAGTTTGATTAGATCTTAATTTCGGACGATTTTATATATATTTAAGCTACACTGAAGTTGAAGATAGATATAGAACCGTTTAAATATAATTTATCGTACTCTTATATCACAATTAAGTACACGGAAATCGACTAAATATTCAGTCAAAAACCGATAACGAAGTAAATAAGAAATCCCGGAAACTATAGTTATTTTACCCGACATCATAAAATTACAGAAATTTGTGATTTTAAGAAATGTTGAGATACAGTCTTGGTCTTGAATGAAAAAAAAAGATATCTGACGAGTAATTTGGTGTGTTCTAAAACGGATAGAGTGTAACAACGTTTGATGAACATTAAATTGTAGATTTGAAAAGGTCAGGATTATTAAAGTTTTCGTATAAAATGGCAAATATTTAGAAGAACTGCAAAAGCATGCAGACTTTCAGTTGTAAATATTGTTTTTCAATATTTTAAGAATCTAATTCACTTACTTATTCTGCCAAAAAGAAGAGATACGTAAAATTTCTTTTGCTGGAAAAAAATGTAATTTTATAACTTTCAAATAATTTCTGTAATAAACCAAACTGCATCGTATAACTTTGTGACGACCGGGCGAAAATCAAAGTTAAATCATTATTCTTTCATTTAAAAAAGAAATTAGCCGTATGTTAGGTTGGTGTATTGAAGTCCTAAACAAGACGTCTTTTTTCAAATATTACACTTGCCTTATATTTAAATATGGCTTTCATAATGACAACCAGAACGAATAACATATATACCGTCAATAGAGTAGTTTACACCGGACACCACCTTTCGGCTTATACTTTATTGGTTTAATTTGAATGAACAATGTTCATTCGTTCCCAAAATAAGGCCGTTGTGTTGGTATTTCATTTCAAAATGCTAGCACATATTTCTTGAACGGAAATTGCGACAAATGCTACTAGGCGAGAACTTCTCTCTGACAGTGACATGCACGAATATACAAATTTGTAGACATGGAATCAGGCGAAAAATCATCTTAACTATGTTTGTCTATCCACTGAAGCTATCCGGCTTCATCAACACTTTTACACTTAACATGTTTGTCGAGTCAACGTAGAATGAGCTTTCAGTTTTAGATCTTTTTACAAAGTTTTATACACTTCGAGGTACGCAAATTAAAGTTGAACCTGGCTTTTTTTCAATCTCATATTAAACTTAATCAATTTTAACAAGATTAGTAAATCAATGATATTTATACTATATAATGTAAAGTGGGTTACCAATTCAAAAACAAAACCACTGAATATTCCACATGTTTAAGTCAATCATGTAATAGATAAAGGCAACAGTAGTATGCCGCTGTTAGAAAGTAATACATAAAATAATGAGACCAAACAAAAGAGATGAAAAAAAGATTTTGACCCGACAACACTATTATTTTTGCTTGACAGAGTTGACTATACATCATTTTTTACTTACAAACATCGTCCTCATCATCTTTCAGAGTAAAGCCAGCACAGCATTCAGATTCACAGTTGAATTGTGGACAACGATTTTGGTCTAATTCACATCTTTCCCTGAAAATAAGAACACTTTTAACACTTGAAAACCATTTTCGTCATACTGGGGAATTTTAAAGCTTATGACATGTTAGTGGTTTTGTTCATATTTTAAGTCAATAGGATATTGGTTTTCCTCATATTTTAAGTACGAATTGTTTAAATATTTCCTATTTTATACATTAGATCATTGTCTCATTGGATATCATACCCTGACACAAATCTTTAAATCAGCAAAACATACTCTGTGTACAAAACAATCAATATATTGGAAGGGGCGTTTTTTTGTCATGTATTTTAGTTCAGTTGTCTTCTACCTTGGATCCAAATTATTAAAGGTTCGATACGCCAGATTTTAAGTTTTACAGTAATCTGTTTCAACCAATGAAATTATGGTAGTAGAAATTGACAGTTCTGTTCCACTTTCACTTTCGAGCATATTTTCTACACAAAAACTACAATTGGAGGTTCTCGTTTTATTATCATTCAAATATTATTCCACTGATGTTAAAAGATATTTAATTAACTGTCTTCAAAATATTTTCGATTGAGACAAAGGACATGAGAGACACACATGTAGCAGTAAATGATTAAAATGTTTCAACTACTAGTATAAAGATTCTTTGCTACAAAGTAATGTTCTTTCGGGAAAGTGTTATTCGGAAATGTTATCAAGAATAATTATAAAGGGTCGTAAATTATAAAAGTTATATTTCACTTCTAAAGTTGTAGTTTATGGCACTTGATTTATCTTTTGTTTACTTTTTGTAAATATCGATTTTTTTATGTAACATTATTGTGCAATCCTGCTTTATACATTTTTTCTCAATAATTATTGAAATATACACCTAGTTGTTGAACATCATGCCATTCTATGAAAAAAATTGTAAGACCAATATCTTAATTTATTGGACAATTTTGCACTTGATTGCCAACGATAACATAATTTATTTTTAAAAACACACTCTATGTTATAAAACTACAATTCACTAGGCAATACAATTGTATATATGTTAAAAATTTCCACATGCTTATTTGAATACTAGGCTTAGCATACGACTAAAATCACTCATTTTATAAGAATGATACCCAGTTAAATTTTCCGAAAATAGGTTATCAAGTTTGACATGTTTGATAACATCATTGACTCAATGCGTATAATGTATACAAAAAATATATACATGTAAATAGAATGATAATGATACACATGTATATAAGGTCAACATTGGAATTTCGAAATTAAAACAAGTATCTATAAATCAAATGTGCATTGAAGACCCATTGGTAGCCTTCGGCTATTATTTGCTCTTTGGTCGGGTTCATTATCTTATTGAAATATTCCCCACTTCCATTTTCAATTTTCTTTAATATTAATTTAATATTTTATGTACATTTAAAAATAATTTAATATTTTGTGTACATTTAAAATTATTTAATATTTAATGTACATTTGATATTAATTTAATATGCATTTTATAATAACAACAAACCATTATTGTCATAAAGGAAATTCGTAGAAAATTACAGAGGAATAAAATGCACAAATTTTGCATGTACCTCGTTCGGGTAAAAATCAACTTCGATGAATTTGGCTGTATGGCTTTAATCCTGTTGGTTAAGATGTTTGCTGTTGTGTATTTGGTTTCTTAAACACTGGTTATAAGTATGACCGAAGTATGAAGAGGTGATACATTACTGGAACTTTGATGATTTCACAGGAAAACGAACAAGGAAGTAATTATCTAAAAGTCCCCGTATGTGTTTTGCAGACGACCTAGTGTGGAAAACAAAACAGACACTGACCAAGAATTATATGAATAAAAAATCTTAAACCTTACTCTGCACGTGATATATAAAGATGTGATGAAAATACAGGCAGAATGAAGCTGGCAAATCCTCTGTTAAAGGAAATATTCCACATCTTTCATATTTGGACTACACACAATTAATAAACAGGATATTAAAGATAACGTCTTCTTTGATGTTAAGAAAGTGTGTTATCATTGAATTCGTATGCATCTATTGAACAAATCAAATATTGTAAAGATAACAGATATCTCAGGTGTATTAATGTGAAGGGAAACTTATAACCTGCTCGGCCTTTTGTAGTGTTTAAATCATCCTGATTTTTTATTGTTTTGGTCGGTTGTTTTCTTGTATCTATTTATCATGTTCATAAGTTAGTAATTGGACATCTAATCTACTTATAAGTTATTATGAAGACGTAGGAAATCTGAATGAAATATGAAGATGACGTCATACAAAATAAAAAATAAACAATTGAGATAGGAACTTGCACATGCACATTAATTTACAGAAAATTAACTGATTTGACCAATAAGGTTGTGTACTTCATAATTAATCAAACACAATATTCAGATATACAATATACATTTCCATATCTAGTGAACAGAGAAATGTAGACCAATCCCTATGCATGTAAAATAACCATAATTGTGTCTGAGTTTCATCTTAATATGACCCAAAACTAACCGAAACTAAAAAACAACTTAAGCCTGTTACCGGACGGACAAACGAACGTATAAATATTAATAAGTAATGGCATCTACTATCACATGTGGTGCATAAAAGTCCTGAACTCCAGGATAACAGCAAAACAATAAAAAATAAATATTGATTTTAGCAGTAATTTTTAACATTTGCCATTTGTGCAGGCATTCGGCTTGTAAAAAAAACAAGTTTCAATCCCCATTTTTTTCTAACAATGTCATGTACCAAATCAAGAATATGACAGTTGTTATATACAGTCGGTTTCTATATATGTTGGCGTTTGGTTTTTGTTGTTGTTCAGTGTTTCTATTGTTTTGTTGTTTTCCTCTTATAGTTTAAGTGTTTCCCTCGGTTTTAGCTGGTTACCAAGATTTTCCTATTCGAATTATGACTATTGAACAGCGGTTTACTTCTGTTGCCTTTATTTATAAAAGAAAAGATGTTATATGTTACTCTACGGAAGAGTAATCAGAGACACGTACATAAAAATAATACACAGCATAGAATTTAAAACAAAAAAGTAAACGCAAAACGAATCCCATGAAAACAAGTCCATCAGTAGCTTCCGTCTACAAGCAAGCACTGGGAATACGAATATTAGATAGTTAACTCCTCGGTTGATATTTTCCTATAAAATTTAAAGTACTTCATATAAGATAGCATATTATTTTTAAACTAATTTTTGTTTTTCATAATAGATGACAAATCTAACATATTCTTTATTCAGAAATTATGAACGACATCCCTAGGCAAAGTAATGTAACCGTCAATTCTGCGACACTTGACTCTTGTCTTCATGCATATCAAATATCATTTAGTTCAATGAAGTGTTTGATAAGAACTCCCCAAACTCAACTGATAAGATAACATTTACATCGAATTGTCACTTACTGGATACCACTAATAGAGCAATTGACTGACTTTTTTAAAACCCTCGAATTGACCCGATGTTTTTTTGTGGGATTCGTTTTGTTCCATTGATAATTTGATGTGTAATATCAAAGGCTTTTGGCTATAGTATTGTTCATTTTTGGGGGAATTGTGATTTTTGATAACCCTCTGTGTATATATATTTTCTCTTATCTATTGTCATATCAGAATTATAAATTTAATGGCAGTGATATTTGGATCAAGCAAAAGTTTGAAAAATATAATTGATCAATATCAGTACACCTCATTTTCTGACACCGGCGATAATGTAGGATTTATAAGTTTCTTCTGTTATCCACATAATAAAGATTAAAAATTCAAAATACCGAATCAGAAGGTAGTCCAAAATGGAAAATGGACGTCAAGTTGGTTACTTATTCCCTATTCCTTATTCGTTACCAATTTGGTAGTTATTCCTTATTTCTTTTTCGTTACCTATTCGTTACTTATCCTTTTTCCTTATTAGTTACCTATTCGTTACTTATTTGAATTTTAATATCATTCCCCCTTTTTAATTGTTTATATTCTTCTCTCTGGTAATAGTTCTAAATTTTTCACCTATTTATACGTGTTTGTGCTCAACCGATCCTGTCACTTTATGTTCGATACTTATTTGTTCCTTATTTGATTTTTTTACCGGTTCTACATTTTAACTGCGTTTCGTGCTTTTGAAGATGGTACTTTGTTCGAAGAGGTGAAATCACTCTTTTAGCGCTCGTATAAAAAAGAAGATGCGGTATGATTGCCAATGAAGCAACTCTCCACAATTGACCAAAATGACACAGAAATTAACTATAGGTCATGGTACGACCTTTAACAATGAACAAAGCCCATACCGCATAGTCAGCTAAAAAATGCCGCAACATGACAATGTAAAACTTCAAACGAGAAAACCAACGGCCTTATTTATATACGGAAAATAAACGTAAAACAAATATGTTACACAAAAACAAACGACAAACACTTAATTTCAGGCTCCTGATTTGGTACAGGCACATACTTACATAATGTGGCATGGTTAAACATGTTAGCGAGAAGTACACCGTTTCGGAGCTAGACAAACACCTTGTTTTTAATTCGTTCCTTATTCGCTTATAAAACGTTGCACCTTTGAATAATTTCTGGTGGTAAATATTTGTTAGAGATGGAATAACTCTATTTCCGCGTATGTACCCGTTTCAGCGCTCGACTGATACCCTGTTACTTATTCGTTCCTTATTCTCTCCTAACACGTTTATTATACGTTGCACCTTTAAAGAATAAAATCTTGCCAATTGTTCTTGTCCCTGGTGGTAACTACGGGATATAAGAGGTGAAATAACCATAGTAGCGCGAATGTACCCGTTTCAACACTCAACAGATACCTTGGTACTTATTCGTTCCTTATTGGCTTATAAGACGTTTGTTAAACATTGCACCTTTAAAGACAGATTTTAAATTGTTTTCTTGTCTCTTGTGGTAACTATATGTTCTAAGAGGTAAACAAAATCCTATAAGGTGCGTATGTATCCGTTTCAGTGCTCGACTTATACCCTGTTACTTATTCGTTCCTCATTCGCTTATAAATCGTGTGTTTTGCGTTGCACTTTAAAAAAGAAATATTTAAGTGTCTCTGGTGGTAACTTTGGGTTCTTAGAGGCGAAATAACCCTATTAGATCTTATGTACCCATTCCAGCGTTCGCTTGATACCCTCTGACTGATTCGTTCCTTATTCGCTTATGTGTGTTATATGTTGCACTTTTAAAAAGAAATATTTGCGTGTCTCTGGTGGTAACTTTGGGTTCTTAGAGACGAAATAACCCTTTTAGAACTTATGTACCCGTTCTAGCGTTCGATGGATACCCTGTTACTTAATTGTTCCTTATTCGCTTATAATATGTAAGTTATACGTTGCACTTTTAAAAAGAAATATGTTTGTGTCTCTGTTGGGTACTTTGGGTTCTTAGAGGTGATATAAACCTATCAGTGCGTATGTACCCGTTTAAGCGCTCGACTGTTACCCTGTTACTTATTCGTTACTTATTCGCTTATAAAACGTTTGTTATACGTTGCACCTTTTAGAAAATGATTTTCAATTGTTTTTTGTCTCTGGTGGTAACCAAGAGTTCTAAGAGGGGGAAATCCTATCAGCGCTTATGTACCCGTTTCAGAGCTTAACAGATACCCTGTTACTTGTTCGTTACTAATTCGCTTATAATACGCGTGTTATACGTTGCACTTTAAAAAAAAGATTTTCGTGTCTCTGGAAGTAGCTAGGAGTTCTTAGAGGTGAAATAACCCTATTAGAGCACATGGATCCGTTGTAGCTCTCGACAGCTGGTACTGGGCTGATTTGTAAAAGATATACTTCAGTTACCGTTGTATTGTTCATTACTTTCTCTTGCATCAAATTGTACTCGCCGCGATATAGCCTTGTTGTGCTAATGCGGCGTAAAGCAACCAACAATCAATCAATCAATCAAATTGTACTAAACTCACGTTAAAGTATATAATCTTCTACTCTTATAAAACGTTTGTTATACGCTGCACTTTAAAACACAGGTTTTCAATTGCTGTCTTGTCTCTGGTGGAAACTATGGGTTCTTAGTGGTAAAATAACCCTATTATAACTTATGTACTTGTTCCAGCGCTCGGTTGATAGCCTGTTACGTATTCGTTCCTTATTCGCTTTAAGGTGACTTCCGACACTAAGGGAAGTAACTCCATCTTACTGGTTACCGATTAAACGTTTCGTTTTTTCTCCCTTATAAAGCGGGAACAGTCTGTCGTCTGGTAAACAACTTCTTCACAATGACGTTTCGTTCGCGAAATCGTGGAAAGTTTACCAACAAAGTAAGTTACTTTAGATCATCCTTTTTGAAAAAAAGAAACATTGTTAAGACAGAAAATTCAGAACATGAGTATGCAAAAAAAGACGACGAGTTAGACACCATATCAATGTTCGCCGATATCGATATTGGAGCAGACGTTATTGTACCATCAGACCCGTCTCACAATGACAGCTGGAAGGAGGGGAGGCGTGTTATTGAACTGTTTGAGCTAGCTCAAAATTTGATGTGCCAATTATGTAATTGCCCTTTGAACCTTATTGACACTGTGAGTGAGAGAAAATATGGTCTTGGGAGTGTTCTAACCATTCCTTGTGGGAGTTGTACCGCCTGTAATAGTGTGGAAACAGGGAAGAGGAATTCAAATGGAGCTTTTGTAGTGAATTCAAAGGCAGCTATTGGTAAGATGTTTGATTAATCATATTTTATGTTTTGTAAAAGCTATCTACTGGCATAGAAGTATGTTCCTTTAGGATAAGGGGAACTGTCCTCACTTCTATGTTTACTTTCTTTCTTTAGCCCAAACTTGTGGTCTCAACAGTAATAGGTGCTTAAAACTACTTTTTCTAGGAGCCGTGCTGCCGAAATTTTTTACATGTTTGGACCCCTTTTATCAAGGGCAGCACATGATTGAATCATATATTAAGATAGATTGATTATCAGTTTCACTATAGTCAAAATGCAGTCGTAGGAAAGTGTCGCAGTAAAAAATTAATCAGAATAGTCTTTCAAAACATAACTACTCGAAATCGTTTTACGTATGAAATATGTATGAAAAAACAGGTCAATCATGAGTGATTCATATATAAAATACTTTACAAACATGAAATTTAACATAAAACTGATCACAATGTTGGATGATTTTTCAAGAGATGTGTTCTGCAGGTTCACGGTATTAATACTTTTAATATACACATAATACATGTATTGGCCTTCTTTTACTTTTAGTTCAGTAAAGCTCTTTATGAGCTGGGACCCCTAAAGTAAAAGGAGGCCTTAATGTATGTACATGTATTATACACATGCAGACAAAATTATTTTCAGATACTCTAAATTGGTACAGGCAGACAATTGTCATAGGGTTAAAGTTATTTTGATAAAATTCTAGGAAAGATATTTAAAATGAACAAGAAGAGTGTATGAAGTAACCCTGTTAACATGAATAAAATTATTTGTTATCAGGATTTGAGGTAAAAAATTGATTAATACTGAGACAAAGTAAGTTACTCCAGCCGTGTGACCTATATGTACTTTTTGTTGGGTCTGATAAAAAATAATAACGGGGAATAAATTTTACATTTTCAGGTATGATACATGCCGGAATGGGGGCAACACATGTTAACAACTTCCTGGCTGGTTTGAATGTGCCTCCTGTTCATTCATCAACAATAAGAAAGAAGGAGAAAGAAATTGGAAAGAAGATACAGGAGGTTGCTGCAGAATCTTGTAAATCTGTACAAATCAAAGAAAAAGATTTGAGCAATGGGAAGGTAAAATTAATATATAATTCACTTGTTTTATGCTTGTCACGTTGTGCTAGATCAACTTTGTGGTCATATAAATTTGGGGGGTTTATCTACATTCTCATCTCAGTGTATACAATAAACTTTTGAATCTACAGACCAAAAGCTAAAATTTTAGTTAGATTCTGGTGCCTAGATGATATTAGTTACACAGTGTGCAATTGTCCTAATACAAGAATTTATCGGGTCAATAAAATTCATATTGGGTTACGAATTTATCCTGATTTTGTTATATTACATATTATTATATTCAAATTCAATATAAGGACAATATCAATCAAATTATTTAAGATATTTAATCTGAAACTAAAAAAAAATAATATTAGGGATATTAGAACAACTGAAATTTATTCTTTTTTTTATTAGGACAATGGTATAAGGGAAAGATAATTCCAATTGACGTAATAAAAAATTGTACTGAAACTTATAAGGACAATATCAGCCAATCAAATTGCGTGAAATTACCATAATTCAGGATAATATGATTTATACAGGCAAGACAGCAATTTTTCATGCCTAGGCTGCTTGGTCTGTGATAGTGTGTTACTTTTACTATTTATAACTACTATGAATATGCATACATACTGTGCCTGTACAA